>NC_056732.1:895693874-895833874 GCF_019279795.1 Protopterus annectens | reverse complement strand
TTCTAAACTTCTGCAACCACACAGGCATGAAAAAGGTACACTTCATGGGTGGTTTGAGGTCTGTGCTAATTGCCCCCTGACCTGACTTTAAATGCCATCCGTGGTCTGTTTGCCAATGATCAGTTTTGCTGTTGAGATGTTTTTGCTTTACTTGTAAGGTTTGCAATCATGGCCATTGTCTGTATCTTTATTTAGCCATGGGCATTACTTATTATCTCTGTTTTTATTGCATGCATTGTTTTAATGTGAGAGGGATTTGTGGCATGCATAGCTAAAAACTCTTAGCACAAGAAATCTGGACAACGCCTAAAATAATGGGTGAACAAAGGTCCAAAAATAGGGACATATTTTAAATATTGCTGTTATAGACTTCAAAAGTTGCCAGAATAACAGGATTGGTGTTAACATGCATGTTTTAAAGAATATGAAGTCTGAAAGTTATGCCTATTATTTAGTGACTTCAAAACTGTGATTTTTCAGAAAAATTATCTGAAATAGACTGAAAATATAAAGCAAAAATCTGGACATTCTGCAAACATCTGGACAGTTGAGAGGTATGGTGGAATGGTATGATACAAGCAGTTCTCACCTGATGTACCACTAAGATCATTAACATTTGCTGCAACAGCTGTATCATCCTATGCCAAAATAATCCCCTGGATTCAATAAACTCTGTCCAGGAATAGCACGGTTCGTATCCATGTAGCATTAGCATTAACAGTAGCACACCTTGCATATTCATGAAGGTGTGCTGCTGTTAAGGCTAAATGGACACGAACAGCGAACAAGTGCAGGGGGCATGTTTAAGTAGTGCATGGACATTTAACACACCCCCTGCACTCAGAAAGTGCCATACAGCACTTTCAAAAGTATTTCAGTGTCCGCAGATACTGAAATAGCTAGGCAAGCAAGAAACAATGCAGGGCGTGTGTGACAGGTTCTGTCACAAACCCGCTGCATTGTAAAAGTGCCATATGGCACTTTGCAAGTGCTTTCAGTGTCTGCAGACACTGGCAGCTAATAAAATAATTATGTCAGTGTCTGTGAAGTCTGAAATAGCAAGTAGATCTGTAAGGAAATAAAGGGGGTGTGTGACAGACCTGCATTTCTAAAAAGTGCTGTATAGCACTTTGCAAATGCTACCAGTGTCCATGGTCATTGACAGCTTATAAAATAGCTGGTAAAACACAAACTGAATAAAATAGTTAGGAAATCACTCCACTGGTAACCCACAAGTAAATAACCAAATAAATTCCATTTTATTAAAAACTTTTTGTCTCTCCTTGTAGGAGACTTCTTCAGATCTGGGTCACCAATGGAGTGATTTCCTAGCTATATTATTCAGCTGATAAAATAGCTATGTCAGTGTCCGTGGACACTGAAATAGGTAGTATATCATTAAAGAAATGCAGGGGGTGTGTCACAGGTTCTGTCACACAACCCCTGCATTGGAAATGTGCCATACGGCCATAGCCATTAACTGTACAGGTGTCTGCAGAATGCCCAGATGCCTGCCTCACATACATTTCACCCTCCTAGAGCAATGAAGCAGTGCAAAAGCCATAAATAATGGGGGACTAAGCCAGAAAAATAGGGACATGTTTTAAATATTGCACTGACATCCTGAAAGCTGACAGAATAAAAGGTTTGCAGAAATATCTGCCATCTGAAAGTACCGTACAGCCATAGCTGTCAACTCTACAGATTTCTTCAGAATGCCCAGGTGCCTGCCTCACATAACTGTCAACCTCCTAGAGCAAGAAAGCTGTGGAAGGCCAGAAATAATATAATATTTTTTTCCATACTAAGAAATGTTTAAGCATAGCTGAGTGGGTGTGCACATTATGGCCTTCTGCTCAGCATTGCTAAAAAACATCCCATAAGAGATGAATAATAATATACAGTTGAAATCCTTAAACTGATATAGTGTAGTGGTTAGAGTCCTGGCTTTACATGCAGGTGTTTATGGCTCCAGTACCAAGACAGACAAGTTATTTTTATATGGGAAAGCAGTGTTAAAATTATTTTCCACTTAAATTATGTAGTAACTTGTTTCTGTCAACCAGGGTAGTGTAGCTGGTATAAAAGGGAAGTGTGAGTGCATATAACATGTGAAACCACCCATGTATACACAAGTGTCCCATACAGTATAATCACACCCCTTGCTAATGTAATGAAAGCACATAGAGGGATGTCATGTATAGTAAATCATATACACTGACTAAATGAAGTCATTATTCTGATATTTTTTTAAAAATGAAAAATGAGCAATGGTTAGCAATGATTAGCAATGCTCAGCTATGCTCAGTATGTGTAACCATTGCTTAAGCATCAGGTAACTCAGCTAAGAGGATTTGCACACTGTTAAGCAGTGCTCAGCATACACCCTTTTCTGCTTAGCAGAGGTTAACAATTTTGAAAGGGTCCAATGACAGCATAGGGCAGGAATATCACCCTATTTACATAGCACAGGCATGAATACAGCCAAAATCTGTTATAGTTCATCTGTGCAGGTACTATGGCTGGTGTAATTGAAGGAGCATGCTTTTGGGTGCAGCAATGGAGCAGTCAGGAGTCCAGGGTCATGGCTGGACTCATTGTAGAAAACCATTAGGAGAGACTGCTCCAGGGCCAGTTCCAGGGCTCACAATACAAAGCAGAGGCCTGGGACCATCTTGCACATGATCTCACCAGTGCTACTGACTTCTCTTGGATTGGTAAGCAGGTATGGCACCACTATGCCAACCTAAAGCAAAGGAAGGGGGTGCTCTTGCCCCAGTGAATCCAAGATGCCTGGGCATGGAATGCTCCAGTAGTGAGTAAGTATCACTATCAAGTAGTTTGTAGCAAATACTAGCCTGAGAATGTGATAGACATGTATGCATAATGTTTGTTTTTCTCCCCTACAGCTGCAGCAGAGAAGCTTAGTAATGTTGAAGCCCATGCTGACAGATCGCTGAGGCTGTGCCAACAAGCTGGTGAGTACAAGTCTATTTTGCAGTATATTGTGCAAATAGCTAAGAAGGAGTACATTGCTTACTGCTATTAGGTATACTATTTCTGTGTTAACAGAATAAATAAAAAATGTTTGTCTGACTAATCTTCTTCTTCTTCTTCTTCTTCTTCTTTCGGCTTTTTCCCGGTTAGGGGTTGCCACAGTGGATCACCTGTCTGCTCATGATTGGCTGTGAAGTTTTACAGTGTCATGTTGCCAGCCCGGCGCCCAACCTTCCACAGAAGGCACACACACACACGCGCTCATACCTAGGGCCAATTTAGAGTGTCCAATCCACCTGCAGCATGTCTTTGGGATGTGGGAGGAAAGCAGAGCACCCGGAGGAAACCCACACGACCACAGGGAGGACATGCAGCCAAAGATCGAACCGGAAAACCTCTTGCTGTGAGGCGACAATGCTAACCACTGCACCACCATCTGACTAATACTGATGTGTAATAAAGATCCCTACAAAAAACTGTTGTGTTTACTCTGGTATGTCATTGTAGACATATAGAATGTATACAGGTTCTTCACAGCAAATATGGCCATGACAGCATACATTAAACAAGGTTGTTCTGTGAACCAGCTGTTAAGAAAAACTATAGATGGTGGAGCTATAAAACAAGATATAAATGAAATGTGAAATATATACTGCACTAAACTCTGAACCCTGAATAGCAATGTGTAAAGTGTCAAAGTGTGTTCCATGCATCATTGTCTTGTGTTAACCTTTGCTTCCCAGATTGTAGTAATCCAAAGGATCAATGCACAGTACAATAACTATCTGTCATGCATGCATCACAGGATTACAAGTTCAGATTGTCTGACCAACAGACTATTAGGCAAAAACCAGTGAAACAATCAACAGCAATTCCCCAGTAGCTCAGTGTAATGTGAAATAGCTTAGTTGTTAATTTTTTACACATAGACACAGTTCAAGTCCAGGGAGTGGTATTAGGATGTGTGCATATCTAAACACAAGGAATCAGGAATAAATGTAAAAACAGTCAGGTAGTGTTAACAGATATTTTCTCCACAGGTTTTACAGGTAAGGAAATGTTGGTAGTGGCTGTATGAAGGGTATGCTAATAATATGTACAACTGTTCAACTGTCCCACCACATGCTTGCAAATGACAGCAGGATAGGTACAGACAATAAGCACTCTTCTCAAATCATACCTCTCAACTGTACAGATTTTTCATAGAATGCCAAGAATTTTGCCTCAGATTTATGGCCCATTTTTCATAAAGTTGTGGTTTTATGGCAAATTAGTGGCAAATCATTAAAGACTGATGTTAGAAAATAATGATAGACTTAAGTTTCAGACTTCATATCCTTCGGAAAACCCATGCAAATGCAAAACCTGTTATTCTATCAACTTTCTAAGTTTGTAAGAGCAATATTTAAAAATTGTTCCTATTTTTGGGCCTTTGTCCTACTTGTATTTATGGCTTTGTCCAGATTTCATGCTCTAAAAGGTTGAGAGGTATGTTCCCGATAAATGTCTCTCAAGTGTCACTCTGTCATGGCTAGTGTTCACTGCTGCCAATAATCCTGGACACAGATAGGAAACCAGATGAAGTATGCCAGTAGCACACTGACATAACAGCAGTTGAGGGTACCCCTTCTGTGCCAGATATGTAACCCTGACATGTACAAGTCCCATCTAGTCATGTACCCAGGGTTGTCACAGTTTGCCCCATGCCATTCCAGGCTGACAGTTTAATGGGTATATTTGTGATACAGAAGCTATGGGCCATAGATAGATGTAAAGTGAGGGCAGACCCATATAGTATTTAGCAGTACAGTTGTGGAAAACAGAAGCATAAACAGTTGTTAATGGACTTTTTGTCTCTCCACCCCTCATCTGGATCAATACTATAATTCATATACAATGGGTATGTTGTTCTCCAAACCTAATGTTGGGACTTGTGTTGTATTATTGTTCATATATTTGATTGGTTGCATGTTAACATACCTTGTTCAAATACCATTTTTGGTGGCCTATTTCCATCAATGTTACTGGCATGCCATTACAATACATACTGTTTTTCCATTTATGCATGTGTTCTGTTTGCTACATAACTATTTCAAATATGTTTTATGGGGTTAATTGGAACACTGACGTATGCTGTTATAACTTGAAATGTGTTGTTCATGACTAACCAACATATTTTGTAAAATCTCAACACCATAGCATGTTTGGGAAGACAGATCCTGGCGGATCCGCCTGTCCTGCCTCATCTACATGGCACCAGGCCCCAGCACATCTGGGATCCAACCCAGGACTTCCTCATCCAGTGGTCATGCACCACCTTTGCGTGGAGCTGCCTCAGGGGACAGAGCCCGTGCCCTTAGGAGTGGGTGCAGACAAGTGCTTGTCACCCACAGTCAGTTCCAGGGTTTGGTGTGCAGTGCCATCAAGGCAGAGTTGGGCGGGCAGCTGTGCCAAATTGAAGGCTGCCTGGTGCGCCTCGAGGGCCAGGCCACCCCTCCTGTCCAGCTCCCATCACAGTCACCTTTGGGCCATGAAGGAACAGTGATGGCTGCCCATGTGTAGGGACCTCACTCCCTCTATATCTGTTTGGGTTCTCATGAGCTTTGGATTCCCAACCACCCTCCACATCAAATGTGTTTACCCCCCTCATGTGTCATACACCACCCCTGTCTGCTGCCTTGTCTGTCTTGTCTGTCTGCAAATGCAACCTATCCTACCCAACCTACCTCCCCAAACATGCCTGCAGCCTTTCCCCAACATCCCACTCTCACCTTAAAAAAAGGGGGGCATCTGTCTCACAAAAAAAAAAAAAAACATTGCCCCATACATGTCTACATTTCATCCCCATTTGCAGTGAAACAAATCACTCAACCCACAGATTATTCTGTGAATGTCTATCACCAACACTCTTCCCTGTGGGGTGTGAAGCTGTAAATTGCAAATTCTATGCATTATTCACAGCTGTTGCTGCAGAAGAAATGTAGAGCTAAGGTCCTTTTATACACCTGACTTGCACATCCCTAGCTGGTTTTCCTAAAGTTTTACCCCTGATTGCCCTCATTTCACCACTTTCCTATCACCTCTTTTCTTTTCTTTAATGAAAATTGGCGTGGGTGCAAGCAGAAGTAAGTGGTGCTAAGTGAAGCTAAGAGAACTTAACCATCTGCTAGCATCATTTAGCTTTGCTCATAACCAGGCAAACCCACTTACAACTGCTTAAAAGTGCTTTAATCACTCTGTCTCCATCAGCCTTTTTTCAGCCCAGCAACAAAATATCCAGCCCTGACAAGTCTCAAACCCAGGATGCTGGTACTGCAATCACAGCAATGTACCACTACATGATCTGAGCTCTGGGAAATTGTAAACCTTTTACAAAAATATCATTCATTCTGGTCATTTAGCATTAATGAAAATAGTCATCACTTCCAAATCTGAAACCCAAGATCCTGTGCACTACAGTCACAGCAGCATACCTCTACACCATCTGAGCTGCAGGAATTTGTAATGATTTTACAAACATATCATGCACAACAGTAATTCAGCATATATAGGGGAATTATATATCTGTAGTATATATATATATATATATATATATATATATATGCACACATATTCACACACACACACACACACACACACACACATATATATATATATATATATATATATATATATATATATATATATATATATATATATATATACATATATATATATATATATAAACAAACTCTTACTGCAAGACGTCTGCAAAAAGCCTGACAAAGTGGGTGGATAAAGGGCAGACAGTAGTGACATCAATGAAATATGGCTTTCATATGCGTAGAAGTCTGCTAGAGTGGCATGGTATGCGTTAACATACAGTTCCAGATAGATTCCAGGTCTGAAACACAAATTAATGTCATTATTTACTGATGTCAATGCTTGCATCATCCCAATGATTCCTTAGAAACCCACAACTGTTATGGGCAACAGACCGACCATATGAGCCATGCATCTGGACATTGTCTAGACATCTGGACAGAGGAGAGGTATGACTGCAGTCATGTAACAGAATGGAAAAACCCATGACAGCTGCCAACCATGTCACCCAGCACCTTCTGAATAACAGTAAGACCAACATAACACTACTCCAAATCAGCTCTGGCAATTACCCATGTATATCCAAATATATCATGCACTACAAGGATGGAATTGTAGGGAAAAGCAGACAGTGGTGCAAAAATGTCCATCCACAACCATTTACACCACAGTCACAGCAATATACCAGTACCCAAAATTAACTTTAGAGTGAAACGACTGAAGAAACATATCCAGTCACACACTACACTGACATATACTGGCCCAACTCACAGTGTACTGGGACTCCTGAGGTGTTACAGGATATTTCTTAATCTGCCCCTACAAACATGCACACCTGATAGACCACCAGCAGCCATAGCAGCATGTACAGTCAGATAGAAAAAGGATCTATGACACTCACATCTGCTACTCTCCCTACTCAGCCCAACAAACATCTACACATAACACTGCTACACAGTCTTGGCAGTCTGTTCACAATAGCCAGACATACATAACTCTCATATGAACAGATTTCCACAGAATGTCCAGGGTGTATGACCATATCTATGACTACTGCTGCATACCACTTCCAGGAGTCTGCTAAGCCAATGGGATGATACCTGGAGTGCAGTCACTAAATAATGATATCACATACCTCTGAACCTCTTACTGCAAGACATTTGGTCAACACTCCCAGGAGAGGTGGAAATATCCAGTACCGGGTCCTAAGCAACATGAGTAGTTACTGTTGCACTCCTACAGTGCCATCCTCCTTGGTAGTATCTGACCACATAGCCATCACTGTTCAGGTCACCATCTCCCCTGCCCACCTTTCACAGTTTGTAGTACCCCTAAATGTGTCATGCACCGCCCCTGTCTGCTATCTTGTCTGTCTTGTCTGTCTCCCTTGTCTCCCTACCAAAACTACCTCCCAAGACATACCTACAACCCATCCCCAACATCCCACTCTCACTTAAAAAAAGGGGCATCTGACCCAGAAAATATATCACCCCATATATAGCAGTCCATTATGTACATGTTTCAACTGGACACCTGTAATCTGGTCCAATTGGCATAACAACATATTTCTGTTGTCCTCACCCATCTCTCTCTGGGGTTTGATTGTCCAAATTCACCTCCAAATTCGGTACAGATGAACAGCTGTTGCTGTATAAGAAATGGACAGCTATGGACCTTCCCTACACCAGTCCTGCACATCCCTGGCTACCTTTCATATTGTTTTCCCCCCTGCATTCCCTTTTTTTCACCACTTTCCTATCACCCATTTTTCTTTTCTTTTAAAGAAATTAGTGCAGATGTAAGCAGGAGGAAGTGAGAGTAAGCGATTTTGCGCAGTGCTAAGTGAAGTGAAAATGGATTATGCATCTCTAAAGCTACCCGCATCTTGCCATCACTTAGCATCACACAAACCCACGCAAACCCACTTAAAGCCACTTAAAACTGCTTTAATTACTCTGTCTCTATCAGCCACTGTTCTGCTTAGCAACAAAATTATGAGTGCTGCCAGGTGTCAAACAAAGGACCCTGTACACTATAGTCAGAGCAACGCACCACTACACCATTTGAACTGCAGAAATTTCTGATGATATATATATATATATATATATATATATATATATATATATATATATATATACATATACATGAGTTGGCTGTGCAGTATCTGGCTGTCTTGTTTGGTCAACAAGTGAGTAATTTGTGGTAATATCCAGGCTGGGCAGTGAGATAAGCTCTTTAGGATTGGGTACCAGTGCTGGTGGGGCCAGTCTGGGGCAATCAGTATCATTTTTGGTTTCTCTTGTCTGACCTCGAGGAGTACCTTTGGGAGGAGAGGCAGAGGAGGAAAGGTATATACTGTTAGATTTTTCCAGCTGAAAGACAGAGCATCCACTTTCCATGCTTGCTTGTGATAAGTCCTTGTGCAGAATCTTTATAGTTGGTAGTTGTGAGGAGAGGCAAATAGGTCTATGTCTGGGCATCCCCAGGTCTTTGTTATGCTGCTGAAGACTTGTGGAGCCAATTTCCACTCGTGAGGATCCATTAGAGTTCTACTTAGTTCATCTGCCAGAGTATTATTCATTCCTGGCAGGAATTGAGCTTGCAGATGTACTTGGTAAGTTAATGCTGTGTGCCACAAGGTCATGGCTAGCCTGCAGAGGGGGTAGGAATGTGTGCCTCCCTGCTTGTTTATGTACCACATGACTGTAGCATTGTCCGTCTTTATTAGTAGCTGTTCTGGATGAAGTTGATCCTTGAAGGCTGTTAGGGCATTCTGAACAGCTAACATCTCTTTTTGATTGATCTGTAGATGCATTTGACTTGCGGACCATGTGCCCTGAATACATCTTCCTGCCATATGGGCCCCCCAGGCATAATCTGATGCATCTGTTGTCAATGTCTGCCTGGCTGTGGGTAAGGTGAATGCCTGTCCTGTGTTGTGGTGACAGGCTTTTGCCCACCATCGAAACTCTTGTTGCAGGCAGGGAATGAGAGTAATTATTGTTTCCAGGCTGTGGCAATGTTGAGTCCAAACACTTTTTAGATACCATTGAAGTTTCCTCATATGCAGTCTTGCATATGGAATTAGTAGAATGCAGGATGCCATGAAACCCAAGGCCTGCAGTATTTTTCTTGCAGATAACTTGGTCTTTGTTGCCAACATTTTGAAGTAAGTAGTCAGTTGTTTGTGTTTGTCTGGCATGAGATAAGCCATCTGGGCAGTTGTATTTAAGCTTGCACCCAGGAATATTATCTCTTGGGAGGGTACGAGTTTTATTTTTTTCTCGTTTACTGTGTACCCTAGACTTGTCAGTAATCTTTTTACAAACGCCAGATGCTGTAGTAGAATGTCCTTGTTCTCTGCTTGAATAAGGCAGTCATCCAAGTAAGGATATATATCTGTATTCCTCTTTGTCTGCAAAATGCAATTACTGGTGCCAGGCACTTTGTGAAGGCCCTGGGCGCAGTAGATAAGCCAAAGGGCAGTGCAGAGAATTTGTAGTGTATTGAGCCAGCTTTGAATCTGAGGTATCTTCTGCATGTTTGTCTGATTGGGACATGCAGGTATGCCTCTTTCAGATCTAAAGTCACAAGCCAAGCCTTCTTGCCCAACATGGGCAGAAGCTGCTGTAAGGTCAACATTTTGAATTTTGGAATATCCAGATATGTGTTTAGAATAGATAGGTCCAGAATTGGTCTCCAGGCTTTGTCCTTTCTGGGTACTAAGAACAGTCTTGAATAGAAACCGTGACCCTGCTCTCGTTCTGATACTTGTTGAATAGCCCTCATGTCCATGAGGGATGAAACTTGTTTTTGTGCCTCTGCCCATTGATTGCGTGGCAGGTCTGGCATACCGTTTTGCCTTGGCAGGGTGTGAAAGTGGAACCTGTAGCTTTGTGAAACTATATTTAGAACCCATTTGTCCTGGGTGATCATGTGCCAATTTTGTGAAAAAAGTGCTAGCTTTCCCCCCAAAGGGGATGCCAAAAGATAAGTGGTTGGTGCTGGAAGTGGAAAGTCATTGAGACTGTTTCCTGTATGGCTGTGATTTTTCCTCTCCGCTCTTGGAGGTAGAAGCACCCCATTGTTTAGGCATATATCAGCCTTGGGGCTGTGATCTGCCTCTAGGGAATCTGTATCTACCCCTTTGTGGTCTATCTGACACTGGAAAGGACCAATTTTTTGTAGGCCAGTTCCTGCTAAATCTGGAAGGCTGTACCTGCAAGAAATCCTTGACTGTTTGCATAGATTTAGCCTTGTTCTCCATTTTCTTCAACACCTCTTCTGCTTTAGCACCAAACAAAGTATCATGCTGTAAAGGAGCGTCTAATAGTTTTGCTTTAACATGATCTGGCAAATTTTGTTCTTTTAACCAAGCATGTCTCCTAATGACAGAACCTGTAACAGCGGCTCTACAGCAGGCCTCTAGAGAATCAAAACTACATTGCAAAGTGTGCGTTCCAACTTGTTCAGTTGCATGCAATAATTCATGCATTTCTTTATTGTCTGCACATTCTACATTTGCTGGCATTTTCTGTTTAAGCAAGGATATAAGATATTGCTGATACTTATGCATATGAAATTGGCAATTTAAAGCTCTTACAGCCAAGGTAGCAGAGGTATAAATCTTTTTGCCCCATCTGTCTAGGGCCCTAGAATACCTATCAGAGGGAATAGGGTTTTTTGCAGAAGAAGCCTTGACCCCTTTGGGACCCTGAGAGATGGTTTCTGGGTCAGCTTCAGGGTTTTTATAGAGAAATTTATGTGAATCAGGAAACCTGTAGTATATGTCTGGCTTAACAGGGGCTGGTGGTAAAGAGTCTGGAGAAAAACTGGACTCTGTAAATACGTCATCTACAATGTCTAAAACAGGTGGGATAGCAAGGGGCCTGTGCTGGGGCAATAAAAGGAAATCTCTGAGCCTTTTCTTGGATTCTGAGCAATCTTGGCTCTCCCAGTGGAAATGTTCCCTCATAGTGTGCAGTGTTTCCCTAAAAGAGTAATCCTCAGGAGGAGAGGCTGAAGGGATAGACAGCATCAGAATCCTCATAGGGAGGAATGGAGTAATCCTGTTCAGAGAAGAAATCAGAGGAAATGGAAACCTGGTCTGAAGAGTCATATTCTAACTCTTGCCTAGGCCTCTTTTCAGGAGGGGGATGGGAACCCCCTGATCAAAGTAATAAGGTCTTCGGCCATTTTAAGCATCTGTTTTTTAGGCATGGAGGCCTGTCCAGGTGAATGCTGTACTTGTTTCTTTGTCTTTAGAGCTGCTTTAGTCTTTGTCTTTGTAACTGAAGTAGGTTTCACATATAACTGTGTAGGCCTGAAAACACCCTCAGAAGCCAATGCCTGCTCAGCGGCTCCGGACCCATCTGAGGGAATAGTTTCCGAGTGTCCAATACCTTGAGTTTCCAGAGGCCCAGTTGGCTCCACGTGGGAGTCGGAAGCGGCCTGTGGCTCTGAGGTAGCGGGCGTCAGGGGCTGCGAAAGCACCTCACTGAGAACCGGCGACAGGCCTAGCAGAAGCCTCATCGTCGGTTTTGTATCTCGGATGCCTATCCTTTTCTTTTTCTTTTTGTTTTTTTGCAAATTCCGGTAGTCGGCTGATCCGATGGCATTATAATTAAATCTTCTGCAAAAGTAATTAAATGCAAAATCGTACCGATGCTTAATAGAGCGTTGGTTAAATCTAGCACAAAACCGACAACTAGCAATGTTATGGTCAGGGCCTAGGCAAGGAATACAGTAAGAATGAAAATCCTTATGAGGTATTTGCTTCGCACAAGAAATACAGTTATTAACTTTTTCTGACATCGGTCTGGAGCAAGAAAAACGTTTCCCCAATGGGGTACTTAGCTTTAATGAAGACTTTGGATCTGAAATTCGAATTTGAAAACTTCAGGAGTCGGCCGACCGGCAGTTGCGAACTGCTTTTGCTTCAGGCACCGCGCGGCAAGAAAGACTGAAGAAAATAGCATCAGCTGCATCTTTTATACCCCTGGTGCACTGATGTCAGGGAAGAGGCGACAGCAGCCGACGCCGGACCTAGACTTTGGAACTCAGGCTGACTGCGGGTAGCCTGCCAACAGGATAAACCAATTGTATTGACTGCAACAGTGAAACACGATGAACATCTAGAGACATGTGCTTAACATTGCTATTATAAACGTAGCAATTTGCTAGAGTAACAGGGTTTGTGTCAGCATACATTTTCTGAAGGATATGAGGTCTGACACTGAAATGTATGTCATCATTTACCAACAGCAATCCTCAGATCATCACAGTGATTTACCAGAGAAATACAAATAATTTCTGGAACAGACCAAAAATATGAGCAATAAACCTGGACATTCTGAAACAATCCAGCCAGTTGACAGGTATGCTCAGAACCCCTTAGTGCAACTAATCTGGACCAAGCTTGAGAAAGTGGGAGGAGAAAGCCATGAAAATAGGGACATATCTTGAGTAGATAAGCTGAGACACTTGCTGCAGTAAAAATGTCTGTTCTAACATATATTTACTGAAATAGCACAAGTGCAAGACTCAGTTGCTTCTCAGTAGTTAGTGACTTTTATCCTCACAGCATCCCACTGATTTGTCAGAAATACACAACACTTATGGATACCAGTCCAAAGTTATGAACCAGACAACTGGACACCCTACACATATCTGGACATACCATGACATTAGGGAAAATACACTGAGCTACTAAGCTTGTCACCAAGCACCATTCAAACTACAGTCAGACTGACACAACACTACCCCAAATCAGCTATGGGGAATTACACATGCATTTGCAAATATATCAAGCACTACAGGGATGTAACAGTAGTGAAAAACAGACACTGGTGTGACATTGCATACCCACAACCAATTTCACCACATTCACAATGACATACTGTTAAGCCGAATGAACACTAGAGTATAACAACTGTGTGAAGAAAAATATCATGCTTGCCACTCGCACACTACCTCTACATATAGTGCCCCAAGTTACAGTGTAGTAGGAATCCTGAGGTGGTATATGACTTGTCTCAGTCTGCCTCTACACACATATACAGCTGATAGAACACCAGAAACTGGATCAGCATGGGCAGTTGGATAGAAGATGAGCAATGACACTTGCATCTACCCCCCTCCCTACACAGCACAACTAACATTTACATACTACACTGCTACACAATCCTGACAGTCTTTTAACAATTGCCAAACATACCCAAACCTCTCAACTGTACAGATTCCTACAGAATCACCAGGCTTTATCCTCATATATATGGCTTCTTCCTCTGGCATTCTGCTACATCACTGGGATGATATCAGGAATGAAGGCACTAAATAATGATATACCATAAATATCAACCTCTTACTGCATGACATCTAGACAAAGCCTGACATACTTGGGGGACAGATGCCCAAAAAACAGGGCCATAATTGAAATATTGCTCTTATAAACTGGAAATGTTGCTGGTGTTACAGGGTTTGTTGTCACATATCTTTTCTGAGGGATATGAAGTCAGAAACAAAAATGGATGTTAGCATTTACTGACTGCAGTCCCCAGACTATGCTACTGATTTGCCCAGGACATAAACTGTCTGAGGAACAGACAAAACATAACAGTCAAACCACTTACCATTCTGTGGATAGCCCTACAGTTGAGAGTTATGTCAAACACATAACACTGTCAGACATAAAATCATGCAGAAAATCCATGTCCACACAAGCCCTGTTAAACTAGCATCAATCCAACTGTATAACAGCAATACTTACATTCAGTCCCTAAGTCTGGAACCTTCTGCCCCATTTTGTAGGGCTGTCTCCATATTTTTTGTTGTAAGAGGTATTTCCAGTTTACAATCAATTTGTCAACTGTAACACAGTCGAAAACTGATATTGTCGAACCAAAATGTCAGGTCGCACAACATCGAATGAAGAAAATGCCGAACCAGATGTCCAAAAATTTCAATGTCGACATTTTCAAACTAAAAGTAAACTCGGAGACTGTCTGCCTCTCAAAGTTGCCAGACTACATTTCATTTTTGCAGGGGGTCAAGCCCCCCCTGCATCCCCCCACACCCCCCCTACTTATATATACAAACTCCGAGATCACACTACAGTGAGGGTAAGGGTACATTTCCCGATCCCCACTATAGTGCGATCTGGCTTGTAATATCAGAATTCACAACAGAGAATGATGTATTGCATTCGCTGATGTAAATTCCGACATTTCTTGTGTTGATGTTTTGAGTCGGCATATGGTTCACTCGACATTTTGTAAATCACACAAGTTGCGATTGAAAAATTGATAGGAAACCTTATTTCCAACTACCCTCTGTAATGCTGTTGTCCGCACAACTCCATGTTTTCCACCTCACAGGCAAGGAAAAGGGGCAACGGTCACATAAAGTACTCAATTATAGGAGTGTGTTGCCATGCCATTGGCTATAGGAATAACAACACAGCTGTTCTGCATGCAATTGGCAAGTTACGGACACCAGTTGCTGCACAGGCCATCACGTGCTCATAAGCATTACCTACAAAAGGCAAGCTGCTGCCTATGCAAAACAGGTGCATACCTCTACATCTCTATAAAGAGAAAGAGAGAGCGAGAGCGAGACAGAAACACAAATCAAAAGCAAAATCAGCAATTCTTTGAAAAAAAGGTATGTCAAACAAGTAATCATGTAATGAAATGCAGTAGGGGGCATGTAATAATGGAAAATAGGAAGTTGAACACATATGTCTCAACAAGACTTGCTGTACTGATATATTGCTGATCAGCATCTATGCCCATTGCATCTGGGTCTGTCTGCAGTGACACAGATCACAACTCAGGCGCCTGAGTCACCCCAGGAAAGGATGGCTCACATATGACTACTGCTGGAGTGTCTGTTGAACAATACTGACTGTAACACTGCTCGACCAGCTAGTGAGATGTCATCAATATCCATATGTTATATGTGAATACAACTATGACACACGTTTATCTCGCAACTGTAAGAGACCTATACAGGGTATGTGCATAGTAAACTACTGTCACAGATGTGTCTGTTGAACTGCATGTGATATACTGAGCTCATACCATTCAACTGTCTGCACACTGACCATATGTGTGCCTCATATTTGTAGTCATTTATTCATAGAGTTGTGTTATGTTTGGCAAATCATTGGCAAATCTGTGAAGATTGACATTAGAACATAAAATACATATGAGTGTTAGACATCCCCCAGGGTATTTCTGTGAATGCAAAGCCTACTGTGCTATCTGACTCAAGTGTGGTACAGCAATATTAATAAGGTGCCACTAATTTTGGGCCATTGCCCCCATTTATGTGTGTCATCCTTCAAATGTCCTGCTCTAACAGGTTGGGAGGTATGACTAAGCAGCAAGAGTGTAAATACAGTGTGCCATACTGACATAGAGCAGAAATAGGTTCATAGGTTCATAGGTTGATACTAGGCTATCTGCCCTAGGGCATTTATAAGCCTAGCCAGAGTATGTTTGGCTTTTGCCACCCTTTTAGATTAGTTGACTGTGCCTATGTATAGTAGGTCACAGAAGGTAGTCCTTTTAAGGTTTGTTTACTGTACTTCTGTCAAGCAGTGACACATAAGAGATCCCAGGGGTAAACCTACGATCCCCTAGCCATTCATCAAGATTTCTCTTGAAGAGGGTCAGTGAGGGGCTCTGCCTGACATGGATTGGGATTTTGTTCCAGAGTGAGGGGAGCCTCTGGGATATGAATCTGTCCCTCCAGCATGTCCTATTTATTTCTGTGCTGAGGTTCAAGTCCCTGGAGCATGTAGCTCTAAGGGATTTAGATTTCCTGAGGTGAAGCATGTCCATTAATTCTGGGTTGGACATGGCTTTATACGTCAGACACAGATCGCCTCTGAGTAGGCGGTACGCAACTGAGTAGAGCTGGAGTTTCTTTAGCTGAACTGCATAAGGGCATTTGTTTGAGCCCCTTGATCCTTTGGTGAGATACTTTTGGGGTCTTTCCAGTTGCTGAAGGTGTCAGGTAAGGTACATCCCAAACGGGGCATTGTACTCAATTATGGGCCTGATAAGTGATGAGTAGAAGGGCACAATGACATCTATTGATCTAGATGTGAACCGTTTCATGATAAGGTGTGCTATATAGAAGGTCTTTCTAACCACTTTGGCAACGTGATTGTCAAAGGAGAGATTGCTATCTACTTGGGTCCCCAAGTCCCTAATTACTTCCTCTGTACTTAATGGATTACCACCTATGTGGTAATTTGTGGGCACTTTATTATTTCCAAAGGGGATGACTATGCACTTTTTGGCATTTAGCTTTAGGCCATGGCTCTGGCACCAGTTTTCCGTCTCTGTGAGACCCTTTTGGAGGATGCTTGTGTCAGTCGGAGAGTCGATTATAGCACCCAGTTTGCAGTCATCTGCAAACTTGGTTAGCCATAGTCCACCCATGTTAGTCTGTACCTTGGAGAAATATATACCGAACAAGAGAGGTCCCAGGACTGAGCCTTGTGGGACACCACTTGTAACTGGTTTAGAGTCTGACATGGCACCTGCTATTCTGACCATATGGGTTCTATCCCTGAGCCAGTTTGCAACCCATCTTGTGACATAGGGGTTGATATTTAAGCTGGTGAGCTTATTTATGATGCCCGAGTGGGGTATTGTGTCAAAGGCCTTTGCGAGGTCCAGGTAGGTTGTGTGGACTACCTTCCCTTCATCTATGGCTTTGGTAACTGTTTCACAGAAGTTGACCAGGTTCAAGAGGCAAGATCTGCCCTTAACAAAGCTGAATTGGGTAGGATCCAGTGTCTGGAGGTTCCCAATGTCTTTGTTTATGATTTCCATGATGATACATTCCATAGCTTTGCAGACCAGGCTAGTCAGACTTATAGGGTGATAGTTTCCGGGGTCTGTTGTGGCACCACCTTTGTGGAGTGGGACCACTGTTGCTGTACACCATTCCTTGGGAACATATCCTGTAGTAAGGCTGAGATTGAACAGTGACTTTATATGAGGGTTTAGTTCTTCTTGGAGCTCATGTAAGACGCAGCCCGGGACACTGTCTGGTCCCATTGATGCTGTGTTTTTTGCTTTGGAGAGAGCAGCTCTCAACTGTGCATCTGTGATCTCAGGAAGGCTACACTCTGTTGGGATAGACATTTGCTCTTTTGGGGGGGAAGGGGGGGAGAAATTTGCACTGACCCTTTCTGCCAGGATGTTGGCAATGTCTGTGGGTTCAGTGAATTTTTTGTCATTTTGCACTAACTCAGAGCTTATCTGGGAGTTGCCTCCCAGGTTTCTGACATAACTAAAGAAGGCCTTGTGATTATCTTTAGTGTGTTGTGTGATTTTTCTTTCAAAGCTGGCCTTAGAAGATTTTATGAGGGATCATAGTTTCCTGCTAGTACTGATCAGTGACGCCTTCCCTTTTTGGGATTTTGCTCTGTCATGTAGTAGCTTTCTCCTTCTGTTGTATAGCTTTGGAGGAGTGAGTCTTGGTTTTATTTGGGATAGCATGCTCCATGCATTCCTGTAGCTGTCCATAGAATGCTTTTGTAAAGGATTCTGCATTTAGGGCAGTATTGTCCACTGGCCCGGGGGCTTTGAAGGATTCCACCTCAGTTTTGAGAAGTGTGAAGTTTGCTTTTGAGAAGTTCTTCACCGTGGTTTCCTTGGCTAGGGATGGGGATGGAATATGGATGTCCAGAGAGATTTGTTTATGGTCTGATCTTACCATTGAGAGGTATACCTCTGGTGTGGAACATAGAGACCCCATGTTGGCGATGACCAGATCCAGTATGTTTTCCCCTCTTGTGGGAGTGGTGACCAGTTGTTCCATAGCATTTGAGTTTATAAATTCTAGGAACCGTTGGGTGAGGGTGTTTGGGCTTGAGCAGTTTTCCCAATCAATGTTTGGGTAGTTGAAGTCACCCAATATAATAGTGTTTGGAGAGACCTTCATATTCTCCAGTGTTCTCAGGAAAGCCAAGTGAGGTTCCTGTGTTTGGGAGGGTGGTCTGTAGCAGGCTACAAACTGAAAGGCAGATTTTCCCACTGTTAGTTGCACATGGATGGTCTCCAAAGCTTTGTGCAGTGCCACTAGCCTGGAGGTGTGGGTATCTTTGATAAATATGGATACTCCCCCTCCTTTTGTCGTTAGGTCCGAGTTTTGGGGCCGGAAAGCATGGTATGACCATGCTATGAAGTATAGCCTGGTAGTGCTGGGGTGCTCTTGGGAGCCTTGAACCAGGTTTCTGTTACTGCACAGATGTTGATATTCTCCATACTGAGGAGAGTCTCAAGTGCGTGCATCTTGAGGTTTAGACTTCTGGCGTTGAGCAGCATTACCCTTAGTTTTTTTTTTTCTTTGTCTTGTCTATGGGGGTGGGTTTGTCTTTTGAGCCTTGCCTAAAAAAGGCACTATGGGGGAGGCTAGAGCCTTAGCCAGTATTCAAAAACCCAGGGGTGACAGGTGCAAGCCATCCCTAGCGAAGCAACATGGCTCATTGAGCATGTCATCCCAGGCTGACAGACACTGGCTCCCCTTTGAATGACACCAATACTTTAGCCAATTGTTAAAATTGATCATTTTGTCTTTATACTGTGGCATTATTCTTGGTGAGGGTAAGATGCTACTCAAGATCAGGATCATACCAGCCTGGGCTACATGATCAAAGAGCTCCTGTACATCTTTTTTCATGTAGTCCAGGGAGGTACGTCTCAGGTCATTCACACCAGCATGGACAATGACAGAGTCATACTTGTACTTGCTTTGGAGTGACCCGAGTGCTTGTGTTATGTGGCGGATCCTGGCACCCGACAAGCAGCTTACAGTGACCTTCTCCTTGTTCAGCCTGGTGAGTGGGACGTCAGTGTGTCTGACAATAGAGTCACCTATTGCAAGTGTATTAGGTGTGTTGTTTAGCCTTAAGGGCTGTGACTGTGGGGCACACTGACTTTGTGAGCTATGTGCTACGTGAATATTGTTTTGTGGTAGGTGTTGCTTTGATGTCTGCTTTGGAGCTCTCTGCTGCTTAGGCAGATTTTTATTTAGAGCCTCAGAGTATGTTTTTGTGTGTTTATGTGTTTGGTTTGCTGATGTGATAGGTCTATGTGAAACTGGATTTGTGGTGTGTGTGGTTACCTTCTCCTCCTGACAGGCTGTGTCAGTACTGTGTTGAAAGAGCTTAACCTCCAATTTGGCTGTATAGTTGCATCTCTCACATATATTTGAGCTTGTTGGGAGGAGGAGAGGGTGGTCTGTATACATAAGGCAGCTGTAACATTGTCTCAAGATTCCCAGATTCACTAGCTGGACTGGAGAGTAAACTCAAAACTGACCTTCGGACATGCCTGAATAATATAGGGAACTACTTATTGACTGATCAGAAAGAACCAATAGGGAGCAAGTGTTTTGAAGGAGTATAAGAGGATGTAGTGCTTTAGTTTGTGTTTACCTATGAGGTTACTTATACGAGCAAGTGCAGGGCTTTAGAATGAGTATATAGTGCTTAATTTGAGATTTAGAGCAGTTCTAAGGGAAAAAAGTGAAGAGTAGATTTTGTGGAGCCGGGGATAGTTTAAGCTTGTTTAAGCAGTGCTGCCCAACGCTGCTCTGTGAGCAAGACTGCACTAAAAGAGGGTTGCAGGGTTTTAAGAGGTAGAGATCAAGGAGTTTAGAATTGACCCAAAATGGCCAATAAAACTACATCTTCCAGGCAGCAACCACTCCTACAGGGACAAGCAGGCTGTTCAGCGTTAACCACTGTCACTGGTGAACACAGAGACTTTCCTTTAGTCCAAGCAAGCACTGGCCTCCAAGAAACTTACAAACAGTTCAGAACAGCAAATCTGTAACTGGACTTTCTTAAATATCAGAAAGTGGGAAAAAAGCAAGATTTTTTTAATAAAAATATTGTATATCAGGTAGTACCTGTGCACATGTATGTATGCATACGTGTAACTGGAGACCTGAAAACAACAGACATGAAATGTAAAATGTCAGGTAAATAAGCTGTACACATTGTACATGTGTGTAATCTTAGTTTCTGTGCATCCAACAGATATAATGTTCTACAGCTACTGGTTGTTGCTTTGCCCTGACACACACATGGGTACTAGAATAAGCATGATTATCAGGTTAAAAATGGAGAGTTGTCAAACTGTGTTATGACCTTGTGTCCATGCTCACTATAAACAGCTATATGAGCACCTACATAGCTATATGGACTCAGCAATACCTGACTCGTAAAACCTGCCTCCACCAAAGTTGAGCAATCCCCTTTGTTGGACAGCAGCAATAAACAAACCACATAATAGGTTGTTATATTGGCTGCACAGGGCCAAGTAGAAGCAGGCACCAACTTGGAAGCAAGTCAACCTGTGTCTGAACAAGCATATGAGGTCACAGGTGAATTACTGTAGGCTAACTATGAGTATAAATTGGACACATCCACTAAGGCCAATCACAAGGTTGTCTTCACACATGTCTTCAATCTCAGAGGCAACAACCCAACCCACCAGGTACTGGTGGTCAATCACACCACATACACACACATAGCATATCTATAGCCAACCCCCTGCAGACAGGTTAAGGGAAAACATCACCCTCCCATCCCACCATCAGTATAGGTGGATATGCACAACACCCACACCCTTCCCATCATCATCAGGGAGCAGGTGCATAATACCTAATCAAAGGCAACAAATGTATGCCTCCAAGGGAGCTGATGACATCCCTGTCCACATCCTACATCCTACATGAACTCAGGCAAATGCTCCCAGGTCCATTACACAGTGTATGCAAGCAAAGCCTGAGCACCATTGACATCCCATCTGCAAGGAAGATGATCACTGTCATCCCTCTACACAAAGGTGACTGATGAATGATGGATTATGCAATTTACTGTCCCTTATTGGGGGGAACATGACACATCAGGACCAAGAATACAATGCAAGCTCATACTGTGCTGATAGATGACAGGGGGATGATGTGGTCATAAGTGGTGGTTAATGACAGTCAATGTTGATGTGCAGGTAATGTAAATAATGTTAATCAATGTATGAGGTCCTGTGATGTGCTTCCCTGTTTATGTCTTCCAAGTGAAATGCAGCATGTAAAGCAGCCAGTGTAACCTGCAGCTGAAACTCCGGCCATCACCAAGATGATAATCAACCACCATGGGGTGATGTTTGGCCATAGCCAACAGAATCAGTGGGAGCTAACCACCCTGTGGGATGAGCTTGTCCATACAGTAAACAACTTAGGCTACCATGGATGCATATATGATCAGGTCAGGCATCGGGTGACTGACCTAATATGACATGCCCAGAAAATGGCTTCTGCCATGGCCAGGGACTGTCCCACCACAAATGTGAGGCCTGCTATGTAGGCCCCACTTACACCTACAGAGGAGCTCCTTGCCAACCTTTGGGCAGCCACCACATGCCAGCACAGCCAACACACACACAAATTCTGGAGGTGGGTGGCACCCAGACCACAGGCAAGGAGCATCCAGGTAAGGCCCCAGTGCACATCAATTGAATACTGTAGCAGTCATAGTGGCTTCCACACAGTATCTAGATGCATATGTCATGTCAAACTGCATTTGTTGGTGGGGTTTTGTAATGCACACAAGTGCACATCTATGGTAAAGGATAGCAAATTGTGTAGTACCAGAGCTTGTACTGTACATGTACAGAAAAGTAGCATTCATCTTGTACCAATGCCACATGTGAGTCTGCTGAAAAAACCTCCCCCCCACAACTACATAGGTACCTCTGGTCTGGATGTGGGACAGCAGCCTGAAGCAGGTGAGCATGGTATTGTCCTGTTGTGGCTCGCCAATACCCCAGGCATGTTAAGGTCATGCATTTTACCATGCACTCAACTGTTACTCTTAGCCATATTGTGATATGTTCATGTTCACTTGTGGTGGGGTTAACTGCATTGCATCAGAATGGTCATCACAGGGGCATATTTTCAGGAGGTGTAACATATCCATAGCATACCTCACAACCTGTCAGTGCAAGAAATCTGGACAAAGACTGACACAATGGGGGGACAAAGGGACAAAACTAGGGACATATTTGAAAAGTACTCATACAGTGCATATAGAAATTGTACACACCCCTGTTAAAATGCCAGGTATTTGTGACATACAGAAAAGAGACCACAATA
Organism: Protopterus annectens; assembly: GCF_019279795.1. Classification (NCBI taxonomy): domain Eukaryota; kingdom Metazoa; phylum Chordata; order Ceratodontiformes; family Protopteridae; genus Protopterus; species Protopterus annectens. The sequence goes on along the minus strand of NC_056732.1, from coordinate 895,811,113 downwards.
AAACATTTCACAACTCTTCCCACCTTTAATGTGACCTATAACCTGTCAAATTCAACTCATAAACAAACAACTCTGTTAGGGGAACAAGTATGAAAAATAAAACACATACAATAAGCTAGATGCATAAGCATGCACAGCCTGAAGCTAAAACTTTGTTGAAGCAGCTTGTGATTTGATTACAGCATTATGTCTTCTTGCGTACACACCTGCCATCAATTGCAGAGAATCTGATTAACAATGAATAATGGTCAGCTTTCCTACTAGGCTTTTTCAGACATTTACTCAGTTGTCTGCTACAGCAACAGCCATGGTTCACAGAGAGTTTACAAAGCCTCAAAGGGATCTCATTGTGGAAAGGTATCAGCCCAGAGAAGGGTACAAAAACATTTCCACAGCATTGCATATACCATGGAACCCGGTGAAGACAGCCATCAAAAGGTGAAGAAAATATGGGACAACAGTTACATTTCAAAGAAGTGGATGTCCCTCCAAATTTGATGAGAAGACAAGACCAAAACTGGTCAGGCAGGCTGCAAGGAGACTTACAGCAACACTAAAGGAGTTGCAGGAATCTCTGACAAGCACTGGTTGTGTACTATTACATGTGACAATAATCTCCTGTATTCTCCATATGTTTTGCCTATGGGGTAGGGTTGGAAGATCAAAGCATTTTCAAACACTGAACAATGTCCCGGCCTGGCTAAACTCTGAAAAACAATACATCAAGTCTCCCAAATGCATGTGGAAAAGTGTGTCATGGTCTAATGAGACCAAGGTTGAACTTTTTGGCACAATGACAACACTGCGCATCACCAAAAGAACACCATCCCCATAGTGAAGCATGGTGATGGCAGTGTCCTGCTTTGGGATTGTTTGTCATAAGCTGGAACTGGGGCTTTAGCTGAGTTGAAGGGGATTATGAACAGTTTCAAATACCGGTCCCTTTTGGGCCAAATTCTTCAGATGTCTGCTACATAACTGTAGATGGAGAGGAATACCACCTTTCCACACAACAATGACCCAAACCATACATCCAAATTAACAAAAAAGTGGTTTCAACAGAAATGCAACATTCTGGACTGGCCAAGCCACAGCCCACACCTACATACAATGGAAAATCTGTAGACTGACCTGAAGAAGGCTGCGCACAAGAGATGCCCTCACAATTTGACAGAGTTGGAGGGCTTTTGAGTGGGAAAGTGTGCAAATATTACCAAGTCAAGATGTGCCATGCTGATAGACACCTTCCCAAGAGTACTGAATGTTGTAATTAAATCAAAAGGTGCTTAACAAAGTATTAGTTTAAGGGTGCACACACTCATGCAACCAGCCTATTGTATGTATTTCATTTACTATATGTTACCCTTAACCAATGTGTATGTTTTTCAATCGGAATGCACAGTTTATAGGTCAAATTAAAGGTGGGAATAATTATGACATGATTTCTGTGGTCTCATGTTATATATCACAAAAACCTGGCATGTTAACAGGGTGTGTACACTCATTATATCCACTGTAAACTTAGAATGTTGTTAGAGTAACCGGATTTGTTTTAACATACATTTACTGCAGGTTTTGAGGTCTGTAACTCAAATTATATCATTAATTAGTGGTGCCAATCCACAGATCATCCCAGTAATGTATCTGACTAAACACAAGATTTATGAGGAACAGACTAAAAATATGAGCCACATATCTAGACATTCAGCGAAACTCTGTACAGTTGAGAGGTATGTTATGTAGGAGTTGCCACTGAGCTATGCAAGTGAACAGCAATAAAGTGTACATGGGTGCAGTGTGTGCTAGGTGAAGACCCATCACCTACTAACACTACTCACATATCTCAGAGGTGTATATTAGTAATAACATTAAGTGGAAAAGGCTGCACTGCATGATGTTGAGGGCTTGTCTAGAGTGTGTATGTTGTGGTCTGACTGTGTGTCATAAATGTCAACAGTTGGCTATTGTGAGGTCTGTGTAATGCCTTTGTGTGACCACACCTGTATATGTGTGTGTGTGTGTGTGTGTGTGTGTGTGTGTGTGTGTGTGTGTGTGTGTGTGTGTGTACCAGCAAACCTTATAGTGCAAGTATTAATTTACATATGTTGTCTTCCCCTCGCAGGTGGATATGGTGGCCATGGTCCCTCCTGCTCAGAATCTGATGTCAGTGTCTCTGCAGACTCTAACCATGATGGTGGTCCTAGTGAGGCACAGGTGGGGTTGTCAGGGGATGAATCTGTGCCATCAGTTGGCATTTCACAGTTGTCCACAATGTCCCACACACAGTCACAATGCCCACACATAACCCGTCACCAGCAGCTACAGATAATGGACAGTTGGCGGGTGGTGGCATGGAACAGGCTAGTGTGGTGACTATGGCAAGTGTGAATGCAGAGACCAGCCATAGCCTGAGTGTAGGTGAGATCCCACACAGTTGGATGGACATGAGTGCTCAAAGGAGAACTGCTGCCCATTGAGCTGCTGTCACAAGTGAAACAGCAGACATCACCAGACACATATCTTGGGCTGTCATGGATGCACAGGCATGTAGTGAATGCAACACCAAATAAATACTTAGGGTCTTGGATGCAACTCTTCCTGGCTTACGTGATGACATTACATGACCTCGTTGAGGCCACATGTCAAAATACTGAGGTCATGAATAGATGGTGACCTTGGCAATCCTCGACTGTGGAATGTCTGTGCTGCAGCATGTGGTGGGAGATGGACATTGGCCATATAGACATAAGTCAGCACCAACATCAGCTGAGAGTCTATGTGGCCATGCACTTGCAGACTCCCAGAGTTGTAGTCCCACCAGCAGTAATGAAGGACAGATCCTGTCCACACGACAACAGAGCAGGCCATGGGAACATGGATCTGGCCAGTCCCGTCAGGGACATGGATCCAGCAGACAGCAGTCACCAGTGGGGAGTATTACTGTATTTGGCCTTGGGCCTGATGGTGCCAGTGAGACCCCTGGCAGGACCAGTTCACATGTCCATGGCAAGAAATGGTGAACTATACACCCTTCTATGTATGTCCGCAGCTGTCCAACATACCCCTGTGTAGAGTAGCCACATGGGGTGACTGTGTGCATACAAAGACACACACATCACCATCACAGCCAGATCACCTCCAGATACATACACCACCTCTGCATGGTCCATTCATAGAACACCCCTCCAAACACACACAAATGATGTCAACCGTATGGCCCAGCCTAAAGCTCTGGCAAACCCACACAACACCCTGTGCATATGATGAAACCTGTGCCACATCCCTGTCTTCCATACCACCAATGCAGGGACATGCTAATATGGTTTTGATGCACAGGGTAACCTAAGTACAGTTTAGCTATGTAATGCTGTGTAAGGTGCTGTCAGCTGGCATTTGTAATGGGTACACATCAGAGTGTGTGTAACTTTTCAGTCATGATGCATTACAGTAGCCACATGGGGTGACTGTGTGCATACAAAGACACACACATCACCATCACAGCCAGATCACCTCCAGATACATACACCACCTCTGCATTGTCCATTCATAGAACACCCCTCCAAACACACACAAATGATGTCAACCATATGGCCCAGCCTAAAGCTCTGGCAAACCCACACAACACACTGTGCATATGATGAAACCTGTGCCACATCCCTGTCTTCCATACCATCAATGCAGGGACATGCTAATATGGTTTTGATGCACAGGGTAACCTAAGTACAGTTTAGCTATGTAATGCTGTGTAAGGTGCTGTCAGCTGGCATTTGTAATGGGTACACACCAGAGTGTGTGTAACTTTTCAGTCATGATGCATTATTGTTGTTAGTAATACTGACTGAATGCAGTCTCATATGCTGTATTCAGTTTGTGCTCTAGGTGTCTGTGTGTCAACAGGATGTGGCCCTGCAGATATTGCCAATGAGGGGTATGACAGTGTGGTAGCACATTGAACATGTCATAGCTGAGGTACATCTGTATATGTACACATTCACCAGGTCTGTGTAACAGTTATTGGATGTGCCACAGAGTGTATAGGGCTGAAGCGGTGGTTGATGTCAGCAGGCCTTGTAAAGAAGACAATGGTAAGTGTAGTGGGTGGAACATTCCTCATATTGGTAAAAGCCACACCACCAGAGGATATTGTGTTGACCAAACACACAGAGAATACAGTTTCCACACACACAGTCTTACACACACACACACACACACACACACACACACACACACACACACACACACACACACACACGCACAGGATTACAATTGCCAGTGTTGGGTTTGGAACCCCTACCCATCTAGTTAGTGGTACTACAGTGTTATGCAGTTATCGCAGGTGGCACAGAACTAATAGTGTGATGACTGTTGCAAAGCACCTGTAAAGTGAATAACATCACGTGTCCTTGTGAGGTATGGCAGTGGATGGTGTATTGGGTGTGGGAGGACTCAGACTGTCACCAATGAGTCTACATACTCACAAACACTGCTATTCACACCAATGGACACACACACACAGAATTCCCAGTACTGATATTAGCAGCCCTGCCTATCATGTTATTCATTCCATACTCTTGCACAGCTGTTGTATGCAGCACAGGGCTTATAGGGCTGAAGAGTGTCCAAAAATACTTCTATGGTAGATGTGAACAGTGGTCTTTGTGAAGTGGACCTTGGGATGTGTACTGGGAGTACCAGGGACTAAAATTGTAAACCACAGCCACCCTATGGACATAGTTCTCATTCAAACACACACACACACACACACACACACACACACACACACACACACACACACACACACACACACACACACACACACACACAGGATAATGTTTTCACACACACACAAACACACACACACACACACACACACACACACACACACACACACACACACACACACACACACACACACACACACACACACACACACACACACACACACACACACACACACACACACACACACACACACACACACACACACACACACACACACACATTTGCTAGGACTGACAATAGAACCTCTACCTATTTAGTCATTGCTACTACAGTGTTATGCATTTATTGCATGCACCACAAAGCTTACAGGGTGAAGAGTGTTCCAAGGTAATTCTAAGGTGAACAACATCGCCAGGTCTTGTAAAGTATGGCAATGGGTGATTTACTGGGTGAGAATGGACCCAAAATACTTGAAACTACAGATATATACACTTGCAAACACAAACACACTCATACACACATTTGCCAGGACTGAGATTAGCAGCCCTACCTATCTTGTTAGTCAGTCCACACTGTTATATAGTTCCTGCATGCAGCATAGGGCATATTGGGCTGAAGAGTGTCAACAGGTATCTCTATGGTTAATGAAGACAGTGGGCCTTGTAAAGTGGACCTTGGGATGTGTAATAGGAGTACCACTGCCTACAAATGTAGGACCCACCCCCCAATGGATATAGTTTTCATTCAAACACAGAATACAGTTCTCGTGCACACACACACACACACACACACACACACACACACACACACACACACACACACACATATACACACATGCACACACATGCACACACATGCACACACACGCTCACACACAGGATTACAATTGCCAGTGTTGGGTTTGGAACCCCTACCCATCTAGTTAGTGGTACTACAGTGTTATGCAGTTATCGCAGGTGGCACAGAACTAATAGTGTGATGACTGTTTCAAAGCACCTGTAAAGTGAATAACATCACGTGTCCTTGTGAGGTATGGCAGTGGATGGTGTATTGGGTGTGGGAGGACTCAGACTGTCACCAATGAGTCTACATACTCACAAACACTGCTATTCACACCAATGGACACACACACAGAATTCCCAGTACTGATATTAGCAGCCCTGCCTATCATGTTATTCATTCCATACTCTTGCACAGCTGTTGCATGCAGCACAGGGATTATAGGGCTGAAGAGTGTTTAAAAATACTTCTATGGTAGATGTGAACAGTGGTCTTTGTGAAGTGGACCTTGGGATGTGTACTGGGAGTACCAGGGACTAAAATTGTAAACCACAGCCACCCTATGGACATAGCTCTCATTCAAACACACACACACACACACACACACACACACACACACACACACACACACACACACACACACACACACAGGATAATGTTTTCACACACACACAAACACAAACACACACACACACACACACACACACACAAGCACACACACACACACACACACACACACACACACACACACACACACACACACACACACACACACACACACACACACACACACACACACACACACATTTGCTAGGACTGACAATAGAACCTCTACCTATTTAGTCATTGCTACTACAGTGTTATGCATTTATTGCATGCACCTCAAAGCTTACAGGGTGAAGAGTGTTCCAAGGTAATTCTAAGGTGAACAACATCGCCAGGTCTTGTAAAGTATGGCAATGGGTGATTTACTGGGTGAGAATGGACCCAAAATACGTGAAACTACAGATATATACACTTACAAACACAAATACACTCATACACACATTTGCCAGGACTGAGATTAGCAGCTCTACCTATCTTGTTAGTCAGTGCATACTGTTATATAGTTCCTGCATGCAGCATAGGGCATATTGGGCTGAAGAGTGTCAACAGGTACCTCTATGGTTAATGAAGACAGTGGGCCTTGTAAAGTGGACCTTGGGATGTGTAATAGGAGTACCACTGCCTACAAATGTAGGACCCACCCCCCAATGGATATAGTTTTCATTCAAACACAGAATACAGTTCTCGTGCACACACACACACACACACACACACACACACACACACACACACACACACACACACACACACACACACACACACATTTGTCAGGACTGAGATTAAAAACCCAACCTGTCTAGTTATGGCTGATACAGTGCTATGCATTTATCACACATGCCTTGGAGCTTATAGTGAGAAGAGTGCCCACTGTTCTTCTAAAGTGAACAACATCACCAGCCCTTGTAAAGTATGGCAATGGGCAGTGTACTGGGAGAGTGAGGCCTCAAAATGCTGCATCCTAAAAATATATGCACTAACAAACACAAACACTCATTTGCCAGGACTCAGATTAGAACCCCTACCTATATAATCACTGATACTATAGTGTTATGCAGTTACCACATGCACCATGGGGCTTATAGGGTGAAGAGTGTCCCAAAGTACTATAAAGTGAATAAAATCACCAGCCAATGTAAAGTAGGCAATGGGAGGTGTACTGGGTGAGAAGGGCCTCAAACTACTTTCACCTACATGCTTACACACTCACAAACATTTTTATACACACTAATGCACAGACACACACACACACACACACACACACACACACACACACACACACACACACACACACACACACACTTGCCAATACTGAGATCTGGTTCATAGGTTCATAGGTGTGTACTAGGCGAATGGCCATGAAGCCTTTGCAAGCCTAGCCTGTAGGATTACCCTGGCATCGTGCCACCTGATGTTAGTCCCCAGTGTGTCTAATGAGTACAGCCACTGGACTGATCCCGAAGGTGGAATTTCTATTCCCCTTCCACTCATCCATATTTCTCTTGAAGAGGGCCAGTGAGGTGCTCTGCTTGACATGTATGTGAAGTCTATTCCATAGCATAGGCAGTCTCTGGGTTATGAACCTGTCCTTTCAGCATGTTCTGTTGATTGTGGAAATGGGGTTTAGTTCTATGGGGCATGTGGTGCAGATGGATTGGGTTCTTAGGATGTAGCATTCCTGACAGAACTGGGTCAGACATGGCTTTGTAAGTCAAGCAGAGATTGCCTCCAAGTAGTCAATATGAGACAGATAATAGTTGGAGTTACTGGAATTTGTCCATATAGGAAAAGTGTTTAAGGCCTAGGATCCTCTTTGTGAGGTACTTTTGCAGCTTCTCTAGTTGTTGCAGTTGTGCAGTGAGGTACATGCCAAATGGGCCTTTGTACTCACTGACTGACCTAATAAGGTGAGAGTAGAGGGAGACAAGGACCTCTTACTTCCTGGATGAAAACCCCTTATTAATGAGATGTGCCACATAGAAGGACTTTCTGAATACAGTAGCACTGTGGTGGTCAACAGAGAGCTCTCTGTCAACCTGTGTTCCCAATTCTCTTATAATGACTTCAGTGTTCAGTGGACTACCATCTATTTGTGGTAATTCATGGGAACCAAGTTGTTCCTAAACAGGATGGCATCACATTTTCTGGCATTGAGCTTAAGCCCAGGGTTCTGACACCACTTGTAGGTCTGAGTGAGGCCTTTCTGCAGGATGTCAACATCACATGGAGAGGTAATAATAGCACCCACCTTGTAATCATCTGCAAGCATTGTCAGCCAGAGTCGCTTCATGTTGGACTTGCCTTCAGTGGCATAGATAAACATGATGGGACCCAGGACCAAACCCTGTGGGACTCAACTCATGACTGGTCAGCAGTCTAACATGAAATCTGCTGCTTTCACACCATGTATTCTATCTGTGAGCCAGTTTTCAAGTCACCTAGTGATATAGGGGTTGATGCCTAGCTGAGAGTGTTTGTCTATGATTCCTGACTGGGGAATGGTAGCCAAGGATTAGAAGGCCCACCTATCTTATTTACCATACTGTTACATAGCTATTGCACAAGGCGCAGAGCTTATAGGGATGCAGAAGTCTACAGCTACCTCTACAGTGGATGACAACAGTGGGCCTTGTAAAATGGATATTGGAATGTGTACTGGGTGGACCACAACAAAATATTGCAAAACCTGACCCCAAATGGATATGGTTCTCACCCAAACACATACATAGGATACTGTTCTCATGCACATACACGCTTGCCAGGATTGGGATTAGAACCTCTACCTGTCTAGCTATTGCTAAGACAGTGTTATGCATTTATCGCACGTGCCATGGAACTTACATGGTGAAAAGTGTCCCACTGGATTACTAAGGTGAGGAACATCACCAGCCCTTGTAAAGTATGGCAATGGGTGATGTACTTGGTGAGAGAGTCCACAAAATACTTCAACCTACACATATACACACATAAATACACTCACACACACATTTGCCAGGACTGAGATTAGAACCCTTGCCTAACAAGTTATTTGTACTATAGTGTTACACAATAATTGCATGCACCACAAAGCTTGTAGGGCTGTGGATTAGGTGACTAACATCAGCAGGACTGCTAAAGTAGGGCAATAGGAAGTGTACTGGGTGTGAATGGGCTCAAAATATTTAAACTACAGACACACACAGACACAAACACTTTTACATTTGTCATGACTGAGGTTAGAACCCCTATCTAAATGATTATTTGTACTATAGTGTTATGCAGTTATCGCACACACCACAGAGCTTAGATGGCAGAAACCAGTCCAGTCATACTTCTACAGTGAATAACATCAGCAGATCTTGTGAAGTAGGGCAACGGGAGGTGTACTGGGTAGGACTGGACTAAAACACTTATTCCTGCACACTCTACCGTACAGATTCTCACATATTATCCAGATTCATGCCTCATATATCTGGTCAGTTTCCCTTAACATCGTGGTTTTCTAGCACGTTTGTTGCAAATCACTCACTGTTGCAATCAGAGAATAATGACAAAACATTAGAGTTTCAAACTTCACACCCTTCATGTCATCCATGCTGCTACACACCCACTCTGTTATTCTATCAATGTTCTAACATTATGAGAGCAATATTCCAAATGTGTCCCTACAGCTGGGCCTCTATCCCACTATTATGTATGGGTTTGTCCAGATTTCTTCCTCTACGAGGTTGAGAGATATTCTACTAGCATTTAGCGGCATGGCCTTTCATTTACATTTTGTTGACTGTGTTATGTTGGTAGTATAGATCCCATGACATTCCCTACAAAGGCACTATGGGTGAGGCATGGGCCTTTGCCAGAGGCCTGTAGGCCATGTGAGACTGATGGAGGACATCTGTTGCAAGGCAGTGCATTCTATCACTCATATGTTCCCAGGCTGCCAGGCAGTGGACCCCCTGGGGTGACTACTAGGCACAATACCTCTCTAGATATGTGAGACAGACATCTGGACAAAGCCATAAGTAATTGGGTGACAAAGGACTAAATATAGGGACCAATGTAACTATTGGTCTTTCAAACCTAGAAGGGTGTTACAATAACAGATTTTGCATTAGCATGCATTTTTCTATAAGGTATGAAGTATGAAACACTACAATCCATCATTATTTTCTGACTTTAGACTTTCATAGTTTGCCAATGATTTCCCAGACAACCACTATTTCAGAATAAAGACACCACAAATATGATGCAAACCTCTGTACATTCTGCAAAAGCTCTGTACAGTTGGGAGGTATGGTATGCACTGTGTAGGTTACTCCAACCTGTGTACTGTTCATATGTTTGCCCCCCTGTACATGACCTGTCCAGATTTCCAGCAGTAATGGATATTGACATCTGGACAGTGTGTAAAACTCCCACCATAAGTAACTGACATGAAAAATAGTTGGCACTGCAGTCCATGGAACATGGCCCTGTCTACCGTACTGTACCTAGGCCACAAGGACACAACAGCTGTGAGAAGTTGCTGGCCACATCCTGACAGTATTCCCCACACATATGCATAGCTCATTGATCCCTGCATATTGTGGACATGCAGCAAGATATCATGTTGATTGGGACAGCCCTGGCAATGTGTGCTCTGCTGCTATAACCCAACAAACTTACATGTTACTGCATTTCTATGGGAATATGGCCATGGTGGGGGGGTACACCTGTCAACGGTACAAATTTGTACAGACTGTGCTGATATTGGCTTTACATTTTGGTTCCATGTAGCATTGTATTGTGCCCTGTCTTGGAGAATAGAGGCATATCACTAGGGACCACAGGTTAGATTGTAATGGAATACAATTGAGTTTTAGACTTCTTATCCTTCAGAGCCTTACTGTAAATGCAGGGCCTGCTGTGATATCAGTGTGTAAGTCTGTAGGGAGGTATTTGATCATTGTCACCATTTGTAGGCCTTTACCAGACATTCCTTTATGGTTCTCTATGACTGACTTGCTGGGTGAGTCTGAGGGGTGAGTATGGGATCCCCACATTGACATCCATGCATATGACTTATGATCCCCCTTAGTTGGTCCCCCACATATACTGCAGTGGGATTTGCCATCTTGAATAATACTGCATAGTGTGGGGAAGACAGTATTGTGCAGACATTTCCTGGTGTCCCACATAGCTGTCAGTTGTCTGCTGCTATCCCAGTAGGCCACCTCATTCCCTTCCATGCATGCAGCAGTACCATAGATATGCTACCAGAGCATGCTAATCCATTCATTTATTGTTAAGGAGACTGACTTACCTTGTGCCTGTGGCAGTTGTGAGGGTGGTACTTTAGGGCTGCCTATGTTGGATGCACACAGTACACTGCCTATACATGGTAAGTTAGAGGTAATGTGATGTGTGTGTCATCCATTTTACTGTGTGTGTGAGTCAGAGAGAGGTGTCAGTCCCAGAGTCCCTACAGTGTCAGTGTGTGTGCTATGCATTGCTTCTTTGCCAATGCCTGGGCATACTGGGCACACCTCCATCTGCCTACAGGAGCAGCTTCAGAGGCTTCCTCCTCTGAGTCTCTGTGTGCCAGCGGGGACCTTGGAAATTACTTGGGGGCTTTGTGGCCCTTTTCCGTGCTGTTCCTGCTGCAGCTGTTTCCACAGGATCATATTTTGTAGAGGCACATACTATGAACATGTGTGCACATGTGGCTGGAGAGTACAGCAAAGCTCCGCCAGATATGTCAAGGCAGTGAAACTGTGACCTGAGTATTCCAAGCATGCGGTCTATAATGATCCTGGTTTGTGTGTGTGCATCATTATGATATTCTTGAGTGAGTGTGTGTGCACTTCTGATGGGTGTCATCATCCACGGCTCCAGTGCATAGCCAGCAGCCCCCACCAGATGGCTATATGGGATGTGCCCACTAGCAAATGCCTGGTAGAGCTGTGATGAATGCCAGATGTGGGAGTCATGATAGCTTTCAGGGCTGCTAGCCCACACATTCATGATAGTGCCCTGAGCATTGCACATGACCTGGCAGTTGATGGAGGGGAATCCCTTGTGGTTTATGTAGAGCCTACCCTGTTCACTGGGTGGTGTTTTGATGTGGATTTGATTGCAGTCTATGGCAACCAGTACCTCCGGCTATTCTGCTACATGATGGAAGAGACCTATATTGTTGATCCTCTCCTCACAGGTGTTGGGGAAGTAAATGTGCTCACTGGCATGTGATAGCATGGCATCCAGGGACTGGTGGAGTAAGCTGGTTGTAGATGCCTGTGAGACCCCCATCATGTCCCCAGTAAGTCTTTGGAAAGTACCTGTAGCTAGTATTCTTAAGGCTACACATACCTTGGTATCCACTGGAATGGGTTCCCCTCTGTTGGCTCTGGGTCTGAGTTGAGGCCGGCACAGCTTGATGATTTGCTGAAGTATGTCTCTATCCACCCTGTAGCGCTGTTCTATATCCAGATCATGTAGCCCCTAGTAAGTTACCCTTGGTCTGAACACTTTTCTCCTCCTCCTCATCTGGGGCAGTTGGCAGCATTATCCTCACCGCCCTCAGCCTCTAGCACATACTGATGGATCATAGCAATGGCAGCCCCTAACATTTTTTCAGTTAAAATTCCCCTGCATGTGTACACCAATGGTGCAGAGTTTGTGGGAAAAAGCAGACTGACAGGTATTTTCACAGTTTATACTGTTGTGCTGCGGATGCTGCCTGTATGATTAGCTGGCTATAATACATTCCACCTGCTTGCTATTTTATTAGTATTTGATTGCTTTTATTCGGGTCTATATTATATAGATGAAAAATCAAAATGCTCGTGTGTTTGCACATTTTTCATATCTTGCAGCACTGCCAGGCTACAGTTAAACTATCCCAGGTGCCAGAAAGTCGGCTCTTCAAATTTTCCCTTAGAAATAGCTGGTTTCTCAGTAGTAGCACTAAAATCTGAACCCCTGTGACTAGCACTTGCTCTAGAACCTGCTGGGAAGCACTAGGAAGCCTGAAACAGATACAAGCACTCAGCTCTCCTTGTCAATAAGGAGAAATTAATCGTAGGCACTAAACAGCCTATAATTGCAAAGTACCTTGTAAAGGTAAGGGAAAACAGCTCTTAAACTTTATATAAAAGCACCTAAACAGGCATGTCCAAGGGTCAGCTTCTGGTGATTTATCCTGTCCACCTGGTGAATCTGGGCATACTGGGGCAATGTGGCAATTGCCTCATGTACACAGACAATCTTCTCCTCCTACTACCCAACACTACAACCTGCGAGAGATGCACTTAGATAGCCAAACTGGAAGCAAAGCTCTCTCCGGCCAAGATTGTGCTAGACAGTCAAGAGGAGAAGGTTAGCACCTGCATCACACCTCAAGCAAATCATAGCCCTTCAAAACCCACACCATCAACACCCACACATAGCAAAACTAAACCCACATATGTGGAGGCCCTTAACATTAACCTGCCCAAGCAACAAGGACCTCCGAAGCCGAAACGCAAACAAACACCAGTCACAACCAAAGTGACGCATAGCTCACAACACCAGTGTGCCACCCAACAACAGCCCCTAAGGCAAGACAATGTACCCAACACTTTAGTCATAGGTGACTCTATAGTCAGGCACACTGATGTCCCACTCACCAGACTGAACGAGGAGAAAATTACAGTCAGCTGCCTGTCGGGTGCCAGGATCCGCCATATAATGCATGCACTCACGTCACTCCACAACAATTTCAAATACGACTCTGTCATTGTCCATTCTGGAGTGAATGACTTGAGACGTACCTCCCTGGACTACATGAAAAGAGATATGGAAGAGCACTTGAATCATGTGACCCAGGCAGGTATAACCCTAGCCCTGAGTAGCATCCTGCCTTCGCCCAGAATGATACCACAGTATAAGGACAAAATGACTGACTTCAACAATTGGCTAAGCTTCTGGTGTCATTCAAAGGGGATCCAGTATTTGTCTTCCTGGGAAGACATGATCGACAGACCACGATGCTGTGCCAGAGATGGTCTGCGCCTGTCACCCCTGGGATTCTGGTTACTGGCTAAAGCTCTTGCCTCCCCTGTAATGCCTTTTTTAGGCAAGGTTCAAAGGATAAAACCACCACCGTAACAGATAGAAGCAGGCAAAATCTGAAGGTAATGCTACTCAATGCTAGAAGTCTAAACCTCAAAATGCACTCTCTCGAGGCACTCCTAAAAATGGAGAACATCGATATCTGTGCAGTAATTGAGACCGGGTTCAAGGCTCCAAAGAGCACGCCTGCAATACCAGGCTACAATTCTTACCACACTTTTCGGCCACAAAACCAGGACCAAAACACTAAAGGTGGAGGAGTGTCCATATTCACCAAGGATATTCACACCTCCAGGCTAATTGCCCAACACATTGCATCTGAAATTCTCCAGGTGCAACTAACACTAGGTATGACTGCAATCCAAATTGTAGCTTGCTACAGATCCCCAACCATGCCCCAAGATTCTCACTACACCTTTCTAAACATAATGGAAAATATTAAGATACAACCAAACACCCTAATACTGGGTGATTTCAACTAACCTACCATTAATTGGGAAAACTACTCAGGTACCAACTCCTTTTCCCAATGGTTCTTGGAATTCATAAATTCCAATGACCTGGATCAACTAATCCATTGTCCCACCAGGGGCTCCAATATCCTAGACCTGGTCATTACCAACATGGGAGATAGATGCTCCACACCAGTGGTCACCCCCTCATTGATCAGGTCTGACCATAACCAAATCACCCTTGACATCCACATCCCCCCCACCCCCCCCCAGTAAGGAAACCTCCTTAAAAAACTTCTCCAAAGCCAACTTAAAGCTACTGAAGTCAGAAGTGACAAACTTCACAACACCCACGCAGATGGGATCTGGCAGTTCGACTGCAGAATCCTACACTAAGGCACTGTACGAGCACATCCACTCGTGCATGAATCGTGCCATCCCAAATAGAACCAAGATGCTCTTCTCCAAAAAAAGGAAGCCAATCTGGTGGTCCCCTGCTATAAACAAACTATACAACAGAAGGAAGAAACTGTTGAAAAAAAGAGGAAAATCCCAGGATGCAAAAAACTCCCTCACCAGCCTCAGTAAGAAGCTGAGATCCCTCATAAAATCCTCAAAATCAAGTTATGAAAATAAAATTGCCAAAGATTCCAAAGACAACCACAAGGCATTCTATAGTTATGTCAAGAATCTAAATGGCAATACCCAGATCTGCTCTGAGTTACAACAGAATGGCATTAAATATACTGAACCTAAGGATATTGCCAATATCCTGGCAGATCGATTTAGTGCCAACTTCACCCCACTCTCACCCCCTAAAGGGCCCATCTCAATACCAAATGATTGCCAAATTCCGATAATCATGGCCACACAGGTAGAAACTGCACTCTCCAAAGCTAAGAATACAGCATCCATGAGACCAGATGACATCCTAGGCTGTGTACTACATGAACTACAAAATGAACTGGCACCTGACCTAAGTGTCATGTTTAATCATAGCCTCACCTCAGGCTTCATGCCCACTGAGTGGCGCACAGCTACAGTTATCCCGCTCCACAAGGGAGGATCCACCTTGGATCCCAGAAACTACCTGTCTGACAAGCCTGATTTGCAAGGGCATGGAACGCATTATCATGGAACTTATAAACAAAGACATTGGCAACCTTCAAACACTGGACCCCACCCAGTTTGGGTTTGTGAAGGGCCAATTTTGTCTCTTGAATCTGATTGACTTCTTCGAATCAGTCTCCAGAGCTGTGGACGAGGGTAAGGCAGCCCACACAGCCTATATGGACCTCGCCAAGGCCCTTGACACCATCCTACACTCTGAAATCATAAATAAACTTACTAAGCTGGGCATAAATCCCTACATCACTCGATGGGTTGCCAACTGGCTTACTGACAGAACCCAGGCAATAAAAGTAGCCAACTCCAAATCCAGCTCCAGACAAGTGACAAGTGACAAGTGGAGTACCTCAGGGTTCAGTCCTGGGACCACTCTTGTTTGGCGTCTACTTCTCTGAAGTACAGGCCAACACTAAGGGACTCTGGCTAACAAAGTTTGCAGATGACTGGAAACTGGGAGCCATTATTGAATCACCAAATGATGTGGACATTCTATAAAAGGGGCTTACTGAAACAGATGCCTGGTGCCAGAGCCATGGGCTCAAGCATAATGCCAAGAAATGTATAGTTATCCCCTTTGGAAAAAAAACATGTACCCATGAATTACCACATAGGTGGCAGGACACTAAACATTGAAAGTGTGATGAGAGACTTAGGGACACAGGTGGACAGTGGTCTCACTTTCGATAACCACATTGCCACAACAGTCAGGAAATCCTTCTATGCGGCACACCTCATCACTAAGGGCTTTTCATCTAGAAAAAAGGAGGTCATTGTCCCACTGTACTCATCCCTCATTAGAACCATTATAGAGTATAATGCCCCGTTTGGTATGTACCTCACAAGACATCTGCAACAGCTGGAAAGGCCACAGAAATACCTCACTAAAAGAATCACAAGCCTAAAGCAGATGCCATATACTGACCATCTAAAAAAATACCAGCTATACTCTGTGGCATATCGTCTACTCAGAGGCGATCTCTGCTTAACATACAAGGCCATGTCAAACCCTGAGCTGTTGGACATGCTCCACTTAAAGAAATCCCGATCCCTCAGAGCCCTCCTTTTGTGTTTTGGTTCGTGTTCTGTGGCCAAAATGTGTGGTATGAGTTGTAGCCCAGTAGTGCTGGAGTGCTCTCTGGAGACTTGAACCAGCTTTTGGTTACTGCGCAGATGTCGACCTTCTCAATACTTAGGAGTGCTTGAGCACATGCATTTTGAGATTTAACCTCATGGCGTTGAGTAGCATAACCCTAATTTTTTTACTTGTGCTGTTTATGGTGGTGGGTTTGAATTTTGAGCCTTGCCTAAAAAAGGCACTATGGGTGCAGCAAGAGCCTTGGCCAGCATTTGAAAGCCAAGGGGTGACAGGTGCAAGCCATCTCTTGTGAAGCAATGTGGCTTGTCAAGCATGTCATCCCAGGCTGACAGACACTGGATCCCCTTTGAATGACACATAGAAGGATTTCCTGAGTGTTAGCTTTGGAGAGAGCATTTTTTACCTGTGTGGCCATTATTACCAGAATTTGGCAATCTTCGGGTATTGAGATGGGCCATTTAGGGGGTGAGAGGGGGTGAAGTTGGCACTGAATTGATCTTCCAGGCTATTGGCTATATCCTTGGGATCAGTATATTTAATGCCATTCTGTTGTAGCTCAGAGCAGATCTGAACATTGCCATTTAGATTCTTGACATAGATATAGAATGCCTTGTGGTTGTCTTTGGAATCTTTGGCAATTTTATTTTCATAACTAGCTTTGGAGAATTTTATGAGGGATCTCAGCTTCTTACTGAGGCTGGTAAGGGAGTTTTTTTGCATTCTGGGATTTTCCTCTTTCCTGCAACAGTTTCTTCCTTTTGTCTCATTTCCAGTTTTTAAAGCTGTGGAATGTTTTGGACACTCTTCAGTAGTGACTTATGTCAATGCTCTAATGTGAGACTAGGCCATAAGAGCACTGAATGTTAAGAGGTGCTCATATGTTGGAACAGTGCTTAATAAAGTTTCCCTCTTCCTCATTTCAGTGCATAATTGCAAGAGTCTGTGTACTAAAATTATATTCATACAAGAGAGTAATTGAACAGGTAATATTATGCCAAGCATAGCTCAGCTCAGCTGACCCTGCATGCATTGGCTGTCTTTGCTGCATCACTTTTAGTAGCTTAACTCATCTGTTGAAGATTATGTGATTTGTTAATTTTTAAGCTACTGTTTAACACAATCAGCCCCCACCCCCCCAGAATAGTGCTTTGCGCAATATACCTTATGGGAGTATGGCTTCTCTGCAGATAGGTAATAGATACCCTTTTTATTTATTTATTCTTTTCAAGATGGGTATAAGGATATTGTTTTGAGAAAAATGTAAGGGAAGAAAAAATGAGTATAATTATGGAAGTGTGGGTAGACAAACAAACATAAAATGCAGACAACGACCAATGGGAGGTCAAACAAAGAGGGAAGGGAGCAATGGACTAACATGCATTGACAGTGGGAGGACAAATGGACTTCAAATAGGAGGAAAGTGGCACAAAAGGAAGGGGAAATCCATGACTGAAAATAAGTTGAGTTCCTAGCTCCTATTTCTGTTGCCTTTTGCAGGACAAGGCAGAGACCATTTCTCTCTGTGACTGCCCTATACTCTGGATCCTGCTTCAACTAAACTATTGCTGTTGTTGTAACAGCCAGAGATTAATGCAGATGTTGCTGTTTCTGAGGCTGAGAGATACTGTGCCTTTAAAATGAGACAGCCAATAACAGACAATGTGTTTGACTAGGTTGAATTAAGTAACAATTCACAGCCTTAGTTGAAGAGAGTTGATCATATTAGCAGAACCCATATTACATCCTTTGGTGGTCAGCACAACAGTGGCCAAAACTTAATATATTTCTCAGCTGTGGTTGATGAGTCTAAGGAGTCATCAGATGGATTTATCAGAGGTCAACTTATCTTTCACCCTGTATACACAAATGAAAGACCATTTCAGCATCATGTATAGTTGCACCTAATGGTGGGTTCTTCAAGCAAGGACGCATTAGGCACTGTATAGCTACACATCACAAGTATATGATTACTGGACTATATCCACTGAATATTTTCTGGTTCTTCTACACTCATGTCAGTTAGCTGTGGGAATAAGGTCTGCTGAAAACACACACTGGGAATCATGATTATCACAGTTCAGACTGTCTCCAAAACTTGAGAAGGTAGAACATAGTAAGTGGGATGTTGTGCAGTCCACTGTATCTGTAAAAGTGAGAAGTCATTGGCTTATCCCTGAACTTGTTAGAGTTAGCAATACTATGTCACAACTGGTGGACAAGACTGCCATGGTAATTCAGTCCACAAGTGATATGGTATTTGATACTGCAGAAAGATAATACAAATATGACACATGCACCATAGTTTTCAATGTGGGACCCACAGCAAGTTGTAAGATGGACTGGCACAAGCCACAACAACTCCTGACATACCACCATCAAATTTGCACTGCCACAAAGTCTGCAGCCATCAATGCATTGGTGCTCCTGATCATTAGCTTAAAACTAATTCCTTTTTGCTCATATTTAAGCCTCACTTTTTCATGAACTTTGGCATAATTGCTCAGAGCTGTTCGTTATTTGGCGACTTCACTTGGGAGTGCTGAGAAGCTGCTTTCACCTGGAGCAATCCATTACTAAAAAAAACAAAATAAGCATTTTTGCACTTCTCTTATTAATTGCAACTCTATTTTAGCAGTTATTTTGCTTAATTTTTCAAAATAAAAAAATCTGTACTGTCTACTCTGCTTTAAGTAATTAACTGCAGTGTAATACATTGATAGTTCTAATACTGTTGTAGATAGTTTTTGTGTGATTTTTTTATACTTGGGCTCCAAGCAAGCCATTCTACATTGAGTCTTTTTTTCCTGCACTCTTGTGGCAGAAATGTGCTGCTCTGACCTATCTGAGTTGGAGATTGCTGGTAATAGGCTTATTGTGTGCTTTCTTGATTGGTAGTTAGCTTAAAACCTGTTTCTCTTTGATCATATTTAAGCCTTACGTTTGAGCTAAGCTGCCTTCCACACAGAAGCAGTTAGTAGTGCCCTGTATATATGCAAATGTCTTGAAACTGAAATTCCCCTAGAATAATTAACACTATATCCAGCCTCTTGATTCTCTATGGGCAAATAAGTTGCATGCTGAGCAGCATTGCTTTGTATGGTTGCTTTGACTACACAATGTATATCTCAAACTCATACTCTCCTTGCCACCAGCACAGACAAGTCTAATTCAACCCATTCCCTTCTCTGATTAAATCCACAGTAAGGAGCATGGATGGACAGTTTCCTAACATCTCTGTGTTCAGCCTAGTGGACAAGAGCATCCTGAAGCACAGTAGCAATTGCCTCATATATACTGATGACCACTTACTTCTGAAACAAACAAATACTTTATGTAAGCGATGTAGTTATACTATGAAATTGGAGGCAATACTCTTACATACAGACAAATCCAATGCCAAACAGGTTGTCAGCATACACATATCACTTCCCACACTAAATATGGCCCCAACGCATAAGCCCCATCCACATATACGGAGGTACTCACTAGTAACTTACCAAAAGACTGGAGGCCTCCCAAACAGAGCCTTCAAAAACTACTTACACAGAAAACAAAAAAACAAACCCACAGCACATAACACACACACACACCAGTGCCTCAAGAAATTAGCCTATAAGGCATAACACCACAAAACCTAATGTATTGTGAGACACATGAACTGTCCCCTCAACAGGCTGGGTAAAGAATGGGTTACAGTTAGCTATCTGTCAGGTTCAGGATCTGTCAAGTCACTCAAGCACTCAAGTCACTCAACCACAAGTACCAGTATCCCTCCATCATAATCAGTATGGGGTTGAATGACTAGAGACATACCTCTCTGGACTATATGAAGAGAGACATGACTGAGCTCTCAAATTATGTGTTACAGGCAGGTTTAAGCCTAGCCTTAATCAGCATTCTACCTTCTCCAAGGATGATGCCACAATACAAGCAAAACATGTTTGACTTTAACAATGGGCTTAGTTTCTGGTGTGAATCTGAAGGGATATATTTCAACCTGGGAAGACATGGTCAACAGGCCACACTGCTTTGCCAAATATAGTCTGCATCTGTCTCCTCTAAGCTTTCGGATACTGGAAAAGGCATTATCCACCTCTAATGTACCATTTCAAGGCAGTGTCAAAATAGCCAACCTCATAACCTAACAAAATCCTCTCTAGATAAACTTAAGGTACAGCTGCTCAATGCAAGGAGTCAAAACAAGAAATTGCACTCCCTGGAAACACTCCTCACCTTGGAAGATGCTGACTTCTGTGCAGTCACTGACACATGGTTCAAAGCCACAGAAAGCACCCCGGCTGTGCAGGGCTACAATGCCTTCTATATGTTCAGACCACAAACTTAGCACAAATGAATCAAACGAGGATGTGTACTCATTTTAACTAAGGAAAAGTACACCTCAAGACTGGTCAAACAGTATGACTCTCTCAAGTTCCTTGATGTTCAGTTAGCCATAGGCAAAATTCCTTACCACATCATAGCTAACTATAGGTCCATCACCATGAACCAGGAAAAGCATACCTAATACCTGGACTTACTGGAGTCACTTACCATACAACCAAACACCTTACTCATGGGTGATTTTAATCATGCTGCCATCAATTGGGAAACATGCATGACCACACACATCCTGGCTCAAAGGTTCTTGGACTTTGTTAGTGCAATTGCTCTGGAACAGCTAGTCAGAAAGCCCATGAGGGGCTCAAATGTCCTGGACATAGTACTCAATAAATTACCTTTTACTAAGGAATATTATAAGAAAATTCAAAGCCCCCTCAAACACAGATGCCACAGGCTGCTATGCAGAGGTGTACACCAATGCTCTGTATAGCCACTTAAGCAGTTGTATGGAATTGGCTATACCTGACTTGATTAAATGTTGCTGGGAAAACAAAGCAACCCTGGTAGAACCCTAGTATAAACAGGCTATACAACAAAAGAAAGAAACAAATCTCCAAAAACTAGAGGGAACTGGCTCAGTAGAGGAAAATATCCATCTCTAGCCTAAATAAACAAATTAGAAATCTTGTCAAGTCCTCCAAAGCTAATAATAAAGCAAAAATAGCCTCTATAGCTTAGGATAATTACAAGGCATTCTTTAACTATATCCGTAATCTAAAGGGGAATACCCTGTTATGCACTAAACTGATTGTAGATGGCAACACTCATACTCAACCGGAGGTAAAAGTAAACCTTTTAGCTGACAGAGTTGGAACAAACTTCACCCCACTGTCCTCACTGGTCATCCTTCAAAGTATACTTTCAACCATTCCTCAGCCTATTATCTCAAGAGAACAGGCCATCTCTGAGCTTTCTAAGACAAGAAATATGACTTCATGTGTGACCAGACTACATCCTAGGTTCCCTTTATACAACTTAAAACATGACCTAGCAATCCCGTTTGCATATAAAGAAACAAACACGTGATAGTGCTTGTGAACAAAGAGAGCAAAGAGTGATGGGCTAGCCCCTTTAAAGCAGGAAGTCAGGAGATCCGAATGGATTCGGTGCCAAAAATCAATGGTCGAACTCAACAGGAACAGAACGATACATATCTGAAACAATGAGTGAGACCCAAACGGAATGTTTACAACAAAAATAGAACATTATTGAAAGTAGTGTAGTCGATGTTTACAATCATATTCATGAAGTAGTACCAGAGACTGTGGAATTACCAGAACAAATGAAACACTTTACTACAGTTAGTTCCTCTCTAGACTGTGAAACTTTATCAGACAATTTGCAGGTTCTTTTAAATGAATGTAGTAATTTTAAAGTGTACAATTATTCTTCTAAGGTTATACATTCGTAGTATGTTAATATATTATCGAGGGGTTTAACATTTGTCCCAGCTAAAAGGACAAATATAGTAGATATTCTAAAAGACTTAAAAATATTTACCTGTAAACTGGGTCTTGCACTATGTTTTTCAGAGAATAATGTGGTGGACAATTTTGAATGGTTATATAGCCCCAGTAATTGTAATAATCCATTCCACTATAGCATACACATTTTTTGAGAAAGTGTGGGAATTAGATATTCATAGATGCTTGGAACAAACTTGAACTATCAAATATTTTAATTTAACAGATACAGAAAGTAAAATTTGCAGGAATTTATAAATGACAGAAGTATCTGCATTATGAAAAGGACAAAGGGGAGGGTTGGTTGTCATGGATTTTGTGGATTATCTTAACAGTATGTCTTATAGATGGATGACACATCAGGAAGTATCTAAAAAATGAAATCAGTGTTGCTTTTTTGAAACTATATTTGCTGTTGGAAGATATGTTGTTTCAAGGGCAGATAAATAAAGATTATGATTTCATGTGTAATGACAAACCAGCCATTGCTAGTGTACTTGGAATACCAAAACTTCTTAAGAGTTTGGTTTACCACCATTTTAGACCCATTGTGGATGCCGCTCAATCAAAAAAAAAATTTAAAGTCTAAGTTTTTAAATAATACTTTAAAGAAATGCTTGTCTAATATAATGCACATTTGTAAGGATCCATGGCACTTTTTGGGACAGCTGAATGATATTCCTTATTATGCAAATTCCATATTTGTGACTATTGATGTTCAGAGTTTGTTTACTGTAATTCCTCACAATGAGGGCCTTAGTTGGTTTGAGGGACAATTATTCCAATAGGTGGATTTAGAAAATGACAACATTAATGGTATGGTAACACTAATGGAAATAGTACTAAAATATTTTTCTCTTTTTTGAGGGACATTTCTTTAAACAGACAACAGGTGTAGCTATGGGGGCAGCATGTGCTCCCATGTTTGCAGAATATGTTATGGCCTAGTGGGAGGCTGAATACATTTTCAATAGTGAATTTAAACAGTCTTGGGCTCTCTATACTAGGTTTTGGATGATATATTTATGGAATTTTACTCTAGATAAATTAAATGATTTTTGGATTACATCAATGCTACTGTAGATTTTCTCAACTTTTAATTTTTATTTAATCAAGAAAGGATTGCCTTTTTGGAGATAGAGGTGTCCAAAGACATTTTCATAACATATATTGTTCAAATATATATAGAAATTAAACTTTTTCTAATTTTTGCCTCCACTATTCCAGCTGGCATCCTAGACATTAGAAAAAATCCATAGTAAAAGGGCAATTAGTCAGGCTGGCTAGGATGATTCCTGAGCTTGACACCTTTTACACGTAATGTGATTTTTATTGAACATGTTTTCTAGGAGAGGCTACACTAATGATTTTCTAAAAGAAATTAGGGATGAGGTGGTTGGAAAAAGGGAGAAAGGAATTTATACAACTATACTAGGAAGGAATAACAGTGATAGAGGTGAGATAATGTTACATGAAAAAAGTCCTACAGAATTTGATGCGTGCATCGAAAATCATTTATATCAATATTTACCCTTGACAATAATTCCATAGTAGGATATATTAATAAAAACTGGAATCTGTTTTTGGGAGATAATGATGTACTTAAAAAGGTGTGTGATAAACCACAAATTATTTTTAAGAGAGAGAAAATATTCAAAAACACATTGGAGTCTAACAATAAGTATCAAAGAGAATTAGTATGAAAAAAAAGTGGAACAACAAAATGTAGATGCTGCTCACAGTGCCATAGTATTATGTTAGGCGATAGCTTCACTGTTAATGGTCAAGTATATAAAACAAAAGGATATTATTCTCACAACCTCAAAGGGGTATTATATTTGGCAAGATGCCAATTATGTCCTGCTTTTTATGTGGGGAAGACCTCTAGGAGGTTAAACAACTGAATTTATTTATTTATTTTTATTTTATTTTACATTTGTTGACTGGGCTAGTCTAGTTGGATACATGTCCATTTTCAGTAGAGGCCCGGGGAGTTAAGCTCCAGAGTTTAAGATGAATTACATTAAAGAAATAACAAGAAAGTAAAGATTAAAAAGAGTACAAAGAGTACAAACAAAAAATAAAAAGTATTATAACTACAGACATAGTTATAAAGTTAACAATATTGTGCTAAGGATAATGTTGCAAGTGACATTTTGAAAAATAATAATAATAATAATACCAAATGTACAATATTTTTTTTATTTTTTTTTTGGGAAGTAGTAGGAAGGGGAAATATGACAGTGGATGTAAATAAGAGGGAGGTTAAAGGTTATAAGATGAAGGTTTTAGTCAGGTGGCAAGAGCTGGTGTTAGTCAGGATTAGTACAGGGGCACAGCCATTGTGATTTGAGGTGGAGTTTAATTCTCTTTTTGAAGAGAGATTTTGAGGGAATAGTGGAAAGTTCAGAGGGAAGCAGGTTCCAGTGTTTTCCAACAGTGTTGGAAAAGAGAGAATCACCAGCTTTGTTGTTTGCTTTGTCAATATTTACAAGAAGTTTGTGTGCGGATTTTAGAGATTAAAGGTTATGGTAGGGGTAGATAAGGGTAGATAGTATAGGTGTTTTGTCAGGTTGATACAGTATTTGATGGGCTATGGTTAATTGATTGATTTTAAGTTGGTGCTGAAATTCAAGCCAGCCTAGTTGCTTTAGATTAATACAATGGTGGGTTCTGAAAGGGTTACCTGTAGCAAATCTGGCTATGTTGTGGTAAGAGTTTTCTAATTTAAGAAGATTATTTTTTGATAAGTTAGTAAATATGGGTGAGGCATAGAGGAGGGGAGAGATAAGGTGGGAGTGGGCAATAGTAATTCTAGATTCTGGAGTGAGGAAAGGTTTGATCCTGTAAAGAGAGCCTATGTTTTGTTAATATGTTTTAAAGTGTTGCTTATATGGGTATCAAAGTTAAGGTTGTTGTCTATGGTAATTCCTAACAGTTTAGTAGTGGGATCTTGTGATATAGGTGTGCCATTTTTAGATGTTATTGTAAAGTCTATAGGTGGAGATTTACTGGAGGGTGCAAAGAGAAGGAGTTTAGTTTTTTTTTGGGTTAAGTAGGAGACAGCGTTGAGAAAACCATTCTTCAATGGAGTTAAATATGTGTTGTGTAAGGGAGTGAAGATTAGGTACTGATGTGGCTGAGCAAATGAGTGTGGAGTCGTCTTCATATTGAATGCATGTAGCTTGTGGAACTATTTGGAGGAAGTCATTGATAAACAAAGAAGACAGAAGGGGACCCAATATGGACCATTGGGGGACACCAATGTTAACAGGTAGCTGGGAAGATAGGGTGGATTTCTAGAGTACTGCTTGGTGTCTGTCATTTAAGTAGGATTTGAACCAGTTAATGGGTTGGTTTCTAGTGACAAAGATTGGAGGATGTGTATGAGTATTTGGTGGTTGACCATGTCAAAAGCCTTGGACAGGTCTAAGAAGAGTGCTGAGGAAAGCGTGTTGAGGTTGCGATTTTTGTTGATTGTGTCTGTAAAGGAGAGGAGGGCAGTGGTGGTACTGTGGGAAGGTCTAAAGCCATGTTGAGTATTAGAAAGTAAGTTATTTTGGAGAAGATGGTCCAGCAGTTGCTTGTGTATACATCTTTCCATAATTTTTGATAAGGGAGAGAGCAGGGCTATAGGGCGGTAGTTTGAAATTTCAGTAGAATTTCCACCCTTGTGAAGTGGGATGATATAGGATACTTTCCAAAGTTTTGGGACATATCCCTCTGTGATGGTTCTGTTTATGAGTATGGAAATTGGGTAGGCTATGGATCTGGCTGCTAATTGCAAGTATTCTGCGGGTAGTAGGTCAACAGAGGGGGTACAAGGTTTGAGTTTTTTGATAAGGGAGAGAATGTAGGTTGTAGGGACAGGTTGGAAGAGAAAAGGGGGAGGTGGATTTAAGTTACAGTTGGATATAGTTGTGTCATTTCTAGGGAGTTGATTGGCTAGAGTTAGAATAGTTTCAGTGAAGAAGGAATTAAAGTAATTAGCAATTTGGTTGGGATTCTTTATGTCAGAGCCTTGTGGGTTGGGTGTGGTAGGTTTACTTGGCTGTAGTAGCTGATTTAAGTTAGCCCAGAACTTTTGTGGGCTGTTTTTGCGAGTTTGCTGAGATTTTAGGTAATAGTTTTTTTAGGTAATTTAGGTAATTTATGAACATCTTTTAGACATATGCAAGGATAAAGTCACTACTGTATTTATAAACACACCATTGATTTTGATACACATTATTTTAAGTTTTTAGTTATTGAACAGGTTAGACAGGACTCCCAGGGATGGATGACAAATGAACACTTGGATTCAAGGGAATTAAAATGGCAACTAATATTCAGTGCCGCAGGTCACCTTGGGTTAAATGATGCTTGTTCTATTAACTCTGTTTTAAAAATGAAACACTATAATGTAATGCAGGTGAAGTGAAGTTTTAATTGCTTTAGTATTCTTATTGGTTGTTGGTACCCATATGATTTTTAGAATTATTGAATTTAAATGGCTTTTATAAAATGTTTTTTAGTTCTGATGATGTTCCAAAACTAGTAAAAATGAAAGTGCTAAACAGACATAATAAACTTTGTTTTTATTTGCTGGCTAAAAGTTCTTTATTAACGAGCATTACCACAGGTGTTTGTTTGTTTGTTTATAGTTAGTGACAGTTAATCTCTCTGTATTTTTAAAGGTTCAAGGCCCACTCGGATCCAGTGGCAGCTGGTGACTTCAAATCAAAGGGGGGCTGCAGGAGACAGCTGAATGGGTGGGGTCAATTGGATGGGGTGTGGCCAACTAGAAAGGGGAGGAGCTATGCTGAAAACCATAAAAATTAACTTTAATTAAATATGCTGCCCTGGGTGCCAAACCGTCATTATGCGAGTCCAATCAAGACAAAATGAAGTGTAGAAGAATAAAAATATTTCAGTGCATTGGCTGCATGACAGCTTACTTAATATCTAGATGGAAACAAAAAGATTGTGAGGCATGAAAAAATAAATTACTTTTTAAATACATTACTGGAATGCCAGTCAAAATGAAGTATAAGAAAAACAAGTAGCACTCAACTCAAACCACTTCTACTTGCACTGCAGTTCTAATTATAATTTATATTCAGCTTTATTAAAGTACCAAGTAACACACTGAAAGCAGAAATCTCTGTGATGCCCCCACTTGTAAAAATGTTTCTTATCCAAAAAAGTCCTGCTGCCTGACAACTATCTACTTGTTTCATGGGGAAAACATGACCAAAGTAAAAAATGAAAAGCAAACAAGGAACAAGCTCAAGATACATTGCTTAAAGGATTACTGTACAGGTTATGGACCACACATGATTGGCATTCTGTTTAGTTTACGGGTAAAGCCTGCAGAGATGACTGGAAGCCTTCAACAATTGTAATGAGCTTCTTAAAATAATGTAATCCTGTCCTTTATTACAAATACTGTCATATGCATTTCAATACCAAAGGCTTATACATTATCTAGTTAAGTATTCTCTGCATGGCAACAACAGAAAGGCTTTCGATGTTGGCAATTCTTTAACAGTATGCTTATTAAAGCTTACTTGCATCTTACGATCTCAGACAAGCTTACCAGATGGTCATTAAAGCATTGCTACTTAAACACAGAGCAACAGGCACTTTGAGTAATAAGCATAAATTAACAGTACAAAAATATGACAAACCAGACCATTCTGCAAAATCAAGGACAGTTGAAAAGCCACTGTAGTACTTGTGTCTACCTTGGATAGGGGGATACTCTGCACTTTACACTGCATAACTACTCCTTGCCTTGCTTGGACATATCCAGAGTCATACTACATGAGGCAGTGGGGTGCAACAAGTATGTCACAATTTGAAATGTCTCTGGCTGACTCTAATGGCTCTGACACATTTGTCATACCTCTCAACCTCAAAGCAAGAAATCTGGACAAAACCATACATAGAGATGGGACAAGGCCCAAAATAAGAACAATTTTGAATATTGCTCTTATAAACTTAGAAAGGTAATAGAGTAGTAGGTCTTGCATTAGTATGAATTTCTGAAGGGTATGAAATCTGAAACACAAATGTCTGTCATTATTTTCTAACTTCAGTCTTTAATGATTTGCTACTAATTTGCCAAAAAACACAATTTTATGAAAAATGGACCAAAAATGTGATGCAAAAATATAAAATAACCACACAATACAGCTGTGAACCTGTCAAAGAAGGGACACTTTAATATTAGTACTGCTAACATGAGCAGCTGACAAAATAAAATAATCTGCATGCATTTCTGAAATAAAAGTAATCTATAACTCTGATTATTACAGTTATTTCTTAATTGTAAACCCTTCACGTTTTCTTCCAAAATTGCCATTTTGTGGTGGGATTATTAGGGGAAGAGCAACATTTTGAGCTAAAATCGGGGACAGTTCAGAGGTTTGGATATGCTTAATTCTTTAAAGCAATTTATTTGCACATACCTCTCAACCTGTTAATGCAGGAAATCTGGACAAGGCCAAATATACTTATAAACAGTACAAAAATTGTATAAA
Source organism: Protopterus annectens (assembly GCF_019279795.1). Lineage (NCBI taxonomy): Eukaryota > Metazoa > Chordata > Ceratodontiformes > Protopteridae > Protopterus > Protopterus annectens. The sequence goes on along the minus strand of NC_056732.1, from coordinate 895,781,874 downwards.
CTGAGACAGTTGATAGAATAACAGGTCTTGCTTTAGCATGCATTTTTCTGAAGGTTATGAAGTCTGAAACTCAGTGTCTATCATTATTTAGTGACTTAATTCCTAAATTATTTGCCAGAAAACCACACATATAATGAGGAACAAACCAAAAATAAGAAGCAAAAAGCTATTAATTCTGTGAAAATCTGGACAGTTGAGAGGTATAGTTCAGCCAGGGCTGTCTTTGAGGTTGCCGCCCTTCACCCTCACAAAATCATGGTCAAATGGAGCCCCCCCCCCTGCAGCTATTCCAATGAACCATTACTTGGCTATTTCACCCCATTTACCATAAACACTAATGTGCATACTGATTTACTTCTACGATGATTTGGACTTCATTTGAAAGTTTTATTTTGCATTTTACAGCACAAACACTAAGGCATCTGCTGAATAAAGCAATGTAATCTCACAATGAAAACATACTTAGCATTAAAACTTCTCTGCCCTTGAAACTCACATTAATTGAAACCGCATTGAAACCCACATTCAAAGAAAATACATTTTGCCAGTGACAGATAAAGATTAACTTTGAGCTGTTTTCAAATCATAGGCCCCTTGCACATGAAACATACACCTGGTCTTTGATACACCTTTCTGATTTTATTAAATTATATTCCTTGTACAATATAGTACAGCTGTAGAGGGTGTTTTAAATTTGTTTTGAACATTTTTCCAGTAAACAATGAAACAAAATGCATGCACCAATAATGACAAAACTGACCAATTCAGAACATTTTTCCAGTAAACAATAAAAAAATGCATGCACCAATAATGACAAAACTGACCAATTCAGAACATTTTTCCAGTAAACAATAAAAAAATGCATGCACCAATAATGACAAAACTGCCCAATTCCGAACATTTCTGTCATAAAGCTACTCAAACCTCTACAGTCCATCAATATCAGTAAATATGCACAATCTATGAGGAAGTAAAATTCATCTAAATAATTCCACATTAAAGAAATCAGTAACTAATGAAGAGGTTGCTGCTAGCAAACAACTGTATATGTCAATGTTTCATCTACAAATAAAGTGTCTGTTGCCCTTGAGGAATAAATTGCCTATGTTTCTTTAAAAAATTATCTTCTTTCTTCTTTTCTCGGTTAGGGGTTGCCACAGCGGATCACCTGTCTTCTCATGATCAGCAGTGGAATTTTACAGTGTTGAGTTGCCAGCCCGGCACCCAACCTTCCACAGAAGGCACACACATGCATGCACTCACACCTAAGCCAATTTAGAGTGTCCAATCCACCTACAGCATGTCTTTGGAATGTGGGAGGAAACCAGACACCGGGAGGAAACCCACACGACCACAGGGAGGACATGCAGACTCCGCACAGAAGGCACCCCAGCCGAGGATCGAATCGGGGAACCTCTTGCTGTGAGGTGGCAATGCTAACCACTGCACCACTGTGTGATAAGCTAGTAATACTGCAATAGGGAATGGATGGCAAACTGATAACAGGTTCAGAGTTACTAGGTATCTTCACCAAAAAGGACTGCAGCATATCAGAAATGCATCTACCTACTGCGGGAGTAGAACCCACAGCTTCTGCAGCAAAAGCAAGTAAACTACCTGTTGTGCTATTAACAATGCAAGCAAACTCAGCATAAGCATCACTAAACTTTTGTTCCCCTGCAGCTCTCAGCTTCTTGCAAAATCTACTTGACACTCAGCTGTATCTCTGAACTTTGCAGCACAAGAAATCTGGAAAAAGCCAAAATTTAGGGGGTGGGGTCAAAAGACCAAAAAAACAGGGACAGATTTTAAACATTGCTTGTATAATATTGGAAAGTTGCATACCACTATGACAAATCAATCATCTATTTTATGAAAGAGGAAGACTGCAACTTAACTGGCTACATTCAGTGCTCACCATAGCTGTCAACATCTTAGCACAAAACACCTGAACAAAGCCAATAATGGGGGAATACAGCCCCCAAACATATTCAGTGAATTCAGTTCTCACCATAGCTCTCAACCTCTTAGCAAAAACACAGACAAAGTCAGTAATGCGGGAAAACAGCCCCCAAACATATTCAGTGAGTTCAGTTATTACCATAGCTCTCAACCTTAACACAAAAAACCTGGACAAAGCCAATAATGGGGGAATGCAGTCTTAAAAATAGGGACAAATTTCAAATATCCATCTTATAATTTACAAACTTGCTATAATAATAGGTTTTGTGTTACCATGTACTTTCTGAAGAATATGAAGTCTGAAATTCCAGTGCTTGTCATTTTTATTTATTTAACATTTGTTAACCAGGAAAGTCTGATTTGAAACAAAAGCCAATTTTTGGCAGAGGAAGAAACACTCCAGACATGTCTTTGTAAGATGAGAGGACGCCAGAGCAAACCCACACAAACACAGGGAGGACATGCAAACTCCACATAGAAGGCACCCCAGCCAAGAATCAAACCAAACAACCTGTAGCTGTTAGGCAACAATGGTACCACTGCACCACTGTACAACTGGCTGTGTTGAAAAACAAAAATACAGAAACCACAGATTTTATGAGGAACAGAACAAATATGAGCCACAAATCTGCATTATTTTTACAAATGGTGGTGGTTAGAGAATTCAGGCTCTTGCCATTTGGGCCCAATGTACAGGGTTAAAGCCTTATTCTCTACCCACCACCATGTAGTGACTGGGGCATTACACACACACACACACACACACACACACACACACACACACACACACACACACACACACACACATATATGCCTCCTGCAATGTCCATGAAAAGCAGCACACACACCTCCGAGCACTTACCTGCAAAGTCCATCAAAAGCAGCAAGCTCTGATCTGTACAATCCATTCCTGCACCCACCATCATCACCGGCTGATAATCCATGCAATAGGGAAGCCCTTCCTGAGAGAGCACCTAAGGCTTGTCCTATCTGTCCTGCGAGACCACCCTGCCTGTGGACTTTGCAGTCTGATCCCCTTCCAGTCTATGCAGTTCTGACTGCATAGACCGCTAGGAAAATGGAGACGTGCATGTTGGCTTTGTAATGTGGACTGTTGGTGGAGACAGTTTGGATTCTGTGTGCATGCTCCATACTGGTTCACCAGCAGTCCGAATATCGAGTGACCATGTGCGATGTTCCGGGACTCGTGGTTATTTTATTTTTTTTCTTTTGTTATTTTTATAATTTATTTTTATTTAATTTGTCTTTAATTTGTCTTAGTTTACAACTGGGAGGGCTGCAGTCCTGCAGTCCAATAGCACAAGCCGCCCCTGCTCGGATCCCTGTTTAACCACCTGCCTGCTGACTGGCTATTTTATGGCAGAATAAAGGACAGCAACAGTAAGCTCTCTGCGCAAAGGAGGATTATCAACTGACCCTGGGAATTGTAGACCCATAAAATTGACTAGCTTCATCTGTAGGGCCATGGAAAGAATCATTATGGACCTTATCAAGAAGGACATAGGTAATCTCTAAACTTTGGACCCTACCCAGTTGGGATTCATTAAGAGTAGATCATGTTTGTTAAATCTGGTTGACTTCCTCGAGAAAGTCAACAAGGTCCTAGATGAGGTAAAGAAAGTGCATACCATTTACCTCAACCTAGCCAAGGAATTTGACACAATTCCCCACTCAGGTATTACTGCGAAACTCTCCCAGTTGGGAATTTACCTCTATATTACCACATGGGTAGCCAAATGGCCCACTAACAGAACACATACTGTCAAAGTGGGTGACTTCACCTCTAGCAAAAGATACGTCACCAGTGGTGTACCACAGGGTTCTGTGGTGGGCACTTTATTATTTGGAATCTATTTCTCAGAACTCTAGGCAAATGTGGATGGCCTGTGGCTGACCGAGTTCATTGATGATTGTAAATTGGGAGCAATCACAGAGTCCCCCAGTGATGCCAATATACTGCAGAAAGGGTTAACTCAGACTAATGATTGGAGCCAAAGCCACAGACTGAAGAGCTAATTGCAGGAAAAAAAAAGCATTATTATCCCCTGTAGGAAAGCTAACATCCCTGCTAATTACATTATAGACAGCATCACCCTAAATGTAGACCCAGTGGTCTATGATCTGTGTTCTCAGGATGATAGCAATCTGAACCTCGACCACCATGTATCCACAGTGGTAAAGAAATCCTTCTATGTGGCACATCTCATAAATAAAGTCATCACATCAAGATCTAAGTATGTCATAATTCCATTATACTTGGCCCACAGCAGACCAATAATTAAGTACAATACTGTCTTTTGCATGTATTTCACCATACAACTGCAACAGCTGGAGACACCACAGAGGTTTCTCACCAAGAAAATGTAGAGTATACAAAATAAGTCCTATCTGTAAAGACTGAAAGCTCTGTCACTATAGCCTGTCTCCTACAGGCTGCTAAGGGGAGACCTGTGTCAGGCTTACAGATCATTCTCTGACCCAGCCCTGATGAAAATGCAACACATTCATAAATAAAACTACACAAGGGTCACTTGCTACAGGGATTATAACCTAGCCTCTAACTTGAACAAATCATGCTGAAGAAATAGATACAGCTTCTGACTACTGCTTCTTTGGAATAAACTTTCCATTCACGTGAAGCTGAGCCCCTCCCAGACCCTTTTCAAACACAACCTAGATCAATGAATGGGTGACCATAAAATTTACTCCTGGGGTTGTGCCAGCATCCCTCATGGACAGAGGTGGTTGGTGTGTTAATTATCATATGCTCATACCTTTGCAAACAGTGCTCAGTTAACTACTGACAGCTGGGACTACTTGGGATAAATATGGCTAAGCTTGAAAGGACTCCTGGGCTATTAGCGTAGTATTCTCTTTATGAACTATATGACCAATATGAAGGAAACAGAAACATTTGGAACCATGCTTCTGGGTCAGCTGTGCCTGTAGTTCTGAATGTTCTAATCTTAACATGTGGTGCTATGGATACTTCCTGGCTGACTAGGGTCATAAAGTACAGCAAGACTGTACACTGGCTCTGCAATAATGATTGAAGGGCAACAGCTTTGATATATAGGTTCACAGGTTCATAGGTTGGTACTAGGCTATTGGCCCTAGGGCCTATACAAGCCTAGCCATAACAATTCTCTGGATATTTCTTTCCACAATATTTACTTCCCTTGATCCTTGTCTAGCAAGGCAACTGACATGATCCCTGGGGTGAATTTCCTACCTCCCATCCAATCATCACGGTTCCTTTTGAAGAGGGCCAAGGAGGCGCTCTGCTTGACATGTATGGGCAGTCTATTCCAGAGTTTGGGGAGTCTCTGGGTCAGGAACCTATCCCTCCAGCATGTTTTGTTCATTGTGATGACAAGGTTTAGATCCCTGGAGCATGCGGCTCTGAGGGCTTGGGATTTCTTTAAGTGGAGCATGTCCAACAGCTCAGGGTTTGACATGGCCTTGTATGTTAAGCAGAGATCACCTCTGAGTAGATGATATGCCACAGAGTATAGCTGGAGTTTTTTTAGACGGTCAGCATAGGGCATCTGCTTTGGGCCTGTGATTCTTTTAGTGAGGTATTTCTGTGGCCTTTCCATCTGTTGCAGATGTCTTGAGAGGTACATACCAAATGGGGCATTGTACTCTATAATGGGTCTAATGAGGGATGAGTACAGTGGGACAATGACCTCCTTTTTTCTGGATGAAAAGCCCTTAGTGATGAGGTGTGCCACATAGAAAGATTTCCTGACTGTTGTGGTGATGTGGTTATCAAAGGTGAGACCACTGTCCACCTGTGTCCCTAAGTCTCTCATCACACTTTTGGTGTTTAGTGTACTGCCACCTATGCTCTTGGCACTACACATGCATCAATTGTAATTCACATTCCAGCACATGAATTCTATATGCCTAGTATCCTAATATCCGAAGCCACATATCTGAAGGTGCAAATTTCAGCTACTATCATATGTCAACCTCTTTCTTGTCTGTGCTGGTGTGGTATGGAGGCACAGCATGATTATAAGTACAATGCTGTTGGCTGGCTACTGCCAAATATGTTACCTCTCTGAGTTTATGCTTTCTATTTGTGTACCAGTGGGTGATTTTACTATACCCATGCTGGTGTACCCACCTAAGAGAATTATGAACACTTTGTGCTGAATGTTCTGAGATATACTATGTGTTAGACATGAATATTGCAATGGTATACAGGCATGTGTCTACTTTATACTACTACAGATGGTGGTATAGTACTGTCTCAATATGTGTCTTGTATGAATAGCTGTTATCTGCATTTTTGAACACTATAACATCATAACAGGAGCTCTTGCAAGCAGGTTGGTGGATGATGTCAATTTGCTAATATAGTCTTTTGTTATACTTATGTAGGGCATGGGGCTATGTGAGTACCCTCTAAAACTGGGGGAAAACATTTTTTACATATCTTTCTGATGTTATAAAGGTGCTCTTAACAAGATTTTTTAAGCATCTCTGAACGTGTTTAAGTTCTTGTTTCACTCTAGATTTATTCATTTAATTATTTATTTATTTCCAGTTTGATGACTGGGGAAGCCCACTGGGCCAAGCAGTGCCCATTTTCAGTGGAGGCCCAGGGAGAAAAGTTCCAAAAGCAGTTAACAGAATATAACATAAGTACAGTATGGACTATACAGTATACAACAGCATAATTATACAATTTAAAATACAAATACAAAATCAGGGAGTATACGTTTAAAGAACACAAATGTTAAAATATAGATAAAGTCAAAAGTAATACAGAGAATATAATTAAAATTAGAAGTCATAAAGTGTTTATACAACTTTAGTGTTTGTTCTAACAATAATGTTAGTGATCAGAGGTTATAGTAGATGAGATTGAAGGGAGGTTTGAAAGAGACGACAGTGTAATTTAGGTGGAAGGGAGCAAGAACAGTCTCAGTTTGAGGTAAGGTAAGAATGGAGGAGAGATTTGAAATTAGAGTGGTTGTGAGTACAGTGAGAGGGGGGTGTGGATTCCATAGTTTAGCGAATGAGTGTGATAGAAGTAGTTGGCCAGGAAGGTGTAGAGGTTTATAGATTTTTAAGGAGGTTTTGGTTTTCAGATCTAAGAGTATGATCGGGGAGGTAAGGGGTTAAGACAGCTGAAAGAGAGGGGCAGATGGAGGGTTGGAATATGATATTGTGAGCAGTGTTGAGTTGTATGAATTTCAGGTAATTAGGAAGCTGAAGCCAGTTTAGGGAGTGGAGAGAATTGCAGTGATGGGTGGAGTATTTGGATCCTGTAGCAAATTTACAGACTTTTTTATAACAGGCTTCCAGTTTGCTTTTTAGGCTAAGCTGGAGATGAGTAAGTAGAGGGGCACCATGTATAGGAGATGCGAGCAGGTAGGAGGAGGGTAGACAATGTCTGGTAGAAGCAGATAGCAATTTAGTATATATAGCAGACCTAGTTTTTAGTGTTTTTGTTAAATATTATTTTGGATGTGGATCTTGAATTTTAAATGTTCATCAATGGTGACTCCAGTAGTTTGGTGTGAGGTACAATTTCGATTAGAGTGTTATTGTGGCTTTTTTTAAAGGTGGTTTTGTCTACTGAGAAATTTCTAGAAGGAGAGACTATCATGATTTTTGTTTTGCTAACACTGAGAGCCAGATGGATGTTTAGCATCCACATTTCAGTATTGAAGAAGGCTGTTTGGGTTTTTTGAAGGAGTTCAGAGGGAGAGTTTGCTGTACAGATGATTGTGGAATCATCAGCATACTGGATCAGTGTAGCATTATCTATGGATCTATGAAAGTTATTAATGAAATTATTGAAAAGTAAGGGGCTGAGAATAAGCCTTGTGGGATGCAGGAGGGATTGTTGAGAAAGGATGAAGTGGGATTTTTCCATTTAACAGCTTGCTGTCTATTGGAGAGATAGCTTGTAAACCAGAAAATGGAAGAAGGAGTGAAATTGAGGGTGGAAAGGTGAGATAAGAGCAGAAGATGTGAGACAGTGTCAAAGGATTTGGAAAGATCTACGTAAAGGGTTGATACCATTTTCCCAGAGTCATGAGCATGATTAATGGTACCAAAGAAGGACAGAAGAGCAGTGGTAGTGCTGTGGCCAGGCCTAAAACCATGTTGTGCTGGGGTAAAAAGATGACTGGGTGTTAGGTATGACGAGTTGGTGATGAATACACTTTTTCAGAATTTTAGAAAGAGATGACAGAACAGCTATAGGACAGAAGTTAGTAGTGTCTGTGTTATTGCCACCTTTGTGGAGAGGGGTGACAAAAGCTTTCTTCCATAGTGAGGAGGCATAGGCTTCTTGGATGGACCTGTTGATAAGAATGAAAATAGGGCAGTCAATGCTGTCTGCAGCCATCTTAAGGAAGGATGGAGGCAGATTATCAGGAGCGTAGGAGCAAGACTTTAGTTTAAGGAGGCGTTTTTTATGCTGCTGGTGGGGATAGGTTTAAGACTGAAAGGTGAAGTGTTTGATAGAAAAGCAGTGGATGGGGGACTATGAGAGGGAGAGAAGATGGGAAAGTTTGCAGTTAGTTTGGCTATGCAGTCAACAATAGTGGCCAGTATCAGCCACACTAGAAGAGATGCAGACGCTAAAACACTCTTACAAGCTGTTAGATACATTGCTCTGCCACAATTTTAAACAAAATGTGTGACAGAGCATCTTCGCTAACAACTTTTAAGGCTATTAGTTCCTCAGAGGGATACTTCACTTCTCTGTGTGGCAATACAAAGTGTTTTATGACCTTCAAAGCTGTTTCTGCAACTGTAAAGGGCCATATACTAGAAAGAAAGTACAACTGAATAAGATCTTACTGTAACAGTAGATGTCCTCCTTTCCATTGTTGATGAATTATTTACTCATGGGATATCCTGCCAAGGGTAGGCTAATATCCAACCAGTATAGCAAAGCTTTTACACCTACCAGGTGTCATACATCAGACATATGGCCTACATGCAAGGCGCAAGTTACATATCTGACATATGGATGCCAGGGGAACTGGAGCAACTCCAGAAAAAACAATTACATGCATATGCAGAAAGGGAATAAGAAGAAGATAGGAAAGAATTACATGCATATTCAGAAAGGTAATAAGAAGAAGATAGGAAAGAATTACATGCATATGCAGAAAGGGAATAAGAAGAAAATAAGGCTGGAAGATGGATCCCTTAGGCAGAAGTAAAGCAACAGAATATAATAGCGAGCAGGAGAGAGAGAGACAGAATACTGCAGCAGTGAGAAATATTACACAACTCTATATGTCCTTCCTTGCCACTGTTGCAGTATTCTTTACTCTTGGGAGAGGGTTCCAAAATGCTCTGGTGAGGAAAGCAGCTCAGAGTAACAGAATACCCTAAAATGTAGTTAACTTCTAAACTCAAGGACAGGGGACAGTGGTGCACTGGCTAGGTCAGAAAGATTCATTTAAAAATAATAATCGACTGCAGCTTCAATGAGGAGAAGCTACTGGAACTAGTCTGCACAACAAAAACAACAGGATTCCAATACAATTGTGGGCTCAATCCCTTGATGCTTGAAGATGTATGAAATAAAATGGGTTCATATTATGTTATCGAAAAATAACTTAATCGAACCATCAAAACTTCAAAATGGCAGCATTTTGAAGCTTGTATTGTGGGGGGCTGTGCCCCCCCTCCACTATATATATATTCCAACTCGAGATCACACTACAGTGAGGAAAGGGCAAATATTTCAATCCTCACTGTACTGCAATCGCACAATGCGGTCTTCAAAATGCAGCCATTTCGAAGTTTTGATGGTTCGATTACATTATCTTTCGATAACATAATAGGAACCCAAATAAAACAGCTCCAATGAATCTCATTTGAAATGAACCAAATGTAGGAAATCTTGTTCTTCTCAATAGTTATGTTATTAAGCTTGAGACAGTGTCTGCTACATCTGATTCATTTCAACTGAGATTCATTGGGGCTGTTTTATTTCATACCACTTCTAGCATCAAGAGATTAAGCCCATGATTGTAGTGGACTCCTATCATTTTAGCATTTCAGAGACTGAAGAATGCATTTGCAAAGACATGGCAATGATTTCAGCACAGTACTGTTGGCATAGTAATTCAAGACAAATGGCGTTTTATTAATACTGTTCTTCTCCTGTGCACTGCCTGTTGCTGTAGGGACCTTGGTGCTTGAGTAGGTTACATTCCAGGTTGTGGCTTTTGTAGGCATTACTAAGCTAATGTTATGCAGTGAGGTATGCCATACATCATGGCAATATGGCTAGCTTTGCCAAAATGTGTTGCAAACTTCCTCTGGAGGGGCCTAAAAAAGGAAATAGTATTTTAGCTGCATTTCTTGTGAAGTACTAACATAGTGTCACTGAGTTTGCTTGTTTTTGTATACACTTAGTTCTGTTTTTGATTTCAGTATTTATTTTTAGGGTATTATCATGTCTTCATAAAGTTATCTTCTATGTAAATGATCATTGTTGAATATAGTGTTCTGATCTAACAACAGCATATGTGCATCGCATGAGTGGTGGACAATTACTTTTTTGTCATTAATTGTGCACTAAACTGAGAGGCAATTGATAATGTAGCCCCCACTTTACCATCTAGTAAGGTGTTTGTTATTCTAGGTACCAATTCTGGCTGCAAAGGCCTGTGATGTTTGTTTAGTATCCCCACATGGCTCTTCAAACATATCTGTGGCCAAGATGTACAATGCTGTGCTTACTCTGTTGGGCCCATGCTGTGGATAGTTTGGCCCATGTCTGATTGTCACGCAATTCCATTTATGCTCTTCTAATATTGCAAATGACCCCCTTTTTCCTGTGTTGAGGCTTGCAATTGTTTAAAATCTCCTGCTTTGTTAAAACTTGAAGGATAACTGTGGTATGTACTCACTATTTTCAATGTATTGTTTGTCCACAGAAATGTGAGATGGGCATTTGTCATGTATTTTCCAATGTGGCATTATGCAGAATGACTGCAGTATAATACTAAACTATAATTAACATTCTAAAAACTTTGTCAGTAGTCACAAGTATTAGCTGTACTCTGTCTAGACAGTTATCCTTTTTATGTTGGTTGTTGTTTCTTATCTCTGTGTTTTCAGTCATAAAGATATCAAGTCAGTCTCAAAACCATTATTTGTGAGTGACATTTATATATCCTTACTGTCTGCTTATGTTATAGTGCTTCCAGTAATGTATATCAGTGAAACACAATGGCCATAAGCTGAGCCCGAAAACATTTTCTTAATTCATTGTTTCATAGTTTCTTGTAAGCTGCATAAAGGAATAGGATGATCATAATGCAGACTGTAACATTATACAGTAGACATCCAAACCAAAAAAAAACATATTTTAAGACTTTTTGAATGTTTCTAGAATTACATTTCCTAACTTATAATGGCAGTCTGCTCAACAATGATAGACCTTGATCTACACGTATTTCTGTATTTTATTATTTGAAATGTATAATTTGCCCCTTGAGAATTTTGCCCTGAATGCAGCAAAGCAATGTTGAACAAAAACCGTGTTTCTTCATCATGAAATACATGATATGAAGTGACAACACAACACGATCACTGCCTCAGAAACACCAGCCACAAAACCAAGCCTTGGAAGAAATTCCTTTATTCCACCGACTAAGCGCTTTCACCAAGATTGGCTTCCTCAGAGTCAGTGTTTTGCAAAAAACATACACATTTTATACTCTCTGAACATGATGACATCATCCCATAAACCAATAAAACAATTACTACTCCCATTAGTCAATTAATTAATCAATATTGCACAATCCCAAAAATAAAAATAAAAATGAAAAATATATTTCTAAAACTCATTTAAAATTCTCATAACTAATTCACTTGTCTATTAGAAATAAAGTGTACATATATGTGTATAAAATACAAGCAACAATACCTTGTAAAAATGATTTTTCTCAAAGTAATTATATAGTACTGGCCTTGAATTTCAAAACAGGTTTTATTGAAATGTAGTCATTAATACCAGGGTATCTAGTGGCATTTAACCTAAACTGCCACATAGTTTCTAATAACGCTACCCTGTTTCCTATATCACCTCCCTGCTCTAGCATTACTCTATCTATTACAAAAAACACAAATTTTTTGAATTCCTTACAATTGATGCTATGAATATAAAGTGCATTGTGAGAGTCTTTGTTTTTAATAGCTCTTAGATGTTCCACCATCCTGTCACGTAGCCTACGAGTGGTCATGCCTATGTAAAATGCTTCACAGGTTACACACAAGGCCACGTATACTATGTTCTTTGTGTTACAATTACATTTCCCAGGGCAAGGCAAAGAATACCCCCACCCTTTAACACACACGTAAGACCCTTCTGCTATGTACCTGCAGCTTCTGCAATGACCACACTTGGACATTCTTGATACTCTACTTTTTTCTTCACTTTCCAATATACCTTTCAAGTTGTTCCCCTTACTGTAAACAATCCTTGGATGGACACCCAAGATTTCCTTCGTGACATCACTTAAACAATACTCCCACATCCCTTGTAATGACTTAACTATTTCATCACTTCTCTCATTGAATTTCAACACAAAACATGCTTCTACTTTTTTCCTATTTTGTCCCTCTTGGTTAATCTCTAATACATTTTCCCCCCGTAGAATAGGTGAATATGATGAACCTCTCCGTTTGTACACTTCCCTTTTCAATCTCAACAACAACCTGAGCGGGTAACCCCTATCCATCAACATACCTATCAACTTAAACATTTCCTGTTTAAATAAACTTTCCTCACTAACTAATCTGGACAAACGCACCATCTGTCCTTTTGCCACTCCTTTCCTCTGATGGAATGGGTGGCAACTTTTAAAATGTAGGAGTGAATTGGAATAACTGTCCTTTCTATATATGGAACTAGTTAGACCTTCTTCCCCCTTGACAAGGGCTATGTCCAAGTAGTTGATGGTATCCTTCTTCCATTGGAAGGTGAATTTCAAAAAACTGGTAGTTTTGTTTAAATAATCAATAAACTCATTTGCCTGGAATTCATCACCCTTCCATAAAATAAGCAGGTCGTCTAAGAATCTGTTGTACAGAATTATGTTCTCCATAAATCTTGTTGGGAGAATAAAAGTTCTCTCCCAAGTCAAGAGAACCATATTCGCAAAAATAGGGGCACACCTAGCACCCATAGCTACACCAGAACACTGCTGAAATGTCTCCCCCTCAAATTTCAAAAAATTGTTCAGAAGGACCATCTCCATGAGGTCACAAATTAGATTGATCCTATCCTTGTCCACTTTGTTACTTACTACCAAACTCTCACGAAACATGTCTAAACCCTCCTTGTGTGGGATGGTAGAAAACAAGTTGACCACGTCAACAGTTAAAAAACTGCAGTCCCTATAGTCTTCCTTGACAACCCTAAGTCTTTCAAGGCAATGCCAAGAATCCCTGATCACATGCGGCACTTCCTCTAACACTTTTTTACACATAAAGTCCACAAAGGATGCTAAAGGTTCAGGTTTAGAACCCTTAGCTGCTACAATGGGTCTAAACTGCAAATTAGCCAAACCTTTGTGGACCTTGGGAATCCCAAAAATGCTAGGTAGAACTGCGTTCTTAACCATCAAATAATCGTATTCGGTTTCAGAGATCATACCTTGAAAGAGGGCATCACACAAATATAGTTCAATCCTTCTATAGGCAATATTAATTTCGTTTCTAGATACCCTCTTATATGTTTCTTGGTCTTCCAAAATCGACATCATACATGCAATGTAGTCCACCTTGTCCATCAAAACCATTCCCCCACCCTTATCCGGTTTCATGCACCTGATGTTACCTGCTTTTTGAAGTTCTTTTAACAACAACCTTTCTTGTGTACTTAAATTGTCAACCAAGCAATACTTGGATTTACAAATCTTCCTAAACTCAAAATCCAACAGCCTTTCAAGGGCTGACACTTCACTATATGGTGGAGGAATGAAGGTGCTTCGCCTAGAAAGGATCTTACAACTAGAAGTTTCAATGTTGTTGTCACCTTTGTGATTTTCATGAAAATACATTTCCAAGTTTAATTTTCTTGTAAACAATCTCAGATTGACTAATAATTGTGCTATGTCCAACTTAAAGTTGGGTACAAAATTGATACCTTTCGTAAACAATTCAAAATAAACGTCATCAATGATCTTATCTGTATAATTATATATAAAATATTCACTCTTCTGCAAAACTTGACAAGTCAAATCTGGTTCACTACCTGTAGAATTGTAAAGCAAGTTCTGGGTAAATACTCCAGGTGCGACATTCACTAAGTCCCCCTGCCCCAAGTTAGTGTCACTATCAAACAAAACCTTCGTATCAAAATTCTCAATAACATTGTTAACTTCCATAACTTCACTATCTTTTTCTATATCTTTGTCTATTTCAATCTCTATTTCTGTTTGTTTGTCTTGTATAATAAAGTGTACCCCCCATTTGCACCATCAATGTCACCTTCTAGTCTCAAATGATTGAGTGTTTGCGTACATAAAGATAACATAGTACTATTACTGGTCGTCCGAACCAAAGGGACAACTTGACATACATGCCCATGAACGTCCTTATTGCAAGTTAAACCACAGTCTGTCAATACTGTACATACTGTTCTTCCCTCCCCTGGGCATTACCATGGCACTATAAATATCTCGGTATAGTAGTCAGATTTTTAATCATTTTAAAAGTGAGGGTTAAGAATTATACAGAAATGAACATTTAATTAATTAAAATGCAAGATTTTCATATTATTTTGGCTGTAAAGTTGGCAACGATAATCTAAATAAATGATATAATTAAGTAGCCTAATAAAATTCCCAAAATTTTCATGAGAATCTATGAGGTCCCTTTGGAGGTACAGTCTTTTCTAGACAATATGCAAGAAATAGCTGAAAACAGTGTTGGGATATGAACTTCCTGAAAAAAAAATAAATAAATAACTAGTGAAATGGTAGCTTAACTCAAAGCAAGGTTGCTGTCAGTTGGGCCCTACACCCAAACCCATATCTATTAAATTGGCGTATTTAAAACTTAACTACTCTCACTACTATGCAAATTTATCAGCCTCACATCCCTACCCCTGCAGATCTTCAAAAGTACAACGTACTTTTAAAGGGTGTAGTGCCAGGCCTATTTAAATGATATATTCATTCAGTGTCATATGAGATTTTGAGTTACTAAAGCACGTATTTTACATTTTCGTTTGCATTTTTGATTTTCAATTAATTATTACCAATCTGCTATATCATTTGGTCTGCTTGTGACATTAATGTAGCATATTTAAGCTAAGCAATGCATTCAACATTATCATAATTCCTTAAAAGCTCAACTTTACTGAGGCTTGACTTAAGCATTTCTAATCATTAGTTTAATCAAGTCAAGCAAAATTACATAGCAACCAGTAAAACATGGTAAAGAATTAACTCTGATAAATGGTAAGAATTCATTGCTGCATTGTTTTAAAAATGAAATAAATCATACAACTGAGCTCTGTGATGTGTGCGTCTATGTTAAATTTCAGAAATATAAGAGTATGTGAAAAAGCAATCTTACTGTTAGGAAAGACTACACAAAACTGCCCTTGCTCAGAACTAAACTTTTCTCTCTAAAATAGTTTGCTAGAATCTGTACTTTTTCTTTCATTCTTCATCATTATTCTTTATTTATTTCTCCGGCATAAACCATGATAATTTAGGCTAAGTAACAAAAAAACTGTAAATTTACATTAGAAAGAATTTCCTTGGTGCTGGCTTCTTTGACGATATTCAGAGACTTCTCGTTATCAGTGTTTCTAATTACAAGTCAGTTGTGCTGCACATAAAAAAAATTAATAATAACGGATGAGATGATATATCTACACCTAGCATATTGCTGATAACAGTTTTATACGGCATCAAGGAAATTACTATTTGTTTTCTGATATAATTTGTTTCTCTGAAAAGGCAAATGTGGTCTTAGTCTGGAGATAAGGAAAACCAAGACTCATTTTTTTAAAGGAAAACGACTGCTAAGTTATCTTAAATGAAGTAAAACTAATCAGCACATTATTTTGTGTGAGATTCATTCTGCTGCAAAGGAATTTCAGATAACATTTCCTCAAAGACATAAGAATGAACTAATGCAGTTTAAATGAGTGGAGGTAGTCTACACAAAGTAATGCAGATTATGTAGTGGGCCCTGATACAACATAAACATGCAACGCTACTAGTGTAACTCGATAAATGTACAGTGCCTAGTTATTCTTGCATTCTGTAATGACAACATGATATTGTGCATCAAGTAAAAAAATAAAGGCATGATATTTTTGAGTGTTCTTCATTTTCAAGCAGCTCTAACACCACTGTATACACCAGTCTAAGTATTACTGACAAGTGTGTGGGGCGAATTGCAGATAATTAAGTCTTGCCAATACTAATACTCCAGTATTATTCTTCTGGGGTGCTCTGTTACAACATGTTACATTTCTTCAATAAAACTCATGCAGCAGGCAGTGAATTATGAAACTCAACCAGTGTGTGACTCATGCATCAAAGGTTTCTAAGACAGCCTTTATTTTAATTTTGTCTGTTTAAACACGTCAGCAAGCTGCTTTTATAAAGATGCACTAAAGTGAGTAATCCTTCTTTGTTATGTATAGTACTTAGAAATGCAATCCAGTCTCACTAAGTGCGTATGTCATTATCATAGCCACATTAACTGAACTTTTAGCTATGAATCTATATGTCTGGTTCACTAAACTCTGTTTTTATATTTTTTTTATTTGCATTTCTTAAATTGGTATAACACTGGCCCACACAATCCTTTTTCTGACTCAGCCCAAGGAACCTGCCTAGTTGTAATTAGTACAGTCATATGATAGGCAAATGGAGACTGAGCAAATCAACTCTGGACCACAGGAACATCTTATAAAAGACAGCTCATAACATTAGTTGTTTTTGCTAACTGCCAGCTGCAAAAAACACAAGTCCAGTTTTATAAAAAATGGAAAATACATGAAAACTCTCACAATGAAGAGTACAACATAATAAAATGATTATATAGCCCACATTCCTAAATGCCCTAGTCATGCAAAAACAAACCATAAAAAGCAAATCTAGACAGAAATGCTAAATGACTTCCAGGTAATATTAGTTATGAGAAAAGGTGCAATAAAGATAGATGATAGAAGGACACTAAAAATGATGACCAACTGCCTTACCAGGAGCCCGCTGTCTTTACACTAATAAGAATCATAATTGGATGCACTTGGGAGATCCAAGAAGAAGCTGTTAGACCACAAGGGATAAAACACTGAGGTGGAAATATAATGATATGAGTCACTGGATAAGCAGACTGGGTTGGCTATTTATTTATTATTTTTTTTATGTTTAATGATGGTAGCTTGTGTGAAGATATGTGAAGGCTGCCAGCCTAGCTAGCTAGAATTTTGTAGATAATGCTGTCATTTGTAAATATTAATGTAAGCCACAGGCTTGTTCTCATAAATGTGAAAAGACTGTAATGGATCTTGAACTGAAAAGCTGATAAGTCCAGCATTGTGAAATTATTTGATCTAAACCTCGCAGCCAAAATGTGTAGAGAGAGTCATTCTGCCTATTGTTTGGAGGCCAGAGTTAATGGCCAGAATTTACATGTATAATTTTTTTTATTCCTGTGGCTTCCTGACCAGCTGCAAGATCAAAAGGGCTATTAACCTCTGAGTTCTTTTAGCCTGGGAACCAGAAAGAAATGAATCTGTGGTACTGTGTTATCAATTTAAGGACAGAAAGAATAAGGACATTAGAGCATTTGTCTTGAGAACATCCATTTCACCACTCTGCCTGTGCCTGTATGTAAGTAGGATATTAGACTTTAGTGCTTCTCTTAGAAATAGCTAGGAATTAGGATGATTAGACTCAGTGTTTTTCTGTGTTGATGTCAGAACTATTCTACTGTATTATTTTAAGCATTTTCCTGTGATCTCTGAACTCTCGCCTAGCAATGTGTAGTAAGAAGTATTGTCTTGTGTTTTTATTATTTATTATTAAATATTTTTAAACCTTTCAACTGTGGCTGTTTTGTGTAGAGATAGTTTAAGCTCTAGAGTACATTGCATGTATATAATGATACTGACCAAGTAACTCCAAATAAGCCTTGACTGTTCAGTTACACTTTTGGATAATAATATTGCACAGTATAATTGGACACCCTTTCATAAGGGCCGTTTGGTACTGATAAATATTAGTGGGTGGTAGCAGGTGATACTACCATATAGTCTGAAAAAAGGGGGTACAGCTGGAGAACCTGCACCAGCCTTCCCCAGGAGTGTCTATGTGGTTGTATATAACTCTTATCTCAAAGTGTGTGTGTATGCGTGTGTGAGTGTGTGTGTGTGTGTGTGTGTGTGTGTGTGTGTGTGTGTGTGTGTGTGTGTGTGTGTCACCTACTTAGGTAGGGACACAAAGCACTGGTTGAACAGAGAGGGTGATGGAGGTTTTAGCTTGCCCACTAGGCTGAGATCTGGACCCTATAGCTGTGCCAGTGGGGAGTCTTGTTTGGGGACCTGGAAAGAAAGGGAGAAACCAGCCCCAGACTGACTGTGATCTCTGTCTGCTCTTAAGAGAAATTGTACTTTACTGTGTGTGTATTTATTATCCTTTCCCTATATGGATGCCCCTCACTGATGTTAGTGGTGAGGACTGAGGCTCCTTGATTGCTGGGCCAGTACAAGGGTGTCACAGCTTGCACACTGTGGGATTTACTAAGCATAAACACAAGGTGTTGATGATGGGTACAGCAGTTCAATTTCTGTATATATGAAAGCTCTTGGAAAATTTGTGGGTACATTTGATTTATGTTGTTTTAGAGAAACATTTTCCTAACAGTATTTCTGCTTAATTTAGGAATGACCTCCAGCTTTGACACACAAAGATTCCAGGAAGACTGGATTTCAAAGAAGAAACCACATTAATTTGCAAACTGTTTTGAAATTTGCTCTGAACTGCTCATTGCTTTAAATGTATAAACACCTGTGCAGTCCAAATCATAATCATTGCAAGAAACTATGGAGAATAAAACAAATGACTGTGATAAGGTCACTTATAACCGTGTTGTTATATGTCTGAGAACTGGATATGGAAAAATTCACTCTGAGAAAGGAACAAAACAAATTCTAGACAGGATTTTACTATCCAATTTGACAGAGCTATGACTGGGTCAATTCAAAGTAAGAGCTATATTCATTATTTTGAATATATGTGCAGCAATGTTTATATATACTTTTGTTAATATAAATTCAAACACAGCATATATAGCAGCGGCTATATGCATTATTGTGAATATGTATACACACATAAGAGCTATATTCATCATTGTGAATAGACATACATAGATACAGACATACATGTATACAGTGCAAGATGAAAAGAGTAACAATTTACTTGAGTAAAAAGAAGTTAAGAATATGACTTGGGGGGAGCAACCTTTTTAAAGAGTCAAATGAAAGACAGGATATGTAGTAATGTGTATTAATTAAGTTTGGGGGTCCAGGTGGTCAATTGATATGGCTTGAGGGGAATAACTTATACTTGGCTTGTTTGAAAGGAGGCAGTTTGACCTGTGTTTTGAACATGGTTTAGAAGAATAAGTGTTTAAGATTAGAGTAATGTAAACAGTACAGCAATGTAACAACTCACCACAACAGAAGCTCTGCAAATCTTAGAATTATTGATGCATGATTAAATTATTTTTATTGCAAGAGTAATCCAGAGACAGACAGTGGTCTTTGGACAGAATGTTAACCAGATATCCCCCCAACCTATCTGTGAGGCTACATTATTGAACCATAGTCACTTCATGGCAGAAATATTAAAAAAAAACAGGGCAGTCGGCATGTTATGCTAAGAAAGTTTCAGGTAAAAACTACACAAACAATTATTCTTGTGAATGGATGAGGATGCCATAAATTAGAAGCTATGGGTATAAAATAATGTAGAATAGGAGTTGTTCATGTTCAACAAATAAATAAACAGCATAATTTTTCATAATACTCAACCTCTACTCTATGTAAAAACAACTCACCCATTAGCTCAAATTACCAAGAAGCAGGAGGAAGGAAGCCTGTCTTGCAGCAATGATCCTAGTATTTATTCTGCTAGTGGTTTGATGGGTTAAACAAATGTACTATGTAAATGGTAAGGATCTCTATCACAGAATTTTGTTATATGTGCACACAGAGTGCAAAGCAATGCAATTTACAGGCTTCAAAATTGTGGGTTACTAGCCTGCAGCATCTCCTACAGAAATGCAGCAACAAAGCCTGCTTCACTTCTTGAGTGGATTTAAATCTCATTTGAGATAAGTTGGGTGATATCTTGGCTTCTTATATGAATGACAGTGCTACATTTGTAATTAGTCAGGGGCTCAGATTTTTAGTAACTGAAGCTTGCTACAGTTATATTCTGTGTTGTTCAGTGGCTTCAAAGCAAGGAGGGATTGCAGGAAGCAATTGAATCTGTGGGGCTAACCGGAATTGGGTCGGTCTCTACTACATCAGGTCAGTCACCATCACCTGGGATAAAATGACAGATGGGGTAATTCTCTTTCATCTACAGACAGCCTGAATAAGGATCCACTCATTATGGATGCTTTACTGAATAAATACACCTCTGATATCTGCACTCGACAAGGCTAGCCTTAGGTGATATGGAGCCTTAAACAAAGAAATCTATGAAGACCTCTGTTGCACACTATTCCCCCTGCACCTTTCCAGTCCCTCCCCATGTTTTGCCCCTTGTTTTTGCCCACACCATTCAGATACATTACTTCTTTTTTTTCACTCTTATATCTTACCTCCCCCTCATGCTTATAACACAGCCTAACTTGCCAAGGGTCCACTGTAATAGATTTGTTGGAAGCGGGTGAACTAAGCCAAGGGTCTTGGGGCCATGGGGATCTAGATGCTCTGAGGTGCATCTTACAGTTTTTATTTCAAAATTTCATGTTGTAATGATGGTCTTAAGACATCATGAGTAAGGAAAGAAATTCAGTCTCAGCTTAATGTTCAAAGTCAACAAAATAGTAGTTTCCCAATCAACTGAGAAGACAAATTCTTACAAAAATATATACTAGTATCTGCATTTCTAACTCTGAAAGAAAAGCTAGTTACTCCCTGTCTATTCCATGGTTGTTAGAGTACTATAAATGTAAAAGCACAAATGGACAGAGTCATATATTATATAGCTAAGGATATGGGAGAAGAAACCAAAGCATACAGATAAAACCCAGACAGAGACAATGAATACATGCAGAGTCCACACAGAAGCCATCACAGCTAAAAACTCAACCAGATAACTAAGCACTGTTAGTTGGCAACACTTTGCAAAGCTCCATTGTGCCTGTGATCAGCTTTTATTGCAGACATCCTGCCCAGACTGCCACAGATAACCACTTATTGAGAATAATATCTGACTGTGTTGGAAACTGAAAACCACATGTGGAGAGCATGGCACTTTTTGATACACTGCAACCCCTGCACAAAGCATACACAGTCATTTTCATTACAGACGACCCACACACTCACCAGTTACAGTCACGTTATTGACTATGCACCTCGGGTATCGGAATGTGTTACAAACAGAACCTTTAAAGTATTCCAGCTGACTGCACGCACATGCACACTACTGCTGCAAAGCCAGAATGATGACAGTTTAACTTGAAAAAATGACATCACTGACAGTCACTTTTCCTCCACAGACAGCCCCTGCACCCAGCAATTAAAGCTAACATTATTTATGGTATATGTCTCAGAAATCAGAATGTAATAAAATGAAAATTAAAACTTGGACACTTACACAAAGATACACACACACATGACCATCAATTGCAGCAACTTATATGACTGTGACTGTACCTTAAATATACAACCGAGATCAAATGAATTACTATGTATAAATATCTGCCACACAGGCATTTATCTTTTCAGGTCATTACTGCCACAATTCAGTGTACAACCTATTACAACTTCTAACATATGTCTAAACCCCATTACTCAAGAATCAAAGAGAAGGCTAAAATATAATGGTGGGCAGAGGACCAAAATTGAGGACAGCTATTTCATTCACATACTTAAAAACTTGCTAGAAAAGCAGGTTTTGCATCTGCATGCTTTTGGAGGGCTATTAAGTCTGAAACCCTAATGCCTTTAGTTATTTAGTATTTTCAATCCTCACTGACTTGTTAGAGCACCAAAAACTTTACAAGAACACAGACCAGAATATGAGGTAAAATCAGGAACAGTGAGAGCTTCTGTTGCAGCTTTGATGAGCAAGAATTCTGGGCAATGCTGACAATAATGAAAGAACAAACATCCACAATCAGAGACAATTATTAAATACAGTATAACTATAATTCACTTAAAAAGTTAACAGAGCAACAGGTGTTCCACCAACATTCATTTGATAAACAAACAGAAGTATGAAAGTATAATGCCTGGCTTTATTAACTAACTGTAACCCTCAGTGATTTATTGGAAAACTAAACATTTTTGGGGGTCAGAGCAAAAAAAAATGTCCAGCAAATCTGGAGATAGTTGACAACCCACCAGTACACACAAACACATACAGACACAAACACACCCACCCATGTCCATCAGTTACAGTCACTACATAAAGACTGCCACACAGGAATTTATCCTTCCAGCTCACTACTGCATGTATATAGTGTACAATCCACTGCAAACAAATATATCTCAATATTTGAGCTTGAGAATCAAGGAAAGTGCAAACAATAATGAGAGACAAAGGATCAAAATCAGGGACAGATATTGTCTTCAAATACTAAAAAATGCTCATATGTTCAAAGGTAAATACTAGGCAAGCTATTACATGCCTAACTAATAGGCAGTGACCAAAGGTGAAAACCAAACCCTATAACTTGTGTTTGTGAGGTAAACACCTTACCCATTATACTAATCCCCAATCCCCAAGTTGCTATACTAACTATCGTTGCATTAGCATGTTTTTTCCTAACACTACCAAGGTTTAAAAAAAACAAAAAGAAAAATCTAGTAAAGCTGGACTTTCCACTGTGTGATACCTTAAACCTCTTGTATCAGAGGCAACATGGGATCTATGCAAATTACCCTTAAGGACAGAGATTTAAGATATCACACAGTGGAAAGTCTAGCTTTGCTAGATTTTTCTTTTTGTGTTTTTTAACCAGTTGGTTTTCCTGTGTGACCTTTTTACTCATTGTTTTAACATTACCAAGTCTGGAACTCAAATGTCTACCATTATTTTATAACTGTAAGCCTTACTGATTAGCCTGAATACCAAATATTTTAGTAAGAAACAATAGACAAAATATGAGGTAAAATAAGGGACAGTTGAGAGCTTCAAAGCTGACCCTTTACTATACCTCTCAAACTCTTTGCTCAAGAGTTTCAGACAATGCCAGCAATAATGAAGGAACAAAGAC
This sequence comes from Protopterus annectens, assembly GCF_019279795.1. NCBI lineage: Eukaryota > Metazoa > Chordata > Ceratodontiformes > Protopteridae > Protopterus > Protopterus annectens. Next base: position 895,758,408 of record NC_056732.1, on the reverse strand, counting down.
CCAAAAGCAGATGCAATTTTTAAATATAACCATGATTCACTTAATTAATAGAATAAAAGGGTTTCCATCCCCATGCATTTTCTGAACAGTAAGACGTATGGAACTATAATTTCTCATTTTATTGATTTATTCCTCAGTGATTTACTAGAAATCAAATATTTTTCGAAGGGCAGAGTAAAAGAATTGCCAAAATCAGGAACATTCTGCAAAATCATGGACTACTGAGAGCAACTATACCTTCCATGCTGTGTCTTTCGGCTTATCCCGGTTAGGGGTCGCCAAAGCAGAACTCCGGTCTGCTAATGTTTGGTAGTGGATTTTTACATGCCGAGTTACCAACCCTGATGCACAACCTTCAACGAAGGCATGCCCATTCACGCATGCCTCCACACAGAAGACGCTCTAGCTGAGAATCGAACGGAACAACGTCTTGCTGTGAGGCGACAACGCTACTGCAGCACCACTACCGCATGCACATGTATTAAACACACACAATAACCATCAGTTACAGCCACTTATATGAATGCTACTGCACTGCAAAAACTCAGTTCTCAAAAACAATTAGTTAAAATAAGCAAGCTTATCTGCCAACAAAAGAAGAAACTTTCACTTGCGAAGAATATTTTAAAATAAGTAAATATTTCCAGCCTTCAACACCCCCCCCCCCCCCATGGGCATCTTAAAACTAGTGCATTCAGACTTAAACCAAGTAAGTAAACTAGTGCATTCAGACATAAAACAAGTAAATTTGTTTAATGCAGAGAAAACAAATTAAGATTTATTTTCAGAATATGTAGGAAAGTTTGCTTTAATTTAGAAAGTTCTAGCCATTGTCTTGAAACATTTTTAGGAATTATATCTTAAAACCATTGCAACCAGACTAAAACCAAGTATTTTTTTAGATGCAAAGTGAAAGATAAGCCCTTTTGTCTCAAATTGTAGGAAATTTTGCTTGAATTTAACATTCAGTGCTGGTTTAAAAGCCTTGAAATGAAACAAAACACCCAGGAATTTATGGAGAAAAGTATATTGTACTACAAATTTACTGACTGCTTAAATAATTCTGTATCCAATGCCATGTATGGCAGAACAACATGCTAAAACAAGGCCATTGCTCACTGTGAAAATGAAATGTCAGCATATGCAATATATCAAATACAGTGACCTTATGAATAGACAAGCAGCAAACTAAACCAACACCCTGCCAAATAGTTAAAGATGAAATCAAATTTGAAGTTTGTTATGTCTTGCACTACAAGGGACACAATAATGACCGGGAATGAAAAAAAAAAAAGTTTTGTGCATTTCTACTCAGAAGGGAACTTTTTCTACTCAGCCATAGTTTTCTGTATGAAGAGGTCATGTCACAATCATGGGTGGCATCTGACAATACTCCAGTTTGCAGCACAGAAAGGTGTCACAATGCACTTAGGATATGTAAGGTGAAAGGTGTAATAACATGCCGGGAGATACATGACACTTTCATAAATGTCCTCTTTGTGGGAAGGTTATCAAAGGCATGGTTCCAATGGGCAGTACATAGCTGGCTTTGCAGACAATCATGATGGGGCCCTGTCTGAAGAAAGGTGTTGTGGTCTTCTTTACACTGACCAAAACAAGGGAAAAAAATAAAAAGATTATGACCACAAAAATGATTCATTGTAATTTATGCTGAAGTAATATATATATAAATGATCAAAAATTCACAAATTTCTTAACTCAGGGATGTGAAGCATAGCCTCACTTGCATGTAACTTCTTGGGTGGAGCCACAGGTGATGGGAACATGTCCTATAAAGCCTTCATCAAGGCAATTGAGTGCTTCACTGTTAAAAACAAAACCAGATAGCTTATTTACTGTGGCCAGTTGTTTTCAAAACCGCAGGGTAGGTAGTTCAGATTTTTGGCATGCCTTCAGCAGGTTGTGTTGTCCAAACACAGGAAATTTTACATTTTGATACAATGCCAATAAAAATATTGAAATTCAATACCATTTTCTATACTCAACACAGTTTATCTAAATTAAAGTATATTTACACTGGAGTTTTTTTGCATGCAGTATAGTCTTTTCAGTGATAAGGAAACACTTTGAGACCTATGCATAGTTTAATTTTTCGATAGGTTTGTGGAAATTATTGTGTGGTGGTAGCCCAGTCTCAATAGTTAAGACTGTACTGGAAGTGCATGTTATAGAGGAGATGCCATGAAAAAATGAATTGAAATACATGATCAAATTGATACTTTCCATATGTTTGACAACCCTAGTATGAGGTACTTATTATCCATACTCAGAATGTTACCTACAGTATGATGGTATAAGCCCAAGTTTGCAGAAGCAAACAAGAACATAGAAGCAAATAAGCGGTAATTATTACCTTTGTCCAGCAACGATGGCTTCATGAGCTTTCTGAATACTCCATAAAACTGTGCCTTCTCATAAAAAGTCCCCCAGCAGGTCTGCAGATCAGTTAAACAGTAGTCCCCTCATCAAGGATCTGTCGGAGCTTATCCATAAGCTGATATACACACACAGCCAGAGAGAAAGCGCACAATGTCAAACATATATAAAAGTTATAGCTGGGTAAGTAAGGATTATCCAGAGAAGATCAAAAGTTTTAATATTTTTGTTGGTATTCAAAAATAATACATTTTGCATTGCAGAGGCCCTAGACAAGAATAAACTAATTTCTTGTCTCTTCCTAGATCTCTCCAAAGCTTTCGATACTGTCTCTCATCCTTTACTATCATCCAAACTTGCTAGCCTACACCTATCCCCCTCATCACTTGCTTGGTTCAATGATTACTTATCTGCCAGGGAACAATCTGTCAAATGGCTGTCAGCCTCTTCCCCTTTTCTTCCCATCCCTACTGGTGTTCCTCAAGGCTCCATCTTAGGACCCCTTTTGTTTAACATCTTCTCTCATTCAATATGCAGATGACTCCACACTAATCTCTATCTCTAATAACATTTCTGAACTACACTCCCTAACCAAACAAGCCCTACTATCCACAGAACAGTGGCTTTCTCAAAACCTACTGATCCTTAATCCCAAAAAGACTAAATTCCTACTTTTCCTTCCGCATTCGCATTATCACCATAAAACCTCCTTTATTATTACATCTTCTAATAATACAACTATCCTACATGACAACCATACCAAACTCCTAGGGGTCATCATCGATGATGAACTAAAGTTCAACCTACACATACACCAATGTATAAAAAGAACACACCAGAAGTTAGGCCTGCTTTATCGGAACAAAAGATTCTTAACTCCTGATGCTAGACTTACTCTTGGACAGGCCCTCCTCCTCCCTACCCTCCTTTATGCCGCCTCAGTCCTTACCAATATTCAGGCCACCACTCTTAATAAACTTCAACAAACTTACCATAAAACAGCCAGATTCATTACTAACTCCCCATACAAATCACATCACTGCACTGCCCTAAACTCTCTCCAGTGGCTTGAACTTCCCCAACTATTGCTACTTTATCAATTTCACATGCTTCACTCTATCCTTTATAAACCCTCCTCCTGTCAATCTCACTCTGGCTTAGTCTCTATCTACACTCCATCCTGAACCCTCAGTACTTCTAATTAACAACTACTTGACATTTACCACCCAACAAAGTCTATAGGCAAACTACTTTATAAACACTCTGTTGCCCACGCCTGGAACAGACTTCCCCTTGACTTACGTATAATTCCACACACCTCCCACTTTAAAACTAAACTAAAAACATATTTTCTCAATGCCAGGACCTGCCCTTGTAATGACCCCACTTAATCCCCCCCACACTCTCCCTTATTAAGGACCCAACCCAGTCCCCCCTTTCACTTCTCATAAGGTATTTACACACTCTCCCTTATCAAGGATCCCACTTAGTCCCCCCTTTCACTTCTCATACGGTATTTACATAATTCAACACAAACTGCAGAATTATATATTTGTTTTGTTTTACTGCTCTACCCAATGCGTTATCTCACTGAAAAATGATGTTTCTTAATGTCTTTTTTGGCTCCTTATCCATACTAACTTTAACTTGTTTGTATGTACCTAACAAATGTTAAAACTTTTGCTCTGTATAATTGTTTCTCACCACATTATTTTTTGTATTAAATATGTTACTCTGTAATAGAAATGTATTGTTGGAGCTTTTCTCTTTGGGTCTCCACTGAAAATGGGCCACAAGCCCAGATGGACTAACAAAGTTAACAAACATCAATGTATTTTGGCTTTTCCTGATTAGGGGTCACCACAGCGGAACTCTGGTCCGCTAATGATTGCAAGTAGATTTTTATGTGCTGGCTTGCCGGGCCTAATGCACAACCTTCAACGAAGGAACGCCCATTCATGCATGTCGCCACACAGAATAAGCTCTAACTGAGAATCGAACGGGCAACATCTAACTGCGAGGCGACAACGCTACCGCAGCACCACCACCGCAGTTAGTTAACAAACATCAATAAATAAATAAATAAAATAACACCTGTGTCAGGGATTTACACTTTGGTGGGCAAGTACAGAGTGCTGTATTTGGAACTGGGAATAGCAGACTACTGACATACCTACTGAGCTCCACTGGGTTCAGATTTGTCCTGCAGCATTGGGTGATACTGTATGAGATGCTTTGTCATAACAGTAAGTTCACAGCTGGATGGGTACTGGAAGTCATCCTAAGATGCTCTCTTAATGGAAATCATGCTTGTCACTATATTTCTGATTAATCAACAGTGAAGATCTTTGGAAAGGGTGTAGTGTCCTTCTTGTCCAGCACACTGCTTTTCAAAAATAGATGTTTCTTGACTGATCCAAATCTGTGTCTGTGTATAAGACATACTGCAGGCTTAGCAACTGTACAATTTTGCTGATACCATGCTGGTCTCTTGACTTTGAAGAATGCTGAGTGAATGGACAAGGATGAGGACTAAGATAGGAGCTGAAATTATAGGTCCCAGAGGAGATGTCTGGTCTACACAAGTCTGATTCTTTGCCCTGTACATGAGAAACTTATATTTAATGGTAATTATAAGGCAAAGAACACTGACTGTAAGAACAAGGAAACATAAAAAATACAGTCTTTAAATATATAATGGTCATAAATGATTATTTGATATTATACAATTGAAAGTCATCAAAGCTGAAAAACGTGCACACTGATTGGCCAGTCCAACCAGCATGCAAATTGTAAATCGGAGATAACCTAAGTAAGAAGTCCAGCCATTAATGTACCGTGCAGCAGTAACTTAAGGTGCTTGCTCGCCCCTAATTAAGATTCAGGGTTTGACTAGGAGCAAAATCACTTAACTAGACAAAACACACACACCTCCATAGACAAAACGCACACACACCTCCGTCTGCTCTAAAGGAAGAGAGCAGCTGTGCACTCACCCGCGGTATTAGATGATGTTAATGAGGGGGTTCTGGTGATTATGGAGGTTGCAAGGTAAGGAAAGTCACTTTACTGTTCAAAATCAAACTCCTCGCAATTTAGTCGTTGCTTCAGTCTTTGCTGAATTTCTTTTTTCTGGATGCTGTGAGTATTAGGAATGTTTTGGTTATGGTTGAGTTACTGAATTACTTGTTGGTCTCTCTTGATTTTAGAGCTGTTGGGCTGACATACGCCTTCTTACAAGCAAAAGCATGTGTAATAGGCTGAAGTAGTGTGCTAGCTGGGATGTGAAGTGTTTCCCAAGAGAAAGCACGTATACTATGATCCTTCTTTAGTGCAGGTTTGCTGTGTAAATTCATGTTCAGTTGTGTTAAATACTTTTCCGTGACATTGGTTTGAGTGAAAATAATGTACAGGTATCTGATTATTTCTACATATGATGAAGAACTTGCATTCAGTTTTTTTGTGCATTTATCAGTTTGCTGCTTCGGTTAGTTATGACATAATAAAATTAGGCACAGTTGTTAGGGCTGCCAGTATTATTCTGTTATTTTTCCAAGTGTTATGTTGTGAGCTGCATTTTTTTGATGCAGCACTAAACTTGTGAATATAATGCCTGTTTTAGTCTAATTCAACACTCGTAACTTAGATCTAATAGCTGATAAAGCAAGTAAAAATGTGAACTATTTTATCTCACAAAAAGTGGAAGAATACAAACTAAAGCAAACAAAAACCTAAATAACAACAACACAAACATAACACAACACAAAACTAACACCATTGTAAAATAGCAATAACCCACGGCTGGGTGTAGGTAATGCTGGATTTACCCAAGGTTGGCTTTATTTGGTCACTCAGGCTTTGCCCTCGTGAACAAACCATGCCAACTGTGGGTAAATCCAGCATTACCCACACCAAGTCGTGGGTTATTGCTATAACAGAACATACCGCATGGTTATATTAAAGGTTGTCGCATGTGAAAATTTGTCAAAAATGTGATTACCTCACTTACACAATAAGTAAGTCTCCAAATGGTTCCCCTTCTGAAAAAGTACTCTGGCCCAGGAAAGAGGTCACATAAATCCTCCTTAGAGAGGCTGGGCAGTATGTCTGTGGTTATACTAGCAGCTGAAAACACATTTACTCACGCAGTAAATGATCAAGCAACTTATTATTTTCAACTTCAATCTTAATTCATTTAAAAGTGAAGTTTTATAGTAATGCACATCATTATAATAGCCAACATTCTAATACATTTTTATTCAACTTCTCTTAAGGTGACTTTTATATCAATAAATAAAAGAAGTATAATGTGCCATGAAATGCAAAAGCACTAAAATGAAACATTTCACCCAAGTGACCCCTTCAGGTATGCACAAGCACTAAAGTCAAACATTTCACAAAAGCATATTGCAAAATACAAGGGAATACACTACATCTTACAACCTTGTCAGCTGAAAGAGAAAAAAATTGTCACTCATTTGTGGTATGAGAATGGCCCAGTAAACAACTCTGTACTTTAACAACTCTGTACTTTAACAACTCTGTACTTTCTTTTCAAATGTAGAAACCCTGCACCATTAGCTCAAAGATTGATCTGGATTTCTCACTTCATTGCAGTTATTTATTGCTAACAGTTGACTTTACCAATTAGAACCTAGGTGGGCCCAGTGGCATAGCTAGAGTTTGTGCCACCCAGTGCAGTTTTTGAGTTTGCCACCCTTCCCCCTCCCCCTCACAAAATAGAATAACCTTTTGTGAGGATTTTTCCTTTCATATCTGTCAGTCCACAAACATTTAACACATAAAAGAGAAGCCAAGTGCTCCGGATTATGCAGAATGCTGCACAATCAAACATAAACAAACCCACTGTTATGCTTTGAACAGCTTTGGCTCCACTACACAGCTTTTGATTGGTTCATATACTGCAATTACTGTCAATTGGCATTGGGCCCCCCAGAGCAGCCCCTTTTTTTGCAACCCCCTACCCCTCCAAAGTAGCCCTAGCCATTCCAGTGTTCATAACTTGGCTCTTTATTCCCAATTATCATAAACACTGTTCAAACCTGTTGCATACTTCTTTCTTATTTACTTCTACAATAATTACAGATATTGAAATAAAATAGCACAAACACTGATAGCCAAACAATACAGTCCCACAATGACAATAGACTTAGCATAACCAGTAAACTTCTCTGCCTTAAAACTCATTGAAACGGCATTAAAATGCACATCCAAATAAAATGCATCTGGCCAGTGGAGGATTATGTTTACCTTTGGCAATTTCAAACCATAGGCTCCTTGCACAGATTTTTAGGGCCATGCATATATGTATATGTTCTTTGAATCACCTTTCTGATTGTATTAAATTATATTCCTTGTATAATACAGCACCACGTATTAGAATGTGTTTTGAATTTGTAGTTTTGAACATTCTTTCAGTAGGCAATGAAAATAATTGTATGAACCAATAATGATAAAACTACTCATTTCAGAAAATTTCAAACATAAAAGGACACTCAGATATCTGTCATTACAATCCACCAATATCAGTCAATAAGCATAATCTCTGTAGAAGTAAAAATCATTTGAATAATTCCACATTAAAAAGAACTGTAAGAGGTTTCTACTGGCAAAGAACTTTGCGTTTCAGTATTTCATCTTCAAATTCAGTGCCTCCTGCCCTTGAATAATTAAACTGCTGATGTTACATTAAATAAAAATTGGTAAGCTGGTAATATTGCAATATGGAATGACTAACAAACCAACAAGTTCATAGTTAATAGGCATCACATACAAAGGAGGGTACACTCAGGAATGCAGAACCATATCCTCCCTTAAAATGCACCAAATAATCAGCAATCAAAATGGCATTACAATACTAGTACTCAATCTGCATGGCATGGGAGTAGAACCCACAGCATTTAAAACAAGTATACTGCCTGCTGTGCTACTAATGCTTTCAAATACTTTACCACAATAGTAGTGATATCATTTTCTAAACAACAGTTGCACATTGTAAACAGAATTGGCATATAAGCAGCATTAAACTTCTCTTCACCTAAAGAGTTCACCTCCTTGCAAAATGCAGTTGACACACACTTTCTTGTAAAATGCATTGACACTCAGTCATATCTCTCAACTTTGTAGCACATCTGGAAAAGGCAAAATATATGGGGGTAACAAAGGCTCAAACTCAGGGACACATTTGAAATATTACTTGTATATCTTAGAAAGTTGCTAGAATAAAAGGTTTTTATTACCAAGCATTTCCTGAAAGTGCTAATACTGTATAAGCTAACAAAGTTGTGACTAAACAAAAGTTATAGGCAGAGAAATGCAAAAATTCAATCAGCCAGTTAAGTTTACAATGTCTTTACAATCAACACAAACAACTAGAACAGGCCATTAATTTCACCATACTGTAGTGATTCATGCAGCTCAATCAACATTTGCTAAGCCAAACCTCTAAACTGATAAAACAGTTTATACTGTCTGAGGTTTATCTGTTAAGCAGGTTATTATATAGACACCGGAAATAGTTAGCAAACTCACAAATATCCCAGAAATAATCCTAGATTTATACAATAAAAAATAAACATTAAATGTAGAGCTAGAAATCGCTATAGTACAGCTGAATACAAATACCTGCAATGGAGTATTGTTAATAAAAAGCAGATTTCAAAAAAGAAAAATACAATATTGTACATTAAATAAAGATAAAAATGACCTTAATCTGGTAAAGTATGCAAAAACTTACAGGAAAACCACTGAAATAATGACTCATACACACCACTAAGGCTTGCAGGAGACAGTAGAACAGTTAAAAGTGAAAGAAAAGATAGCACCAAACACTTGCTGAGACTGTTTGAAGGTAGCAAGGCAGTATGGAAGTAAAGAAATTAAAGTACAGGACAGGAATGTGTCCAAAAAGGCTAGGCACAAGAATACATAGAGAAAGTGAAACCAGACTGCATCTATCAGCAGAATCCTATCACTGGAATGTAAGTAGAGTATAATAATCAGTATTTAGACTATTATAGACTATTTAGGAATGTAAAGGAGAGGGTAAATGGAAAAGAAATGCAAGGTATTGAGCTATAGTATAAGGTAAGGTTTACTAGATATCTCAGAGTTAACATAAAGCAGTGAGAGGGAGTAAAAAGGAAGGAAGGATATTTAAGAGGGGTGACAGGTCTCTGCAGAAAAATAGAGATGAACAAGAAGGGGTGATAGTAAAGTTTGTGCCTAGTGGTGTGCAGAAAGCCTTACAAAGAATGTATAGGTTACAGGAGAATGAGAAAATTAATTTCAAACATTTATTTTATTTCTTTGTGCTGCAGACCAGAGATATAAAGCACTGTGCTTGGTGTATAGGTGTTACTTGAAATGCATGTTGGGTGATAAGGACTTTACAACTTTATGTTGGTGTGCTGCAGACAAGAGATTTAAAGCACTGAGCTTGGTGGAGATGTTACTTAAAATTCATGTTGGGTGATTTTTAGACTTTTACAACTTTAGTCTGCTAAAGTATGCAAAAACTTACTGTAAAACCACTGAAATAATGGCTCATACACGCTACTAAGGCTTGCAGGATACAGTAGAGCAGTTAAAGTGAAAGAAAATATCATAGCTTATCAAGTGAAGGACACACACCTTGAAAAAAACCACTGAGTTTGCAGATGATTTTGCCTCTTATTACAAAATTCACAGCAACAACCAAACTTTTGTACAGTTTAAATGACTCATAGTGTGTTTCCCAGATATAAAGTCTCCCAATTCGCATTGACAGCAACTGAGGATATTTCACACACACACACACACACACACACACACACACACACACACACACACACACACACACACACACATGCACACACTATCAGAAACCACTTTTACCCATTCCGGGTCATGGTGATCTGGAGCCCAACTCCAAAGGACATAAGGCACTGGGCAGAGTACACCCTGGACAAGGCGCCAACTAATCATGGGGCATGGACTACAACACTCACTCGCACACTATACACATAGTCAATTTCACATCACCAATTCACCTAATGTCCATGTTTTTGGACTGTTGGAGGAAACCAGAGTACCAAGAATAAACTCATGCAAATATAGGAGGAACATTGAAACCCACATGGGATTTGAACCCAGAACCTCAGCAGTGGGAGCATGAGTGATAACCCCTCCCAGTACAGTGCTGCCCTAAATATATTTCAAACATAAAAACAGTGTGGAAAGTTGCTAAGCTCAAGTGAAAATGGGGAAATTTAGTTACAAATGGTTGAAATGTTCTGTTTGCATGTTCTGGTGATGGCACTGTCCAGGACACATGTTCTTCATTTAATCAAAATTGCAAGCAGCTGTATCCTTTACTGTCACAAACTGCATTGTTATTTGTGGAGATTATCATATTATTTGTGTTGTTTAATGATTTTTCAACAAATGTTTTACTTTAAGTAGACATGTATATTTCTAACCAGAAAAATGGCAGACTTTATTTTTTAAATATCTTACATCAATAAAGGCAGACTGAACAAATAAGCCTGTTCTTAAAAGGCATGTTGTGCTATTTGAATTTTTACAATAACTTAATGAAGAGGTGAAAGAAAAAGATACTTGAAATAAGAAATTCTGATTACAAAAAACCAATTCTGCCTGCTTGAGCATGGTTATAAGTCTTATAGTTTTAAGCATTTATTTACTTAGAATCAGTAATAAAATCTCAGTAACAAGTCAAATAATCTTATTTAGATAATTAAGGACAAAATGGCTTGAAACAAGCAAACTTCTCTTACATAAAAACTAGAAAAATCTTGTCAAGTAAAAAAAATAAGCATTATTTCCTTGATTTAAGATATTTAATCTTACACAGATTTCACTTTTTGCAGTGTGTATACCTCAGAAGTTTGAATGTGATAAATGAATGAATAAATATATAAGTAATAGTCAGAATAGAATGAATACACTGCAGACACCATACACATATTTCTCAGTCTCTTAGATGAGGAACCAATTAGAAAGGTAAAAATAAAATGGGACAAAGAACCAAAATAAGAGACTGATATTCCCCGTATATGAGTTGACAAATTTCTAGAATATCAAACTTTGCATAAGCATTAATTTTCCTAGAGTCTAGAGAATCTAAAGCTCAAACATCTGTCATTATTTAGTGATTATACATCATATTGATTTTCTAAAAATAATACAAAAAATGAGGAATGGATCAAATATGAGGCAAAGTCAGAAACAATTTATAAAATCAGGGACAGCTGAGAGCATTTATACTCCAATCACACATATAAATATGTTACATATAAAACCACATACCACCATCCCACAGGTGTGACTGTCAATTAATATGTTACATATAAAGCCACATACACCCACAGGTGTGACCATCAATTAAAGCCTCTTGTACATCTGTGAGTGCACACCTGAGAAGTGTGACTGCAATCAAATGAATAAATGAATACATAAGTAACTACCATACAGGAATGCATCTTCTCAGCTTACTGTTTGCACAATAGATATACATATACAAAATGAAGAACACCAGTTGCTGTACGTTTGAAATTTTTAATTCTGGTACCTCGGCCTTCGCCTTCTCCTGGAATACAATTTACTTAACAAACACCACCCATTTTTAAAGAACATTTTAATTGAATTATTGATGCACCATCCCCTAATTATACAATTAGGCTCCCTTTAATACTGTTGCACAACACCAATCTAGCATATTTCCCTCTATTACATGAATGAATTTATTACAAAAAATATATATGACATTTATTCATAAAAACTGTAATATAAACAGTACTTGTGCTTTTTTTTCTTTATTTACTCTTTAGTAAGACCTGCTATAGTCCTACTGCATAATATAATTTAATAAATATAAATACCACTTTCCACATTACCCTTGCATACATATCATTGAAATTTTATTAACAAACAATTCCTCAAACTAGTTATTTCCGAGAAATATGTGGAATGCACACTAAACTTCCATGTTCATCCCATTGGGAAACAATGTTTTCAAATTGAAAATGAACCTAGATTCCATCAATAATAATTTTTCCCGGAACATGGCTTCATTACCAAATACATTGGGCCTGCCCAATACACTGAATACAAATCCCTCTGGAACCCCCCTGTGTTTATCACAAAAATGTCTTCCTACCGGACTCTCCATTCTCTTGTGCCTTATGTCTCCTAGATGTTCTAGGATCCTCAATTTGACCCTCCTAGTAGTTTGGCCTATGTACCAATTTTGTTTCTCACATCCACATCCTATAATATACACTACCCCTGTGGAGTTGCAGTCATAATATTCTGTAGCACTATATCTGACCTCATTGATTTTGAGACCATCCAAGTTCTTAACCCAAATGCACACCTTACATCTTCCACATCTGAATGTTCCCTTTCTGTTACCTTTGCTACATCTGTTGTCCTTTCTGAAATTTAATATTTCCCTGAGATTAAAATATCTCTTGTACGAAAAGGTAACCCTTGAAGGAAAAAGTTTTCCTATTCTATCATCTTCACAGATAATAGGCCAAAATCTATACACAATTTCCTTTAGTATGTTGGAGAAATGGGAATATCTGCTCACAAAAAATATTTTGTCACCAGACCTATCCTTGCCGACATCATTATCATCATTAATCCTAATATTCCCAAAATTCCCAAAAGTCCAGGATCTGTCCCGGTTGCCAGACCATTTAACAAGACCTAACTCACTTTCTACCTTCTTTCTAGCTTCCCTAACACTCACTTTGGAATACCCCCTCCCTACCAATTTTCCTTCAACTTTGTTGAATTCACTTGGAATCAAACTTCTCTCAGAGGTATGCCTACCTATTCTTTTAAACTCACTCAATGGTAAAGATCTTATCAAAGAGTCACTGTGCATACTAGAGGCATGGAGAAAATTTTCAGCTGCGGTCTTTTTGTAGTGTGGTTTGTAATGTATCTTATTATCCTGGCACACATAGAATTCCACATCCAAATATTGGATACTTCTGCCCCCTATAATGTGAGTAAAATCCAATCCCCAACGATTTTGCTTCATCTCCAAAACAAAATTACCAAATTCATCTGGTGATCCCCTACATAAAAATAAGAGGTCATCAATAAATCTCACATATTTAACTACCTTGCTTTTATAAAATTCAGAAGGATAAATATGACAATTTTCAAAATGGGCCATAAACAAAATAGCATATGAGGGCGCAAAAGCTGCCCCCATTGCTGTGCCCTCCCTTTGCAAAAAATGCCTTCCCTTGAACTCAAAGCAATTGTGCGTTAGGCAGAAGTCCAATAAACTAATAATAAAAAATGTTCTTGGTCCATCCCCCAACATTTTCTCTACTGCTTTTAGACCATGGAACCTATTGATGCTAGTATATAAAGACTTGACGTCCACACTAGCCCAGTAGAAGTCATCACCCCATGCAATGTTGCTAACCTTAAAGCACACCTCATCGCTGTTTTTAACATGTGACTGTACCCTTTCCAAGTGGCCTTTCAATAAAGAATCCAGGAATATTCCTACATTTTGTAAATAGCCTCCCTTACCTGAAACTATGGGGCGTCCTGGTGGATTCCTAATGTTTTTATGTATTTTGGGAATGATGAAAAATTTTGCTATCCTAGGATTTTTGACATACAACTTCCTGACATCCACTGAAGACAAAAAGCCAAGCCTTTCTCCCCTTTCCAATAAATCCAACAATAGTGTATTATATTCTTTTAATGGATTTAAAGGTAGTTCAGAATAGGTATTGGTGTCCATTAATAAATCCAGTGCCATGGAATTGTATTTGTCCCTGGAAAGAACTACCCAGTTCCCACCCTTGTCAGCTTGAGTAAATACATAAAGGTTATTCACATCCTTTAAATCACACAAAGCTTTCCATTCATCCTTCTTTAAATTATATTTTTTTCTTTTCTCCACGAAACTTCTTATATTCTTCCTCTAGGGTTTTTAATAGTATTTTCTCAAAAACATTAATGACCAAATTTTTTCTAGGTGGCATAAACTCACTTTTGCAAGGTACATTGGGTACTGCTAGCCTTCCTTGTTATTATTTCCATCATTGTTTCTATTATGAAACAAAAAACTTTGATTCCCAAAAAAATCTTTTAAATGCAATTTTCTGCAAAACTGCTTGATTTCCAAAGATAGGTCAGCTAAGGATGGAAAACAAACAGGTACAAATTTGGTGCCTTTAAATAAAACTTGTTTAGCACTCTCGGAGATATGTAAATCCGAGATATTTACAATATTGTAATTCTCACCTTCATAAATGTCCACATTATCACCAAAAACTGCTGCAACATCCTGTATGAGAACCATTTCGTTGGAAATGTCAATGATGGAAATAATAACAATGATGTAATTTCTGATGGTACAGAAAATGTAGAACTTTTTGATGATTCCTTATTGAATTTAACTTTACATGAAAATGATTTAGTGGATATCCATGCACAAGGCGAAGTGTGTGAAGTTGGGGGGGGGGGTTTGCCTTTAGCACTGGTTTTGCCTTTAGCACTGGTTATGGAAGGCTAGCAGTACCCAATGTACCTTGCAAAAGTGAGTTTATGCCACCTAGAAAAAATTTGGTCATTAATGTTTTTGAGAAAATACTATTAAAAACCCTAGAGGAAGAATATAAGAAGTTTCATGGAGAAAAGAAAAAATATAATTTAAAGAAGGATGAATGGAAAGCTTTGTGTGATTTAAAGGATGTGAATAACCTTTATGTATTTACTCAAGCTGACAAGGGTGGGAACTGGGTAGTTCTTTCCAGGGACAAATACAATTCCATGGCACTGGATTTATTAATGGACACCAATACCTATTCTGAATTACCTTTAAATCCATTAAAAGAATATAATACACTATTGTTGGATTTATTGGAAAGGGGAGAAAGGCTTGGCTTTTTGTCTTCAGTGGATGTCAGGAAGTTGTATGTCAAAAATCCTAGGATAGCGAAATTTTTCATCATTCCCAAAATACATAAAAACATTAGGAATCCACCAGGACGCCCCATAGTTTCAGGTAAGGGAGGCTATTTACAAAATGTAGGAATATTCCTGGATTCTTTATTGAAAGGCCACTTGGAAAGGGTACAGTCACATGTTAAAAACAGCGATGAGGTGTGCTTTAAGGTTAGCAACATTGCATGGGGTGATGACTTCTACTGGGCTAGTGTGGACGTCAAGTCTTTATATACTAGCATCAATAGGTTCCATGGTCTAAAAGCAGTAGAGAAAATGTTGGGGGATGGACCAAGAACATTTTTTATTATTAGTTTATTGGACTTCTGCCTAACGCACAATTGCTTTGAGTTCGAGGGAAGACATTTTTTGCAAAGGGAGGGCACAGCAATGGGGGCAGCTTTTGCGCCCTCATATGCTATTTTGTTTATGGCCCATTTTGAAAATTGTTGTATTTATCCTTCTGAATTTTATAAAAGCAAGGTAGTTAAATATGTGAGATTTATTGATGACCTCTTATTTTTATGTAGGGGATCACCAGATGAATTTGGTAATTTTGTTTTGGAGATGAAGCAAAATCGTTGGGGATTGGATTTTACTCACATTATAGGGGGCAGAAGTATCCAATATTTGGATGTGGAATTCTATGTGTGCCAGGATAATAAGATACATTACAAACCACACTACAAAAAGACCGCAGCTGAAAATTTTCTCCATGCCTCTAGTATGCACAGTGACTCTTTGATAAGATCTTTACCATTGAGTGAGTTTAAAAGAATAGGTAGGCATACCTCTGAGAGAAGTTTGATTCCAAGTGAATTCGATAAAGTTGAAGGAAAATTGGTAGGAGGGGTATTCCAAAGTGAGTGTTAGGAAGCTAGAAAGAAGGTAGAAAGTGAGTTAGGTCTTGTTAAATGGTCTGGCAACCGGACAGATCCTGGACTTTGGGAATTTTGGGAATATTAGGATTGATGATGATAATGATGTCGGCAAGGATAGGTCTGGTGACAAAATATTTTTTGTGACCAGATATTCTCATTTCTCCAACATACTAAAGGAAATGTATAGATTTTGGCCTATTATCTGTGAAGATGATAGAATAGGAAAACTTTTCCTTCAAGGGTTACCTTTTACAAGAGATATTTTAATCTCAGGGAAATATTAAATTTCAGAAAGGACAACAGATGTAGCAAAGGTAACAGAAAGGGAACATTCAGATGTGGAAGATGTAAGGTGTGTATTTGGGTTAAGAACTTGGATGGTCTCAAAATCAATGAGGTCAGATATAGAGCTACAGAATATTATGACTGCAACTCCACAGGGGTAGTGTATATTATAGGATGTGGATGTGAGAAACAAAATTGGTACATAGGCCAAACTACTAGGAGGGTCAAATTGAGGATCCTAGAACATCTAGGAGACATAAGGCACAAGAGAATGGAGAGTCCGGTAGGAAGACATTTTTGTGATAAACACAGGGGGGTTCCAGAGGGATTTGTATTCAGTGTATTGGGCAGGCCCAATGTATTTGGTAATGAAGCCATGTTCCGGGAAAATTATTATTGATGGAATCTAGGTTCATTTTCAATTTGAAAACATTGTTTCAATGGGATGAACATGGAAGTTTAGTGTGCATTCCACATATTTCTCGGAAATAACTAGTTTGAGGAATTGTTTGTTAATAAAATTTCAATGATATGTATGCAAGGGTAATGTGGAAAGTGGTATTTATATTTATTAAATTATATTATGCAGTAGGACTATAGCAGGTCTTACTAAAGAGTAAATAAAGAAAAAAAAGCACAAGTACTGTTTATATTACAGTTTTTATGAATAAATGTCATATATATTTTTTGTAATAAATTCATTCATGTAATAGAGGGAAAGATGCTAGATTGGTGTTGTGCAACAGTATTAAAGGGAGCCTAATTGTATAATTAGGGGATGGTGCATCAATAATTCAATTAAAATGTTCTTTAAAAATGGGTGGTGTTTGTTTAAATTGTATTCCAGGAGAAGGCGACCGGCTCTTAGGTACCAGAATTAAAAATTTCAAACGTACAGCAACTGGTGTTCTTCATTTTGTATATGTATATACTTGGAGTTGTGAAGGAGTGGAAGAGTTGTTTTTTTGTGTTTGCACAATACATAATGGAAACCTCATCAACCCCAGCCTTCCCATACCTTTCAACTTCTTAGCTCAAGCGTAATAGGGAAAGCTCAAAACAATGGGGTCAGAGGACCTAAACAATGTACAGATATTGCCTTTATATACTTATAAAGCTGCTAGAATAATGGGCATTGCATTAGTATGCTTTTCTTAAAGATTAGTATGTATAAAATTCAAATGTCTGTCATTATTTAGTGACCACAATCCTCAATGATTTCCAGAAGAAACACAGATATTACATTGAATAGACCAAAATATGAGGCAAAACCAAAAATCTTCTGTAAAAATCAAGGACATTTCTGAGCATCTATGCCTCCCATACACACATATATATATATATATATATATATATATATATTACATATACTGCGGTGGTGGTGCTGCGTTAGCGTTGTCGCCTCACAGTTAGACGTTGTCCATTCGATCCTCAGTTAGAGCATCTTCTTTGTGGTGACATGCGTGAACGGGCGTTCCTTCATTGAAGGTTGTGCGTTACGCCCGGCAAGCCAGCATGTAAAACTCTACTGCCAATCATTAGCAGACTGGAGTTCCGCTGTGGCGACCCCTAACCAGGAAAAGCTGAAAGACACAAACAAACAAACATATATATATATATATATATTACACTCACACAAACACTCACACTCACTACAGGTGTGACCACAATCAATTATAGCCATTTGTATGAGTGTGACTGTATACCTTAGAATTTTTATTGCAGTCAAATGAGTAAATACATAAAATAACTGACACCCAGGAGTTTATTATATCAACTTACTGCTGTCAGAACTGCGGTGGTGGTGCTGTGGTAGCATTGTCACCTCACAGTTAGACGTTTCCCGTTCGATCCTCAGTTAGAGCGTCTTCTGTATGGCGACATCTGTGAATGGGCATTCCTTTGTTGAAGGTTGTGCATTAGGCCCAGCAAGCCAGCACGTAAAACTCTACTGCCAATCATTAGCAGACTGGAGTTCCGCTGTGGCGACCCCTAACCGGGAAAAAGCCGAAAGACACAAACAAAACTTACTGCTGTCAGAAAATGATAGGCAATCCACTGCACCCCTCTACATACCTCTCAACATCTTAGCTGAAGAATTAAGCAGGAAGCTAAAAAATAATGGGGGGACAAAGGACCAAAATCACATATAGACATTGCTTTTATACACTTAAAAGTTGTTTGAATAGCAGGCTTTATGATAGCATGCTTTTTCTAAAGGTTACTAAGCCTAAAACTGAAATGTCTATCATTATTTAGTGACTGCAGTTTTTACTGTTTTGCTATAAAAAACAGAAACTTTACAAGGAACAGACCAAAATGTGAATCATAATATGAGATATTCTGTGAAATAAGGGATAGTTTAGAGTATCTACACACACACACATACACACACACACACACACACACACACACACACACACACACACACACACACGCACACACACTCACACTCAAACTACTCACCTTCCAACATACTACATAACTAAAACATGCATGGCTAGAAGAAATAAGAAACACAAGACTTGCTCCTTTTCTTCTGTTTCTACACTGCTTCATTAATTCTTTCAAATTTAGTCTCAGGCTGCCTCAGTGGGAGTCAGTGTCCTGAAGAACTAATGTAGCCTGATACAATGAAAATTGCTCCTTACTGTTTCATACAGCAGCCCAGTGAGCTGTTTTCTTATGATGTTTTTCCCTTCTGCAGAAGGCAGATATATCCGAGCTAAGGAGTGATTGCCTTATTTCCAGCCTGGAGTAGAGGTAGTGAATGTCTTCTATGAAAGCAGCCTGGCAAAAGGAGTAACCAAATTTATTTTAAATTTCTTAAGGAAATCTTGAAAGGTCTCACAACACTGTGCATGGGCATGTGCGGAGTTCTCAGATTAATAAAGGTAATGGTAAAGTTTTGTCTTTTAAAAGAAAAAAGTAAAAATGAAATACATTAATCTGTTTTCTTTTTCTTTTTTTTTTTGGGGGGGGGGGGGCAGCAGCCCAGCAGCCAGTACCATGAGCCATCCCTTACTCAGACAGGAATACTTTTTTTTTTTGGTCCTTTTTAACTTTTGAGGGGAATGGCAGTCTGTGTAACTCACCAGGATAACCTAGAAATGTCCATGCATTTTGAGAAGATATAACTACTTTATTATGGTTGGATCAACAGGATTATAGTGCTTGGTAGTACATGGCACATTAGCTGCTCCATACATTTACTATTACAAATGTGGACTGCAGGTTGGTTATAATGATTTTTGATGGTTAAGTTTTGAATATCATTCTTATGTGAGTACATTCAGGTCAAATTGTTTGATACAAATAGTCTTATTCCAACAGGTTTGTCATGGGTACATATTTTGCATTAGTTTACTATTTATGGGTGTACATAAGTGATGTTCCTTAGCCTTTATGCCTATTATGCCTGACTCACTTTCATGAATTTGTATCTTATTTCATTTATGAAGTTTCCAAAAGGATTTCATGATGCACCTTTACAGTCTTAATCCTGCTAGTGTGCTGGTGGGCATTTGTTTATCATACTCTGATGCTGCTATCTTACTGACTTGGCGGATGGAGGAGGACTGAATTGTGTACATCTTTACTTTTGATTGCTTTTTTATGAAAATATCTGCATTAACAATGGGATGCATATACTGATGGTATCCAATATTTTACTGTATAAAACATTATTGCAGGATCAGTAAGATATAGTAAACAATTTGGTAGGTCTCATAAATGCTGCACAGTTGCAAGTAGGCATCAAGCTGACTGGCCAGTCCTCATTTTTTTAATATTTTTATTAGTTTACTGGGTCACCTCTAGCACTGAACCTCAGGCAAAAGGCATAGTTACTAGGAAAATACAGTATAAATACAGTATATAGTTCATGCTTATGTTGATGGAATGCTATTATACAATGACTGGCCATTAACATTCAAAAACAAGCATGCTGATTGGTTTGCCCAACCAGAGTGCCCATACTAACAGAAAAAAGTCTGGTCGACAGGACTTTTTTTCCATTACTATATGCTATAACTTTTTAAGTTGTCTTCACCAAAAAAAAATAACAATAAAATTAGAAATCCAGACAGTCCAGAGGTATGAGAGAGACAGCTCAGAAAAAATATTAGGAGAATTATGTACGTTATACAAAACTAAAGAAACATATCTAATTTTCCTTGTATTTTCTCGTTCTGTCACTTGTAACGTGTCCAATTTTCAACCTTATTAAAAAAAATAAATAAAAAAAGAGCAAAGGAGATCTTCCTTTCTCCATTGCTTCCTTTCCAAAACACTGATGCACTGTGTTAGTGTGGGAACATAAGTCCCATATGCATGTGCAATACATTAAAAAAGCTGCAGGATATCCAATGAAAGAGGAAAAACACAATGGAGCCATCATACAAACACATTGGGCAGGATTCACGAAGGCTTGCACGGAGTCTAAGAGTAGTGTAAGACTCCATGCAGCCTTCGCTATCCAGGAACAGCCCAAAGTCCGTGTAAGAGACCAGCTAAAATGTCTCTTACACGGAGTGGGCGTGGATAAGCTAATCACCTCACTTGCAGCCGAATAGCATGCAAATTAGGTTGATTAGCGATCCAGGAAGCCCAAAACAGCACGTGTAAGAGCCATTTTAGCTGCAGAAATGTACTCAGTTGACGACTGAGTACATTTCTGTAAAAACCACAATGGAGCCATGTCAGCTCCAAATAAGGGGTGCATATGTGTCAGGCAGCATGCCAATGGCCAAATATGTGGCCATTGGTAAGGTAACCTGATACAAAAGTAATAAAAATATAATTTTTTTTAACCCAGCGCAGCCTCGTGCAAACAGGTTGCACTGTATAAAACATAAAAATGAAGGTTATAAACACACAAATGTGGGTTTTATGCAATACATGGATTTACAATGCAGGGACCAGCAGACCAAAAACAACATGGCCACCGTTTAGTGGTTGCTAAGGGGGGAAGCTGAGTCTAAGAGATGTAACTAAGCATTAGTAGGCAATCTGATGCAAATGAGTGTTAAGATACTGAATTCCACTGTCACATAGCAAATGAGCACATTCTGAGTAGTGTAAGAGTTACAGAAGGGGGAGGAACAGAGTAGGAGATAGGTGACATCACAGGGGGGAATGGCAGAAAGAAATGCAGTTCATTGGAGGTCAAAGTTACATGACAGATGTCAGACACATATCATGGAAAGAGGAGTGCCACAACATAAGCATGGGAAAGTCAAGAAATGGAAGGTGTACACTGTTGCCTACACCAAAGTTTCTTGCTGGGCGTGCATGCGCACGTGTGCGTGCCATGAAGCGTGAGTAAGACAGTGTGCGTGCAAGTAAGGCAGACTGAGCATGTGGGAGCATGTTGGTAGATGTTTAACACTGTTTGTGCGGGTGTGCGCTCGTGTAGGGCAGACTTAGCATGTAGAAGCTTGTTGGCAGAGCTGTAACACTGTTTGAGCTGGTGTGCGCGCGGTTTAACCCGAATAAGCAGATTCTGAACCGTGTAAGAATGTGTGCGCGCGTGTAAGCCACTGTGAGCGTGTTTCTGCTGGTATACACGCTGCTCCCCCCTGAGGAAACAGAAAGGAAAAAGGAAGCAACAGAATTAGTAGGAAGCTAGCAGGGAATATTGCTGGAGCTAGCAGGTGAAAACAATTAGAAGCAGGCAATTACACAGGCAGAATAGTAGCTCAGCCCAACACTTAAAAATCTGCAAACAGCAGTGCAAGATGTTTCTCTCAAGAGACACTGCAAGACAGGAGTAAGCTATTAGAAGTGAAAACTGAAAAAGCTGAACTCAGAGCAGAAATGTTAGGGGCTGCCATAGCTGTCATAATGAGACATAGGCGACTTGCTGAGGGTGGTGACAATGCAGATGGTGCCAGACAACCCACAGTGAGGAGACGGAGAAGAGTGTATAGGCCCAGGGTCACCTACCACGGGTTACATGAGCTGGAGATAGTAGAGCACTATAGAGTGGACAGAGACCTCCTGCAGCAAATAGTGGAGCTGTGCAGGCCACGCCTCACACACAGAACCAACAGAGGGGAACCCATCCCAGTGGAAACCAAGGTATGTGTTGGCCTAAGAATACTAGCAACAGGTACCTTCCAGAGACCAACTGGTGATATGATGGGGATATCACAGGCATCAGCCTCCAGGGTACTGCACCAGTTCCTGGATGCCATGTCAGCACATGTCAGTGATTATGTATATTTCCCCAATGCCCGTGAGGTATTGGCCAGCAATATGCATCTCTTCCAGCAAATAGCAGAATACCCTGAGATAGTGGGTGCAATAGACTGCACGCACATACGCATCAAAGCACCAGCCGGTGAGTGGGGTAGGGCCTACATTAACCGCAAGGGCTTCCCCTCCATCAACTGCCAGGTCGTGTGTGATGCCCAGGGCATAATAATGAATGTGTGTGCTGGCTGCCCTGGGAGCTACCATGATTCCCACATCTGGCATTTGACGCAGCTGTACCAGACATTTGCCAATGGTGACATCCCACACGGACACCTAGTGGGGGATGCAGGTTATGCACTGGAGCTGTGGCTGATGACACCCATCAGAAACGCACACACACCTGAACAGGAACACCATAATGAGGCACACGCACATACACTTAATGTAATAGAGCGTGTGTTTGGGCTGCTCAAGTCACGGTTCCGGTGTCTGGACACATCTGGTGGAGCCATGTAGTACACACCAACTACATGTACCCAAATTGTCATGGTATGTGCTATGCTACATAATATGATCTTGTGAAAACAGCTGCAGCAGGACCAGCATAGGGCTGGGCCAAACAGCCCCCCACCATTCCCAAGGCCATCACAGGCAGAGCATGACTCGGAGGAGGAACAACCTGAGCCTGCCCCAGTAGGCAGAAGGAGGCATGCCCAGTATGCCCTGGCCTTGGCAAAGAGGCAACGCATAGCACATACACTGGCTCAGTAGGAACCCTCGGAATGATACCCCCTCTGACTCACTCAAATAATAACAGGGATGCCTAAAATGACATGATCTGCTCACAAACATGTACAGGGAGTGTAATATGTGCATCCGACAGAGGCAGCCCTGCAGCACCACCTGAGGCATGAATGCCATGTGTTAAGTAATGTAACACCATGTACTATATGCACACCTGATGACCCTGACTAACATCCTACCCTCACCAAGCATCATGCCACAATATGACAATGAGATGATCAAGTGCAATAATTGGCTGAAGTATCGCAGTTAGTCAAAGGGGATCCAATGTGTGCCAGCCTGGGATGACATGCTGAGCATGACATGATGCTCCACCTGCTAGGATTGGCGTGCACCTATCAGTGCAGGCCGTATGGATACTGGCAAAGGCTGTTGTTACCCACAGCATGCCCTGAATAGGTAAGGCTCAAAAACAAACCTACCTCCATAGGTATCAGAAGGGATAAGAACATAGATGTAATGCTACCCAATGCCAGAAGTCGAAACAGCAAGATGCATGCAGTCTAAACTCACTCAGTATGGAGAATGTTGATATCTGTGCTGTAACAGAAAACTGGGTCAAGGCTCACAACAGCACCCTAACACTACCAGGTTACACCTCATACTGTGCTGTACAGCCTCAAAACATGGAACAAGCTACAAAAGGAGGGTGACTAGCAATAATTGTCAAGGATATCCACACCCCCATGTTGGTACCACAACAAGAAGCAGCATGGACTAACCATGGTCAAGTAACAGTGGCTAAAACTGCCCCCCCAGTTTATAGCCTGCAACAGACTACTGTCCCAACACCAGGAACTGCACCTGGCCTATGCTGGAATACATGAATATATCAAGTCCTCCAAACCACATTATATTGGGTGACTGAAAATACCCAGACATAGACTGGGAGCATTATACTAGCCCCAACACTGTAGGAAAAAAGTTCATAGAATCCATAAACCAAAATGCCCAGGAACAACGTACCACTCCCACAAGAGGGGTAAGCATACTGGATGTGATAATCAGCAACATGGGTACTGGATGGCAAGATGAGAAGTGTATTGCTCACTGGTAAAACCAGACCATAGAGTAATCACACTGGATATACAAATCCTGACCACAGTCCCTGGCCAGAAAACCACAGTGAAAAACATGTGTAAAGCAATATTTGCACTCCTCCAAACTGATGTGGAATCCATTAAAGGTCCTGTGCAGGTGCAAAATATGGGCCACACCTCAGAACCTGTAATACAGCCATTTCATGAACACTGCCAAGAATGCTTGGATTATGCAATCCTAAATTAAAACAAGACACAATGCCATACACACAGGCATCTGGCATGGGGGACACCAGCCATAACCAAACCATGCAAGAGAATGAGGAAGCTACTACATGATAGAGCAAACATAAACAATGAAGTAATCACTGATCAGTAGTATGGCAATAAAATATGTCCACACATACAATCCACTAAGGCCAGCCACAACAAGTTGAATCTGTGAATCTTGAGGCAATGTTACACCTGCCCCAAGTACACAGACAACCCCCAACTCCCCCCAAATAATACAAATATATGTGAGAGATGCAACCATCTATCCAAACTGGAGGCTGAGCTCCCTCAACTCAGTACTCCCAAAACTAGTCAGGAGGAGAAGGTAACCACACACACCACAAACCCAGTCCCACATAGACCTATCACAACTGCAAACCAAATACATAGACACAGAAAAACATTCCCGGAGGCCCGAATTACAAACACACCACACCAACAGAGACCTCCAAAGCAGACACCCAATCAAACAACCTCCAAACATAGCACATGCAACACATAGTGCACAAAGCTGGTGTGACAAACAGTCACAGGCCAGAAGGAGAAACAACATGCCTGATACAGTTGTAATAGGTGACTCCATAGCGAGACACACTGCTGTCCCGCACACCAGACTGAACAAGGGAAAGGGTACAGTAAGCTGCCTGTAGGCTGCCACAATACGCCACATAACACACGTATGCAGGTCACCCCAATGCAAGTAGAAATATGATGCAGTCATAGTCCATGCTGGTGTGAATGACCTGAGATGTACCTTCCCGGACTACATGAAAAGAGACATAGATGAGCTCTCTGATTATGTAGTCCAGGCCGGTATGACACTGACCGTTTGCAGCATCCTACCCTCACCAAGAATGATGCCACAGTACAAACATGGAATGATCAGTTATAACAAGTGGCACAATTACTGGTGTCATTCCAAGGGGATCCAATGTCTGTCTGCTTGGGATGTCATGCTTGACAAGCCATGCAGCTGTTCCAGGGATGGTTTGCACCTGTTACCCCTGGGCGTCTGGATATTGGATAAGGCTTTTGCCACCTCCATAGAGCCTTTCGTAGGCAAGGCTGAAAAGACTAACCCACCGAGGCCATCACCAGTATGGAGAACATCGATGTCTGTGCAGTGACAGAAGCCTGCTGCAAGCCTCCTGATAGCACACCAGCACTACCAGGTTATACCACATATCATGCGTCATGGCCCCAAAACCTGGAACAAAACATAAAAGGAGGGTGAGTATCCATATTCAGCACAGACACCCATACGTCCAGGTAACTGACAATGCACAAGGCATTGGAGTCCACCCATGTGCAACTAACCATAGGCAAGACTACTGTACAGTCTGTAGCATGCTACAGACCACACCCTCACACACAGGAACCCCACCCAGCCATCCTGAAGACACTGGACAGTATGAATGTCCCACCAAATACCAAACAAGGTACTCACAAATTACCACATAGGTGGTAAACCATTATGTATGGAAGGAGTAATCAGGGACCTAGGGACACAAGTGGACAGTAACCTGTTATGTGACACTCACATTGCCAATGTGGCTAGGAAGACTGTCTACATTGGACACCGTATCATGAAAGGATTCACATCTACATCAACAGAGGTCATTGTGCCCCTATACTGTTCTCTTATCACACCCATAATCTAGTACAATGCCTCATATGGGATGTACCTTACCTGACACCTGCAGCAGTTAGAAAGACCTCAAAGGTACCTCACCAAGAAGATAAAGGGTCTCAAATATATGTCATATGCTGCCTGGCTGTAGACACCCCAGCTGAATGCAGTCACATACTGCCTACACAGAGGCATTGCATGCCTGTTGTACAAGGCCATGTCCAACACAGGAGTAATGGACATGCTCCACCCCAGAAAACTCAAAGCCATCGGAGCTGTGAGAGTGAGAGATGTCAACCTCAACACATAATGAAATAGGATGTGCTGGAGGGACAGATACATAACCCAGAGGCTCCCCACACCCTGGAACAGAATCCCACTCCATGTTAGGCAGAGCCCCTCACTGACACTCTTCAACAGGAATCTTGCCAAGTGGATGGATGATCGTAGAGTTACACTGGGGGTCTTCACTGTGTCACGTCCAGACAGAGGCACAGCAAAGCAAATCATAAATGGCCATAATATTCACATAGCAAGGGGTGGCAAAAGCCACACACACTCTGGCTAGGCTAACAAATGCCCTAGGGTGGATAGCCTACTATGAACCTATGAACCTATGAAGATACAAATTATACAGGACACTAAGGATAATCCCAAGGCTTCCACAACTGATGGTAGGAACTGTGTTGGGAATTCACAGATATGCTCTGAATCACACAAATATCACAAACAACATACCAAACACACACACATATTGCCAACATACATCCTGACAGGTGCAGTGCAAAATCCCCCCCCCCCCAGAATGCAAAATATCTATCCCAGCAGACTGCTGGCCCCCTGACATTGCAGATGCTGAGGTAACAGCCAGCATCTACAAAGCAAAACACACAGCAGCAATGGTATGAGATGGTGTCCTGGGCTGAGTCCAACATGGACTCCAAGACGAATGGAATGCCAAATCACACTACTGCTCAATGTCAGCCTTACCACAGGATATGTACCCAAAGAGCAGTGTACAACAACAGTGGTCCTTCTCAACAAAGGTGTTGCCTAATTGGATACTGAAAACTACCACCCCAGAATCCTGAGAAGCTCGGTCTGCACAGCTATGGAAAGGATCAGCATGTACCGCAGACATAAAGATATTGGGGACCTACTGACACTGGACCCTACCCAGTGTGGCTTTCTTAAGTGCAGATCCTGCCCCTAAACATGTTTGACTCATTTGAAACAGTCATTAAGGTCATTGATGATGGCAATGTGGTCCACACAGCGTAGCTGGACCTTGCAAAGGCTTCTATACAATACCCTACGTGTTCATTATAGATATGCTCACCAGCTTAAATATAAACCCCTATGTCAGTAGAGGGGTTGCAAACCAGACCAAGGACAGAACAGACATGGTCAGACATGCTGCAGCCATGTCAGACTACAAACCAGATATAACTGGCATACCACAAGGCTTGGTCCTGGGATCTCCCCCGTCTGGTATATATGTCCCATAGGTACAGGCCAACATGGAAGGACTGTGTCTGAACATGTTTGCAGAGGACTACAAACTGCTCACCATATATGACCCTCCAGCTGACACAAGCATCCCACAAAAGGGCCACATAGAAACAGACAACTGGTGCCATAGCCATGTCAGCAAGCTAATTGCAGAAAAGTGTATAGTCAACCCCCGTGGATATACGGTAAGTGCCCACCAATTACCACATAGGTGTTAACCCATTACGTACTTAACATGTAATGAGAGACCTGGGGACACAAGGTGATAGATATCCTGCATTGGACAAACATGTGACTGTAGTGTTCACAGAAACATACCATATACCCACCTAATCATGTAGGTTGTCAGATCTAGATAAGGGGAGGTCATTGTGGCTCTGCAGTCATTCTTCATCAGTGTTACAATTGACTACAATAGCCCCTGTGGGATGTACCTCAGCAGACACCTCCATCAACTGTAAAGTCCCCAACAGTACCTCACCAGGAGTATCAAAGAGCTTGCACAGATGCCATGTGTTGCCTGATTAAACAAACTGCAGCTACACACACTGCCATACTGCCCACCCAGAGGCAAGCTGTGCCTGATGTATAAAGCCATGTCCAAGCTGGTATCAATAAACATGCTGCACCTTGTACAATCTGAATGGCAGTGAGCTATGCACATGAGAGACCTGAACCCCAGCACTGACTTACATAGGACAAGCTGTACTGCATGATCCATAACACAGAAGCCACCCCCACCCATGAGTAAACTCCCAGTACAGGCTATCCATAGAGTCACTCATCGATTGTCCTCAAGAGGAATCTTGATGAGTGGATGGGAGATGGCAGCTTTACCCTGGGTATCACTGTTATGTCACAGGTAGACAGAGGCACAGTATACTAACCATGACATATGTCATGGCAAACCCCACTTACAATGTGTGTGTCGAAGGACAAACACACTCTCCGACTAGCATTAGAAATGGCCTAGGGCACATCGCTAGTGTTTGCAAATGTACACCTATGTTGTGGAATACACTACCAATGTTGGACAAGCCTGGTTTAAGTAGTTCATATCTGAACATAATGCAACATGGTCAGATGTGCACAACTGGCCCCTAACCAGGCTGTTGTGCTCACTATGGAAATGTAAAGCAGTGATAGGACTAAAGCCCAGGATACTGTCCACCACAGTCAAAGTACTGAACCAGTACACTATACAGTACTACAGTGTTAGGTCAGTGTGAAAGGATGTTGACAACTGTATGCAAAGTATCCCATGCAAACCCTGCAGGCACAGTATAATCTCTGTTGTGTTCACACACAAAGCAGTTGGACAGTAACTACACAACATGACACAACACACAACCATAAACGAGAAATATTTGTTGAAGTTCACACTCATCCACAAATGTGGTGGGCTGCAGAGTTCAAGATATGGAAAGCTCACACTGGGCATGCTCACACACTTTGATAAATGAGACATATGTCAGACAACATGCCATGGGAAGGCTGAACTGGGCATGCTCACACACTTAGGCCAAATCTCAGTTTAGCAGTTGGCCACACATATCTGGTATTTGTACGTGTTATTCCAGGAACCAACCACATTACAGCAATCTGCCCAGTGCACACAGTTAAATGACTACAGAGACATACGTGATATAGTGGATCCCTCCCATATGCAAACATCTTCCACAGATACACAAGTTGTTCATACAAACAGGGAATGCTATGGCAATAAAGACCTGCAAACAGTCTATCAGCAACAAATAATGTGCATTTGACAATTAAACATATGGGTGTAGAGGTCAACACTAGGCTGTTTGCCCTAGGGAATGACAGCTTAGCCAGAGTGTGCTTGGCGTCTGCCTCCCCACAGGATGCACATTCCCCTTTCTAAACATTGATGATGTCAGCACCCTATAAGTACAGCAGGAGAAGGGAAACCTCCCAGTAATGCAAATAGCATGCTCTGCTAATGCGTCCATCTCGAGTGTCATAACATAGTCAGGTAGGGGTTTGAATCCTGCAAATAGCAAGTGTGTGTGTGTGTTTGGATGAGGGGGGTTAGTGTGTGTGAGGGAAATGTTCCTTTTGGCAACTAGGAGAACAGACTACAGGATGCACATTCCCTTTTCTAAACACTGATGATGTCAGCACCCTATAAGTACAGCAGGAGAAGAAAAACCTCCCAGTAATGCAAATAGTGCGCTCAGCTAATGCGTCCATCTTGAGTGTCATAACATAGTCAGGTAGGGGTTTGAATCCTCCAAATGGTTGGTGTGTGTGCAAGTCTGTGTGAAGGAAATGTCCCTTTTGGCAACTGGGAAAACACAATACAGGATGCACATTCCCCTTTCTAAACACTGATGATGTCAGCACCCTACAAATACAGCAGGAGAAGGTATGTGGCATGGACAATGACTGAGTCATATGTGTCCATGCCTCTGACTGACCTGTATGCTTGTGTTATGTGGTAGACCATAGTGCCCCACGGGCATATCACTGTGACCTTCACCTTGTCCAGCCTGGTGAGCGTGACCACACTGTACCGGACAATAAAGGTAGCTAACACAACTGTGGCAGGTGTGTTGTCTAGCCATACAGGCTTTGACTGTTTGGCACACAGGATTTGTGTGCTATGTGTTATGTGTGATGTGTTCAGGCATAACGTATGCCTGTGTGCCAGCTGCAGAGGTGTGTACCGCTCAGGCAGGATGCTATTCTAAGGCTCCACGAATGGCCCAGTGTGTACACGTGCTTGTATTGCTGTCAGTGTAGGTCTACATCAGACTGGTATTGTAGTCACTGTAGTATTGCATGCCTCCTGACAGGTTATGCCAGTACTGGGTTCAGAGTGCTTAGTCCCCAGTTTGGCTATGTGGTTTCATCTCATACATGTGTTGTACGTCCATGTGTAGGGGAGAGGGTTGACTGTGTACATGTGGCAGCTGTGACATTGCCACATGACCCACATATTCCACAACTGTACCATAGAGGTGACTGACAACTGACCTTTGCACATGCTACCATAGTACTGTGATTGCCATGGTGATTAACAGCACATAGGGCCAATGGGGAACAAGGTACATAGGTTCATAGCTTCATACTAGGCTATCTGCCCTAGGGCATTTAAGAACCTATACAGAATGTGTTTGGCTGATGCCATCCATTGTAAATATATCTTGCCATGCTCTTTTCCGAGGTTAGTATACTGTGCCTCTAACAGTGACACAGAAGTGATACCCGGGGTAAACCGACAATGTCCCATCCACTCATCAAGATTCCTCTTGAAGAGAGTCAATGAGGGACTCTGCCTAACCTGGACTGGGATTTTATTCCAGAGTGAAGTGAGCCTCTGGGTTATGAATCTGTCCCTCCAGCATGTCCTATTTATTTCAGTGCTGAGGTTCAGGTCTCTCAAGCATGTAGCCCGATGGGATTTGGATATTCTCAGGTGCAGCATGCCCATTAATTCCAGGTTTGACATGGCGTTATACATTAGGCACAGATTGCCTCTGAACAGGCAGTATGCCACTGAGTAGAGCTGGGGTTTCTTTAACCGGTCAGCATATGGCATCTGTTTGAGCCCTTTGATCCTCTTGGTGAGGTACTTGTGGGGTCTTTCTAGTTGCTGCAGGTGTCTGGTAAGGTACATCCCAACAGGGGGATTGTACTCAATTATGGGCCTGATGAGGGATGAGTAAAGAGGCACAATGTCCTCCCCTGATGTAGATGTGAATCCCTTCATGATGGGGTGGGCTATATACAATGCCTTTCTAACCACTTTGGCCACGTGGTTGTCAAATGAGAGATTGCTATCAACTTGGGTCCCCAGGTCCCTAATTACTTCTTCTGTACGTAATGGAGTACCACCTATGTGGTACTTTGTGGGCACTTTGTTTTTGCCAAAGGGGATGACTATACACATTTTTGCATTCAGCTGGAGGCCATGGCTCTGGCACAAGTTGTCTGTTTCTATGAGGCCCTTTGGAAGATGCTTGTGTCGGCTGGAGAGTCGATTATGGCGGCCAGTTTGCAGTCATCTGCATATTTGGTCAGCCACAGTCCTTCCGTGTTGGCCTGTACCTCCGATAAATATATACCAAACAAGAGAGGTCCCAGGACTGAGCCTTGTGGGACACCACTTGCAACTGGTTTGGAGTCTGGCATGGCTCCAGCAGTTCTAACCATGTGGGTTATGTACTTGAGCCAGTGTGCAATCCATCTAGTGACATAGGGGCTCATATTTAAGCTGGTGAGCTTCTCTAGAATGCCCGAGTGGGGTATTGTTTTGAAGGCTTTTGTGAGGTCCAGGTAGGCTGTGTGGACCACCTTCCCCTCATCAATGGCCTTGGTGACTGTTTCAAAGAAATCAACCAGGTTTGAGAGGCAGGATCTGCCCTTAACAAAGCCAAACTGGGTATGAACCAGTGTCCGCAATATCTATATTTATGTGGTCCATGATGATCCTTTCCATAGCTCTGCAGACCAAGCTAGTGTGGCTTATGGGGCGATAGTGTCCAGGATCCATTGAGGCACCACCTTTCTGTAGAGGGACCACTGTTGCTGTACGCCACACTTTGGACACATATCCTGTAGTAAGGCTGGGATTGAACAGTAGTTTTATGTTTGGTTGTAGCACGTCTTGGAGGTCATGTAGGACACAGCCCGGGACACTGTCTGGTCCCATTGATGCAGTGTGTATTGCTTTGGAGGGCGGCTCTTACCTGAGCATCTGAGATGTCAGGGGGCAGCACTCTGCTGGGATACATATTTGCCCTTTCGGTGTGGAGGGGGGTGAGAAGTTTGCACTGAACCTGCCAGCTAGAATGTTGGCAATGTCTGTGGGTTTGGTGTTTCTATTGACATTTTGGACTACCTCTGAGCATATCTGGGAATTACCACCCAGGTTCCTAACATAACTCAAGAAAGCCTTGTGGTTATCCTTAGTGTCCTGTGCAATTTCTCTTGAAGCTGGCCTTAGACATTCTTATGAGTGCCTGTAGTTATTTGCTAATACTGATCAGTGATGCCTTCCCTTTTTGGGATTTTGCTGTATCATTTAGTAGCTTCCTCCTTCTATTGTGTAGTTTGTTTATGGCTGGGGTCCACCAGACAGGACGTCTGCCTTTGGAGGATTGGGTCTTGGTTTTATTCAGGATCATATGACCCATTCTTTCCTGAAGGTGTCCATAGAATGCGTTTATAGAGGAATCTGCGGTCTGGTCTGTAGTTTCCACAGGCCCGGGGGCTTTGAAGGTTTCCACCTCAGTTTTGAGGAGTGTGAATTTGCTTTAGAGAAGTTGTTCACTGTGGTGTTCTGAGCAGGGGGTGGGTTCGGGATGTGAATATCCAGTGAGATTAGTTTATGGTCCGATCTTACCAGTGAGGGATACACTTCTGGTCTGGAGCATAGAGTCCCCATGTTGGTGATGATCAGATCCAGTATGTTTCACCTTCTTGTGGGAGTGGTAACAAGTTGTTCCATAGCATTTGAGCTCATATATTCTAGGGATCTTTGGCCTAGGGTGTTGGAGCTAGAGTCATGCTCCCAGTCCATGTTTGGGTAGTTGACATCACCCAATATAATGGTGTTTGGAGAGACCTTCATATTTCCACTGTTCACAGGACGGCCAAGTGCAGTTCTTGGGTTTGGGAGGGTGGTCTGTAGCAGGCTATAACCTGGAAGGCAGTTTCACCCATTGTTAGTTGCACATGGATAGTCTCTGATGCTTGGTGCTTTGCCACCAACCTGGAGGTGTGGGTATCTTTGATGAATATCAATACTCCCCCTTCATTTGTGGTTCTTCCAAGTTTTGGGGCTGAAAAGCATGGTATGAGGTATAACCTGGTAGTGCTGGGGTGCTCTTGGTAGCCCTGAACCAGGCATCTGTTACTGCACAGATATCGATGTTCCTGGGACAAGCCAAAATAAAATTCATAATTTTTTATGAGATTTTCTTTTTTAAAAAAAAATTTAAAGGGAAAAAAAAAGTTTAATTTTCTAAAAAACACACACACAACACACACACACACACACACACCAAACAAAAAAAAAAATTAAAACTACTACCCCAACTAAAAAAAAATGCATGGCTAAAAAAATAAAAACACAAGACTTGTTTTTCTTCTTTTTCTACACTGCTTCATTAATTTTTCAAATTTAGTCTCAGGCTGCCTCAGTGGGAGTCAGTGTCCTGAAGAACTAATGTAGCCTGATACAATAAAAATTGTTTTACTTTTACAGCAGCCCAGTGAGCTGTTTTCTTATGATGTTTTCCCTTCTGCAGAAGGCAGATAAAATAGCAAAATGATTGCCTTATTTCCAGCCTGGAGTAGAGGTAGTGAATGTTTTCTATGAAAGCAGCCTGGAAAAAGGAGTAAAAATTTATTTTAAATTTCTTAAGGAAATCTTGAAAGGTCTCACAAACGGGCATGGGCAGGGGAGTTCTAAATTTAAAAAGGTAATGGAAAAGTTTTGTTTTTTAAAAAAAAAAGAAAAATGAAATACATTAATCTGTTTTCTTTTTTTTTAGCAAAGGTACCATGAGCCATCCCTTACTCAGACGGGAATATTTTTTTGGTTTTTTAATTTTTGGGGGAATGGCAGTCTGTGTAACTCCCCGGATAACCTAGAAATGTCCATGCATTTTGAGAAGATATAACTACTTTATTATGGTTGGATCAACAGGATTATAGTGCTTGGTAAAATGGCACATTAGCTGCTCCATATTTTATTTACAAATGTGGACTGCGGGTTTGGGTTATAATGATTTTGAGGGTTTAAATTTTTGAATATCATTTTTTTAGTACATTCAGGTCAAATTGTTTGATACAAAAGTCTTATTAACAGGTTTGTCATGGGAAATTTTTGCATTAGTTTACTATTTAGGGGTGTACATAAGTGATTTTCCCTTTAGCCTTTATGCCTATTAGGGACTATTTCATGAATTTGTATCTTATTTCATTTATGAAGTTTAAAAGGATTTCATGATCCCCTTTTACAGTCTTAACCCCTTAGTTTTCTGGTGGGCATTTGTTTATCATACTCTGATGTTTATCTTACTGACTTGGGGATGGAGGAGGACTGAATTGTGTACATTTTTACTTTTGATTGTTTTTTATGAAAATATCTGCATTAAAATGGGATGATATACTGATTATCAATATTTTATTTATAAAACTTTTTGCAGGATCAGTAAGAATAGTAAACAATTTGGTAGGTCTCATAAATGCTGACAGTTGAAAGTAGGCATCAAGCTGACGGGCCCAGTCCTCATTTTTTAATTTTTTTATTAGTTTACTTCCCTCTAGCACTGAACCTCAGGAAAAACATAGTTACTAGGAAAATACAGTATAAATGTATATAGTTCATGCTTATGTTGATGGAATGCTATTATACAATGACTCCATTAACATTCAAAACAACATGCTGTTTGGGTTTTTAACCAGTGATACTGAAAAAGTCGGGGACAGGACTTTTTCCATTACTAATGCTATAACTTTTAAGTTGTCTTCCCCAAAAAAAAATAACAATAAAATTAGTCAGACAGTCCAGAGGTATGAGAAAAGCTCAAAAAAAATATTAGGAGAATTTTTTTTTCAAAACTAAAGAAACATATCTAATTTTTTTTTTTTTCTTTTCTTTTTTAATGCCCAATTTTCAACCTTTTTAAAAAAAAATAAATAAAAAGAGCAAGGAGATCTTCCTTTCTCCATTGCTTCCTTAAACTGATGACTGTGTTATGTGGGAACATAAGCCCCAATACAATACATTAAAAGTGCAGGATATCCAATAAAAGGAAAAAAACACAATGGAGCCATAACAAACACGGATTCACGAAGGCTTGCGGGGTCAAAGGGTAGTGTAAGACTCCATGCAGCCTTGATCCAGGAACAGCCCAAAGTCCGTGAAAAGACCAGCTAAAATGTCTTTTAAAGGGGGATAAGCTAATCACCTCACTTGCACCCGAATAGCATGCAAATGAGGTTGATTAGCGATCCAGGAACCCCAAAACACCCCGTGTAAGACCCTTTTTAGCTGCAGAAATGTACTCAGTTGACAACTGATCTTTCTAAAAACAATGGAGCCATGTCAGCTCCAAATAAAGGGTGCATATGTGTCAGGCAGCATGCCAATGGCCAAATATGTGGCCATTGGCAAGGTAACCTGATGCAAAATATAAAAATAAAATTTTTTTTAACCCAGGCAGCCCAGGGGGGCGGCCTGTATAAAACAAAAAAATGAAGGTTATAAACCCACAAATGTGCCTTTTCTGCAATACATCGATTTACAATGCAGGGACCAGCAGCCCAAAAAACAACATGGCCACCGTTTAGTGGTTGCTAAGGGGAAGCTGAGTCTAAGAGATGTAACTAAGCATTAGTAGGCTATCTGATGCAAATGAGTGTTAGGATACTGAATTCCACTGTCACATAGCAAATCAGCACATTCTGAGTAGTGTAAGAGTTACAAATCGGGGAGGAACAGCGTAGGAGATAGGTGACATCACAGGGGAATGGAGAAAGAAATGCAGTTCATTGGAGGTCGGGTTACATGACAGATGTCAGACACATATCATGGAAAGAGGGTGCCACAAATAAGCATGGGAAAGTCAAGAAATGGAAGGTGTACACTGTTGCCTACACCAAAGTTTCTTGCTGGCCATGCGGGCCCCAAAGCGAGAAAGCGGGGGGCGGGCAGACTGAGCATGGGGGAGCTGTTGGTAGATGCACTGTTTGGTGTGGCCCGGGTTGAGCATGTAGAACCCTTTGGCAGATGTAACACTGTTTGAGCTGGGGGGCGCTTTAACCCCGAATAAGCAGATTCTGAACCGTGTAAGCATGGGGGGTGTAAGCCACTGTGAGCGTGTTTCTGCTGGTACCCTGCTCCCCTGAGGAAACAGAAAGGAAAAAGGAAGCAAAAAAATTAGTAGGAAGCTAGCAGGGAATACTGCTGGAGCTAGCAGGTGAAAACAATTAGAAGCAGGCAATTACACAGGCAGAATAGTACCCCAGCCCACACTTAAAACTCTGCAAACAGCAGTGCGGGATGTTTCTCTCAAGAGACACTGCAAGACAGGAGTAAGCTATTAGAAGTGAAAACTGAAAAAGCTGAACTCAGAGCAGAAATGTTAGGGGCTGCCATAGCTGTCATAATGAGACATAGGCGACTTGCTGAGGGTGGTGACAATGCAGATGGTGCCAGACAACCCACAGTGAGGAGGGGAGAAGAGTGTACAGGCCCAGGGTCACCTACCACGGGTTACATGAGCTGGAGATAGTAGGGAGCTATAGAGTGGACAGAGACCTCCTGCAGCAAATAGTGGAGCTGTGCAGGCCCCCCCACACAGAACCAACAGGGGGGAACCCATCCCAGTGGAAACCAAGGTATGTGTTGGCCTAAGAATACTAGCAACAGGTACCTTCCAGAGACCAACTGGTGATATGATGGGGATATCACAGGCATCAGCCTCCAGGGTACTGCACCAGTTCCTGGATGCCATGTCAGCACATGTCAGTGATCATGTATATTTCCCCAATGCCCGTGAGGTATTGGCCAGCAATATCGTCTCTTCCAGCAAATAGGGGAATACCCTGAGGTAGGGGGGCAATAGACTCCCCTCCCATCAAAGCACCACCCGGTGAGGGGGTAGGGCCTACTTTAAACCCGCAAGGGCTTCCCTCCATCAACTGCCAGGTCGTGTGTGATGCCCAGGGCATAATAATGAATGTGTGTGCTGGCTGCCAGCTACCATGATTCCCACATCTGGCATTTGCGCTGTACCAGACATTTGCCAATGGGGACATCCCCCCGGACACCTAGTGGGGATGCAGGTTATGCACTGGAGCCGTGGCTGATGACACCCATCAGAAAGCACACACACCTGAACAGGAACCCATAATGAGGCCCCCAAACACGAAATTTAATAGAGTGTTTGGGCTGCTCAAGTCACGGTTCCGGTGCCTGGACACATCTGGTGGAGCCTTGCAGTACTCACCAACTACATGTATTCAAATTGTCATGGTATGTGCTATGCTACATAATATGATCTTGCGAAAACAGCTGCAGCAGGACCGGCATAGGGCCGGGCCAATCAGCTCCCCACCATTGCCAAGGCCATCACAGGCAGAGCTGACTTGGAGGAGGAACAACCTGAGCATGCCCCAGTAGGCTGAAGGAGGCATGCCCAGTATGCCCTGGCCTTGGCAAAGAGGCAACGCATAGCACATACACTGGCTCAGTAGAAACCCTGGGAATGATACCCCTCTCTGACTCACTCAAATAATAACAGGGATGCCTAAAATGACATGAACTGCTCTCAAACATGTACAGGGAGTGTAATATGTGCATCCGACAGAGGCAGCCCTGCAGCACCACCTGAGGCATGAATGCCATGTGTTAAGTAATGTAACACCATGTACTATATGCACCCTGAGGCCCCTGACTAACATCCTACCCTCACCAAGCATCATGCCACAATATGACAATGAGATGATAAAGGGCAAAAATTTGGCTGAAGTATGCAGTTAGTCAAAGGGGATCCAATGTGTGCCACCCTGGGATGACCTGCTGAGCATGACAGGATGCCCACCTGCTGGGTGGCGTGCACCTATCAGTGCAGGCCATGGATACTGGCAAAGGCTGTTGTTACCCACAGCTGCCCTGAATAGGTAAGGCTCAAAACAAAAACCTACCTCCATAGGTATCAAAAGGGGATAAGAATCTAGATGTAATGCTACCCAATGCCGGAAGTCAACAGCAAGATGCATGCAGTCTAAACTCCCCCAGTATGGAGAATGTTGATATCTGTCTGTAACAGAAAACTGAGTCAAGGCTCACAACAGCACCCTAGCACTACCAGGTTACACCTCATACTGTGCTGTACAGCCTCAAAACATGGAACAAGCTACAAAAGGAGGGTGATTAGCAATAATTGTCAAGGATAACCACACCCCCATGTTGGTACCACAACAAGAAGCAGCATGGACTAGCCATGGTCAAGTAACAGTGGCTAAAACTGCCCCCAGTTTATAGCCTCCCCTACTGTCCCAACACCAGGAACTGCACCTGGCCTATGTGGAATACATGAATATATCAAGTCCTCCAAACCACATTATATTGGGTGACTGAAAAAAACCAGACATAGACTCAGAGCATTATACTAGCTCCAACTCTGTAGGACAAAAGTTCATAGAATCCATAAACCAAAATGCCCAGGAACAATGTACCACTCCCACAAGAGGGGTAAGCATACTGGATGTGATAATCAGAAACATGGGTACTGGATGGCAAGACGATAAGTGTATTGCTCACTGGTAAAACCAGACCATAGAGTAATCACACTGGATATACAAATCCTGACCACAGTCTCTGGCCAGAAAACCACAGTAAAAAACATGTGTAAAGCAATATTTGCACTCCTCCAAACTGATGTGGAATCCATTAAAGGTCCTGTGCAGGTGCAAAATATGGGCCACACCTCAGAACCTGTAATACAGCCATTCCATGAACACTGCCAGGAATGCTTGGATTATGCAATCCAAATTTAAAACAAGACACAATGCCATAAAAAGGCATCTGGCATGGTGGACCCAGCCATAACCAAACCATGCAAGAGAATGAGGAAGCTACTACATGATAGAGCAAACAAAAAAATGAAGTAATCACTGATCAGTAGTATGGCAATAAAATATGTCCACACATACAATCCACTAAGGCCAGCCACAACAAGTTGAATCTGTGAATCTTGAGGCAATGTTACACCTGCCCCAAGTACACAGACAACCCCAACTCCCCAAGAAATACAAATATATGTGAGAGATGCAACCATCTATCCAAACTGGGGCTGAGCCCCCTCAACTCAGTACTCCCAAAACTAGTCAGGAGGAGAAGGTAACCACACACCCCAAAACCCAGTCCCACATAGACCTATCACAACTGCAAACCAAAACATAAACACAGAAAAACTTTCCCCGGGGGCCCCTTACAAACACCCACACCAACAGAGGCCTCCAAAGCAGACACCCAATCAAACAACCTCCAAACATAGCACATGCAACACATAGGACACAAAGCTGGTGTGCCAAACAGTCACAGGCCAGACGGAGAAACAACATGCCTGATAGAGTTGTAATACGTGACTCCATAGTCAGACACACTGCTGTCCCCACCAGACTGAAAAAGGGGAAAGGGTACAGTAAGCTGCCTGTAGGCTGCCACGCCACATAACAAAAGTATGCAGGTAAAAAGCAAGTAGAAATATGATGCAGTCATAGTCCATGCTGGTGTGAATGACCTGAGATGTACCTGACTACAAAAGAGACATAGATGAGCTCTCTGATTATGTAGTCCGGGCCCGGGATGACACGCCGTTTGAAATCCTACCCTCACCAAGAATGATGCCACAGTACAAACAGGAATGATCAGTTATAACAAGTGGCACAATTACTGGTGTCATTCCAAGGGGATCAATGTCTGTCTGCTTGGGATGTCATGCTTGACAAGCCACCCTGTTCAGGGATGGCTTGCACCCCCCTTGGATTTTGGATAAGGCTTTGCCACCTCCATGGGCCCCAAAAGGCAAGGCTGAAAAGACAAACCCCATGCCAGGCCATCCCAGTATGGAGAACATCGATGTCTGTGCAGTGACAAAAACCTGCTGCAAGCCTCCTGACAGCACACCAGCACTACCAGGTTATACCACATATCATGCCATGGCCCCAAAACCCAGAACAAAACAAAAAAGGGGGGGAGTATCCATATTCAGCACAGACACCCATACGCCAGGTAACTGACAATGCACAAGGCTTTGGAGCCCACCCATGTGCAACTAACTGTGGGCCCTGCTGTACAGTCTGTAGCATGCTACAGACCACACCTCACACACTGGAACCCCACCCAGCCATCCTGAAGACACTGGACAGTATGAATGTCCCACCAAATACCAAACAAGGTACTCACAAATTACCAGATAGGTGGTAAACCATTATGTATGGAAGGAGTAATCAGGGACCTAGGGACACAAGTGGACAGTAACCTGTTATGTGACACTCACATTGCCAATGTGGCTAGGAAGACTGTCTACATTGGACACCGTATCATGAAAGGATTCACATCTACATGAACAGAGGTCATTGTCCGCCTATACTGTTCTCTTATCACACCCATAATCTAGTACAATGCCTCATATGGGATGTACCTTACCTGACACCTGCAGCAGTTAGAAAGACCTCAAAGGTACCTCACCAAGAGGATAAAGGGTCTCAAATATATGTCATATGCTGCCTGGCTGTAGACACCCCAGCTGAATGCAGTCAAAACTCCCAAAAATTGCATGCCTGTTGTACAAGGCCATGTCCAACACAGGAGTAATGGACATGCTCCACCCCAGAAAACTCAAAGCCATAGCTGTGAGAGTGAGAGATGTCAACCTAAACACATAATGAAATAGGATGTGCTGGAGGGACAGATACATAACCCAGAGGCTCCCCACCCTGGAACAGAATCCCACTCCATGTTAGGCAGAGCCCCTCACTGACACTCTTCAACAGGAATCTTGCCAAGTGGATGGATGATGTAGATTACACTGGGGTCTTCACTGTGTCATCCAGACAGAGGCACAGCAAAGCAAATCATAAATGGCCATAATATTCACATAGCAAGGGGTGGAAAAAGCCACACCCCTCTGGCTAGGCTAACAAATGCCCTAGGGTGGATAGCCTAGTATGAACCATGAACCTATGAAGATACAAATTGTACAGGACACTAAGGATAATCCCAAGGCTTCCACAACTGATGGTGGGAAACCCTGTTGGGAATTCACAGATATGCTCTGAATCACACAAATATCACAAACAACATACCAAACACACAAAATATTGCCAACATACATCCTGACAGGTGCAGTGCAAACCCCCAGAATGCAAAATATCTATCCCAGCAGACTGCTGGCCCCTGACATTGCAGATGCTGAGGTAACAGCCAGCATCTACAAAGCACAGCACACCGCAGCCATGCTCTGAGATCGTGTCCTGGGCTGAGTCCGAGATGGACTCCAAAGCGAATGGAATGCGAAATCACACTACTGCTCAATGTCAGCCTTACCACAGGATATGTACCCAAAGAGAAACAACAACAGTGGTCCTTCTCAACAAAGGTGTTGCCTGAATGGATACTGAAAACTACCACCCCAGAATCCTGAAAGCTGGCCCACAGCTATGGAAAGGATCAGCATGTACCAGACATAAAGATTTTGGGGGACCTACTGACACGGACCCTACCCAGTGTGGCTTTCTTAAGTGCAGATCCTGCCTCTAAACATGTTTGACTCAATTGAAACAGTCATTAAGGTCATTGATGAGGGCAATGTGGTCCACACAGCGTAGCTGGACCTTGCAAAGGCTTCTATACAATCCCCCGTGTTCATTATAGATAGGCTCACCAGCTAAAAAAAAACCCCCTATGTCAGTAGGGGGGTTGCAAACCAGCCCAGGGACAGAACAGACAGGGTCAGACATGCTGCAGCCATGTCAGACTACAACCCAGATATAACTGGCACCCCACAAGGTTTGGTCCTGGGATCTCCCTCGTCTGGTATATATGTCCCATAGGTACAGGCCAACATGGAAGGACTGTGTCTGAACATGTTTGCAGAGGACTACAAACTGCTCACCATATATCCCCCAGCTGACACAAGCATCCCACAAAAGGGCCACATAGAAACAGACAACTGGTGCCATAGCCATGTCAGCAAGCTAATTGCAGAAAAGTGTATAGTCAACCCCCGTGGATATACAGTAAGTGCCCACCAATTACCACATAGGTGTTAACCCATTATTATTAACATGTAATGAGAGACCTGGGGACACAAGGTGATAGATATCCTGTATTGGACAAACATGTGCTGTAGTTTTTACAGAAACATACCATATACCCACCTAAGCATGAAGGTTGTCAGATCTAGATAAGGGGAGGTCATTGTGGCTCTGCAGTCATCCTCCATCAGGTTACAATTGACAAATAGCCCCTGTGGGATGTACCTCAGCAGACACCTCCATCAACTGTAAAGTCCCCAACAGTACCTCACCAGGAGTATCAAAGAGCTTGCACAGATGCCATGTGTTGCCTGATTAAACAAACTGCAGCTCACACACTGCCATACTCCCAAAGAGGCAAGCTGTGCCTGATGTATAAAGCCATGTCAAGCTGGATCAATAAACATGCTGCACCTTGTACAATCTGAATGGCAGTGAGCAAAATGAGAGACCTGTACCCCAGCTGTGACTTACATAGTCCAAGTTGTACTGCATGTTCCATAACACAGAAGCCCCCCCCAATGAGTAAACTCCCAGTACAGGCTACCATAGAGTCACTCATCTTTTCCTCAAGAGGAATCTTGATGAGTGGATGGGAGATGGTAGTTTACCCTGGGTATCACTGTTATGTAAAGGTAGACAGAGGCACAGTATACTAACCATGACATATGTCATGGCAAACCCAAACAATGTGTTTTGAAGGACAAACACACTCTCCAAGCATTAGAAATGGCCTAGGGCACATCGCTAGTGTTTGCAAATGTACACCTATGTTGTGGAATACACTACCAATGTTGGACAAGCCTGGTTTAAGTAGTTCATATCTGAACATAATGCAACATGGTCAGATGTGCACAACTGGCCCCTAACCAGGCTGTTGTGCTCACTATGGAAATGTAAAGCAGTGATAGGACTAAAGCCCAGGATACTGTCCACCACAGTCAAAGTACTGAACCAGTACACTATACAGTACTACAGTGTTAGGTCAGTGTGAAAGGATGTTGACAACTGTATGGAAAGTATCCCATGCAAACCTTGCAGGCACAGTATAATCCTGTTGTGTTCACACTAAAAGCAGTTGGACAGTAACTACACAACATGACACACAACACACAACCATAACGAATATTTGTTGAAGTTCACACTCATCCACAAATGTGGTGGGCTGCAGAGTTCAACATATGGAAAAAGGGCTTCCCCAAAAAAAAAAAACCCCTTGGGGCATGCTCACACACTTGGAAATTTAGACATTGGGCCAACAACGGGTTTTTTGGGAAGGCCAAACTTGAAATTGCCCACACACTTAAAAGCCAAATCTATTTGGCCCCCCATATCCAAAATTTGTCCCTTTGTTATCCGGGGAACCAAAAAAACCCAAACATTACAGAAAAAATTGGGTTTTTTGCAAAAAAAAGGGTTAAATGGTTTTTCCCGGGGAAGACATTAAGATTGTTGGTCCTCCCAAATGCACACCCCTTTAAAACAGATACAATTGTCACAAAAGGGAAAAACCCCCCCAAAATGCAAAAGACCGCCATCTATTCAAACAATAGGTGGGGAATTAAACAATGGGTGTGGGTTTTGGTTGTTTGTGGGGGAAATGCCTTTTGGCAATGGGCGCTACAGGATGCACTTTCCCCTTTTCTAAACACGATGATGTCAGCACCCTATAAGTACAGCAGGAAAAGAAACCTCCCAGTAATGAAAATGGGCCCGCTAATCGTCCATCTGGTTCATAACATATTTAGGTAGGGTTTGAATCCCAAATGGTTGGGGGGGGTTTTTTTGTGAGTCTGTGGGGAAATTTTTCCCAACTGGGAAAACACTACAGGATGCACTTTCCCTTTTCAAAACACTGATGATGTCAGCCCCCTAAAGTACAGCAGGAAAAAATGTGGC
The DNA here is from genome assembly GCF_019279795.1 of Protopterus annectens. Classification (NCBI taxonomy): domain Eukaryota; kingdom Metazoa; phylum Chordata; order Ceratodontiformes; family Protopteridae; genus Protopterus; species Protopterus annectens. The sequence continues at coordinate 895,713,679 of NC_056732.1, read as the reverse complement.
ATGGACAATGCTAGTCATGGGGTTTATCCTCTGCCGTTGTTTTTTGGTGGAATGTCCCCAGGGAACAGTGCCCTTCCCTTTCCCCTGGGGGGTGCCCCATGTAGCAGGAGTAAAATGTGGCATTTTTGTCCATACCTTTTTGACGGGGAAAGGTTTTATGTGATGTGGTTTTCGGGATTTGTTTCCAGCCGGGTGAACTACGGATGTACTAACCCTGGCATGGAATGTTTAACTGCTTGGCAAAATTTTGGTAGATTTTAGTTTTTCACCTTAATTATCCCAAGGGAGGTGTTGTTTTGGTTGGGTTTATCAAATTGTTTGGCCGGGGGGGTTGCTGTTTTGTGAGTTTTTAAACAGCCCCTTTTAAATGTCCCTGAACATGCCTTTGAATGTCCATTATGGTTGAGGTGTTAGCCCCATGGGAACATACGGGGTTTGCCTCATTGGGGGTTTAAAAACCTGTGTTTTTGCTGACCCCTTTTTAAAAATTTTTCCATTTTTTGATTAAACGCCTTTTGTCCCAAAAAGGTGAAGTAAAAATGCTTTAAAAAAGTTTAAAGGGGTAAATGGGTTTAAAGGGAGGGTTTTACCAAGGAATGGTTGGAAATTTTTACATTTATTTATTTCTGCATTGGCCCTTCGGGAGGGGGGATTTGGTTTTCTTAATCCCTTTTCGGGAATTTATACATTCCGTTCCCTAACAATTGCCAATAAGCGGGGGAACCCTGATTGGATCTGTTTAGTTTACCCTTTTTTAATTGGGGGCTTATTGGCCGGTTCCCCCAACGGGGGAGTTCAATAAGGTGGGGTTGAAAATTCCCTTGTTTGGGGAATCCCTTTGATGGGGTGGGCATTCTGTTTCAAACCCAGGGGGGGTTTTAAAATGAGGTTTGTAAAGGACCCCAATTACCTTCTAAAAGGGGGGTAATATTTTTCATTTTTCCCAAAAGGGTGACATCCAAGCTTTCAGGGGGTCAAAGGCGTTTTACCCCAAGTTTGGGTGGAGTCGTTTGGGGCCATTTTGCAGTCATCTGCATATTTGGTCACCAAGTCCTTCCTTTGGCCTGTACCTTAAAATATACCAAACAAGAGGTCCCAGGACTGAGCCTTGTGGGAAAACCCCCAACTGGTTTGGAGTCTGGCATGGCTCCAGCAGTTCTAACCATGTGGGTTTTTTTAGCCGGGCAATCCATCTAGTGACATGGGGGCTCATTTTTAAAGCTGGTGAGCTTCTCTAGAATGCCAGGGGGTATTTTTTGGGGTTTTGGGTCCAGGTAGGCTGGGGAAACCCCCTTTCCCCCTCTCAATGGCCTTGGTGACTTTTTCAAAGAAATCAACCGGGTTTTGAGAGGCAGGTTTCCCCCTTCAAAAAACGGGGTATAAAAGGTCCAAAATTCTATATTTAGGGTAAAACCTTTCCATGCTCTGCAGACCAACTGGTGGCTTATGGGGCTTTGTGCCCAGGTTTTGGGCCCCCTTTCTGTGAGGGACCACTGTTGCTTACAACTTTGGACATATCCTGTAGTAAGGCGGGGATTAAAAGTATTTTTATGGGTTTTAGTTTACTGGGGGGGTTCGGGTTTGATGCAGTGTGTATTGTTTTGGGAAAGGCGGCTCTTACCGAGCATCTGAGATGTCCACATCTGCTGGGATCTTTTTCCCCTTTTGGTGTGGAGGGTGAGAAGTTTCCTGAACCTGCCAGCTAAAATTTTGGAAATGTCTGTGGGTTTGGTGCATTGACTTTTTGGACTACCTCTGAGCTTTCTGGGAAAAAAGGCCCATAATAAGGTGGTTATCCTTGGTTTTGGCAATTTCTCGGCTGGCCTTAGACATTCTTATAGTGCCTGTAGTTATTTGCTAATACTGATCAGTGATGCCTTCCCTGGGGCTGTATCATTTAGTAGCTTCCTCCTTCATTAGTTTGTTTATGGGGGGTCCCCCAAAAACCCCTTTGGGGAGGGGGTTTTTATTGGTAATGACCCATCTTTCCTGGTGTCCATGAATCATAGAGGAATCTGCGGTCTGGTCTGGTTTCCCAGGGGGTTTTGAAGGTTTCCACCTATTTTAAAGTGTGTTTGTTTTGAAGTTGTTCACTGTGGTGTTCTGAGCATGGGGGGGATTTTATCAGTGAGATTAGTTTGGTGATCTTACCAGTGGGGATACACTTCTGGTCTGGGAAAATTGTTGGTGATGATCAGCCCAGTATGTTTCCCCTTTTTGGGGAGTGGTAACAAGTTTTTCCCATGCATTTGAGCTCCTGGGATCCGGGGTGGGACTTCATGCCCCCGTCCATGTTTGGGTAGTTGACATCCCCAATATAAGGTGTTTTGGGGAACCCTTTTTTTCCACTGTTCCGGGGGAGGAGTTCTTGGGTTTGGGAGGTGGTCTGTGCAGGCTATAACCTGGAAAGGGAGTTTCACCCCTTGTTGTGCACATGGATAGCTCTGATGCTTGGTGCCCACCCAACCGGAGTGTGGGGATCTTTGATGAAACAATACCCCCTTCATTTGTGGTTTTTCCCAAATTTTGGGGTGAAAACATGGTATGAGGTATAACCTGGTAGTGCTGGGGTGCTCTTGGTAGCCCCGAACCAGGCATCTGTTACTGGATCATGTTCTCCATGCCAGGGGAGTTTGGTGCATGCATCTTGAGGTTTAGACTTCTGGCGTTGGGTAGCAATCTTAGTTTTTATCCCCTTTTGATACCATGAAGGTGGGTTTGTCATATGAGCCTTGCCCAACATGGCACTATGAGTAGTAAGAGCCTTTGCCAATATCTGGGCCCCGGGTGACAGGTGCAACCGTCCTTTGCAAGCAGGTGGTTCAACAGAAGATGAATATGTGATGTGTGCCCGTGATTAGTTAAAATAGCATATATGGGCAGGATATACAATGTCCGGCAAAGTACATTTAACAGGACAAACAGTGACATTCTGTCAAGTGAGACATGGACATACATATAGTAAGCATGCAGATGTCACTAGGAGTACAGAAGCTCTGTAACTATGCATTGCAGGTGGGATCAGTATTCCCGGGTTTTCAAGCAAACATGCATGCAAACAAAGCTACAGTGCAGGGCTGCATGGTCCATTGTACAAAAAACAATGCCACTTCCAGTAGGTAACATGCAAATATGCAGGCACTATGCACATGTACATGGAAATCACAGGTCAGATGGCAGGGTCCAGTCTCAGCACAAGTGACAGACCATGTACTGGGATGTACATAACTGGATGGAAACCCATGTTAAACCCGCAGTAATACACATGTCAAATAACAGACACTGAGCCTTCACTCAGTGGTTCCATCTAGTAGGATGTTTTACCTGGCCTGCCCCCCAGTATCCCTGACATGGGACTCTCCCTCCTGTGACAGTTAGTTTTTTGTTGGGGCTGTCTAGCATGGTATGAGATGTGAGCTTGCAGTGCTAGGGTGCTCCTTTTGTCCTGTACCAGTGTGTAGTACTGCACACATATCAACATTTAAACATCCTTTCAGAGTCCAGTGTGGGCAACATGCCCGCAGTTTACATGTCCATATTGTATTAATACATTCATTACCTTATCCCTGTGCTACCTATGTATGTAGCCTTCTGTTGACATCCTTACCACCAGTATGCCACATGTGCAGATGATACACTATGGTACTTACCATGGGTGAACAACAAATGACAATCACCCACTGCACAGGCATGCTTTATATACTTAATTCAGCACACAGTACTGTTAACAACATGATACTATTACTAAAATCTATTAGTCACCCTGTGCATCAGCAACATGTTAACCTGTACCTGCCCGATGTTACAGATTGCAGGAGGTACTTTCATCATATGCACAGGGTGTGAACTTGGTATGCCTGAGTCAGCCCCCATACCACCATTGACATGTATTTTATTTTGTTGGTGAGGGACAGCAACAAGGGGGGGCAATGTTGATGCAGTGTGTGCTGTATGCTACCCTAGGTGTTGTTAATTTTTTGTGGATGGATGCCCCAGTTCCACCTCATCCCATATACTGGGTTTTTAAAAAACCACCCCCGGTTCAGAAGTGTCCTGGCCCATACCTTTCCTTCAGCGGTGGGGACCAACCCCGACTGGGACTGTCATCAGGGGGTTGTTGACTGGACACAGATCCCTGTGGCCTGGCCAGAGCCCGTGCGGTCTCCTGGGGGGCTGATGACAGCACAGACAGCATTGCTGGGGCTCTGGGACTATGGGGGGCCCCTTTGTCATCTCTGACTGAGCTGCTGCTGTTGCTGGCATATCCCCCTGCCCCCAACCGCCACCATTGGCTCATGGACAGTGTTGTGGAACGGTCTAATATGTCCCCCGTTTTCTATGACATCGGGGAAAAGGATGGCAGCCAATTCACCCTACTGTCAGTCATGGCTGTGCGACATGCTGTCAGCTCCCTCAGACCCTGTCTGGTGTACGTTCCATATGTGACTGTGCCTGCATGAACCCAAAAATAGCTGAGGTTGTGACCTCTGTGGGACGTCTGACAGGGCAGTATGCCCCGGGTGCTCCCAAGAACCCCCGGACATCTGTCTGTGTGGTAAACTCTGGGCCCATGGCTGCTGTGTAGGGATGTGCCACAGATACCACATTACCCCGGTCAATGCCCACTGTATGCTGTCCATCACCTAGGGACATTGGTGACAAAGGGTGTCAGGATAACTGGGCTTGATTTGACAGCTGTGTACTGTCGGCTGACCAATGGGGACCCTGGCATACCTTCCCCTGCCATTTCACAGATGTCATCATTATCAGTACCCCTGGCACCCGATTCAGGTTCCCCCCTGCCTGACACCCGAGCAGCACCCGAACCCGTGGGGGCAGGAAAACAGTTTACAATGTCACATTACCAGTGATGCCCCATCCCCCTGCCCGGTCAGAAAGCACATGCACATGCCCGGGGCCATGCACACAAAAATGCACAGGTGCCACATGCCCCTCATGCACAGGCACTGCCTGCCCCTGCACCCTGCACATGGCCCCTGCACAGGTGCCCCATGTGCCCTGCATGCCCCATGCCCGCCCAAAAACCCGGGGCCCCCATGCAGTGCACACCCCACACATGCACATGCCCATGCACATGGGGACACATGCATGCACACATGCACAGGTGCACCTGCACGCCCCTCTGCAATTCAACAAAGATGGGGATTGTTCAAACCCCAGCAAGCCATCTGAAAAGAGCACTACTGGGGGCCAATTTCATTTACGATATTACATTTGTTTTACACACTCACCAGCATGGATACCATTGCTTTACGGGACCTCAAACAAGAAACTAATGCATAAAATTCCATTTTTTAAAATATATAAGGCATATACCGTGCCTTTTAAGTCGCTGCTTTTGGTATCACATTGCACTTTTTGGTGACAGCACAAACCAAGGCCCCTCCCCATGATTAACACCAGTGGCAACTTCTTGGATATTACCCGCCCCACTGTTTCTGCGGTGGTCCACCTCCTCATAAAAGTCCTTTTGTTTTTGCTTACTGGACCATCTGAGTAGCCCTCCAGTCTGGTGGTGGGGGTGTGCCACCCACCACCTGTGGCCCCCCTGTTGTGGGATTCCGACACCTGGGGAATTTCTGATTAAATATGCAGGATTTTTCCGTTTTTTTCCTATCCGTGCCTTTCATTTACCCATGGCCAGGTTTGCCACAGTGCACCCTTCCCCGCATTCTGGCTTGGGGAAAGAGTAGCATAATCCCCCCCACTCTGGTGTATCTCCTCATCCTACTGTGGGGTCATTCTGGTACCCTTAAAAAAGAAAATAATGATATCAGCAATAATGTCAGAGAATTTGGCACAATACACACATGCTACTCACTGTTATATAAACATATCTCACATATTAAAACATCTGCGTCTTTGGTGGATACAATGTAAATGGAGGTACTGCCAGCCCGCAACTGGAACATCCCGGCACACTATGGGCATACTACCCAAAACCCCAGAGTCAGAAAACTACAGGTCCAGAGCCCTCCTCATTGGGGTTTGTTTTACTGTTGGTACACACAACTATTACTGACCACAACATTGTGGAACATATCCCACCCCCCCCCAAAAAAAAAAGTTAACCGATGTTTTTCCCTTTTTAAATGCTTAACCCCTGGAGATAAAACCTCACCCCAGTTTTACAACACCCAAATATTTCATGAAAAACCCCAAAATGAACATCTGGCATTTCGGGGCCCCACTAAAAAAAAAATTCATTCAAACAACTAACCATTTAAAAAGGCAATTTTTCTGGGACCTTGGTTTTTTTCTAAAACCTCACAAAAACCCCAAGAACCACAAAACCCGGGGTTTTATTATGTTTTCCAACCTGGTTACCCTTTCCCCGAACACACAAAAACATTAACCCAGATATTATTTTTTGGGGGGGGGTGTTCTTGTTGTTACCGTGGGTGGAACCCCCTTTTTTTAAAATTCCAGTGGGGCCCCCATGGAAATAAATTTTACTCTTTTTTGCAGTACTTGGGGAAAATTTTGGTCTTTAAAATGTGTGGTTTCCTTTCACTGGGAAAAGTGGCCCTATTACATATACACACAAACCACATTTATTTTATTAAAATGTTTTTTTGGGGCAAGCAGTTTTTTAACATTTCATTTTTTGGTACCCTGGTATTTGTCAGGGAAAATGTTTATTTTTAATGTCAATTTTTTTTCCCTTTTTTATTTTAAAACATCGTGGGTAAACTTTTACCCCATGTCTTTATTGCAGTGGATGGAGAACCCCGCAGTCATTTATTGTGGATGGTGTAGGTTTATATGGTTGTTGGGCATTGTCATGGGTGTCTTTGTAAATCCCAAGTGGGCCCCAGTTATATTTTCTCTTTTTTCTCATTATTTAATTTTATATTTAATGTTTAATTATTGTTTTATATTTATTATTATATAATATATTATTTTATAATAAATTTAAAAATCTGTACAATACCATTATATTAAATATTATTAATATATTATATTGTACAATTTATGATGGACACATGCAGGGTGGGAGAATCATATCGGGGTTTCTGGTGTGATTTGAAAAGGGGGATGGGACTCTTTTACATGGTGTTCATATGTTTGTAACATTTCAAAACATCTTTCACTGTCCCCATGTATTTACATCTCTCTTTTTTCTTATATATTTTATATATATATATATATATATATATATATATATATATATTTATAATATAATAATATTATTAAAATATAAATATATAAATGTTGTTACATAAATTTTAAAAACATATATAATATTGATTTCTAATTGCTTAAATAAGGGGACACATGTTGGGCATGTTGGGGGTCAATACAGTATACCTTAGATAGTCGATGTCTGCTTTAATTATTACATATATTAAACTGTATGGGTTACATATTAGTTTGTACAATTCTTTTTACACTGCTTGTTTCCTCTCTCTTCTATGATGTATCATTTGCTAAATTTTTTTTATTTTTTTTTTTTTTCTCTTTTGCTCTAGTTCCATATGAAGACAGGTATATCAACATGTTTGTTACCCTACTGTATCCCCAACAATGTAAACATCTAATGTGAAAAAATTTGTACATTGCACTCAAATACAAACCTAATTGATATTTAATTTTGAGCTCTACTACAATGTATGTAAGCCTTCATATAGTTGTGTATTCCCTCCCTTTCCATTTCTTACAATGGATACAGACCAATACACATTGGGGGTTCCATTGTGACCTTTATATATTCTTTACATTACCTTGTTTGCCAGTGCTTGTGTTGCTCTGGTTTCTTCCTGTCTCCACTTGAGTTGTATTTCAGGGGGGTTGCTGCAGTTTTGTTTGGCTGCTTAAATTTATTTTTGCTCTCCCCCCTCTCTTTCTGTTTCTCCCGTCCTCAGGGTCAATAAAGTATTGCATTGTGGGCTGGGGTACAGCATATTTTTATATCTGCAAAGCCATGTGATCCCCTTGACCAAAGTTACCAGCATTTGTTTACACCTTTGTACTGTTGCATTTCACTGGATTTGCATCTTAAAATATGTGAGTAGGCTACCCCTTTTAATTTGGGCAGGGGCCTCTTATGTGTACAATTTTGGGTGTAAATTGGTATTTTCATATTTCCAGCTTTTTGAAACATTCCCCCATTTATTTCTCCCGTTTCCGACTAACTTTAACACACATCAACTACTCTCTGAATGTTGTGTTGTTTCCTTTATTTGTTGCCTTTGGCTGGGTTCAATATTTTTTCGTCCATTGTTCCTGTAGGGTTTGATGAGTGTCTGCTGTAGTTTTTTTTTCCATGTACATTACATTAATCTTGCTAACTGCTGGGTGTTACACATCATTGGTTCCATGGTTGGGCCCTTTACATCTTTGGGTATTTATATCCTACACCCCAAAATTCAGGGTTATTTTATTGCCCATGGTTACATATCAGTGGGGTACACCCTTAAAGTCTGGTTGCTGCAGTTGGGTTTTTTGGGTTGATGAGCATTGTATACACCTTTTGCCCTGAAGGGTTACTTTCAGGGCTCCATGACCCCTGGTTTTTACACCCTGCCACTGTTTTTCTTTCACAAGCTGTTCCCTGAAGATTATGGAGCAGGTTTAAATTTAAAAGGGGGTAGACCCTTAGGGACAATTTTGCAGGTTGTCCCATTTCTGCCCATTTTTTCAAATTTAGCACACTGGCAAAAATTGGGGGTAAAAATTGTGAAAAAATTGTTTTAACTTCAAACCCCTTAAACACCCCCAAAAATGGACCCTGTTTTTTGAATTCTGTTGTAACATTTTTTGAATGGCCCTGGTTTTGGGCCTTTTCCCTTTTTTTTTGGTGGATGTGTGTAAGAGGTTGTGGGGTATGGGAGGTTACCGCGGATATGTGTTGGCTTGGGGTACATGACATTATTCCAAGCTACCAAAAGATGGCTGCTGTTCCCACCATTTGGAAATCCACTGTTTTGCAGAACTTGCTGCTTTGGCACACATCCTATTTCCCACCTTCCTACTATTCAGAAATTTATTTTGCACAATGAATAAAAGGGTTAGTGGTGTCTCGACACTTTTTAAGGTCCTGGGTTGGGCACAGGGGAAGTTTTGAAATGCACAGGCCGTCAATCGAATGATAAGGCCTTTTTTTGCTTGTAACCTTTTGGGTTTTGGCAGCGCATGGGGAGTCACCCGACACGCTTAAATTCTTACCCCACCCGTATTTTCTTTTAAAGAAATAAAATGGGGGGGGAAGGGAAAGGGTTAAAAGGGGGCACAAAGAGGGTGAAGTGGGAAACAAGTTGGGTTTTGCAGGGGGATGTAGGTAAGGCCCATAGCTGCCCCTTTTTATCACAACACTGGATATTTTGTTTTGGTGTGAATTTAAACCTTCCACCCTGAATTAAGGACAAAATAAACTTGTTTACACCCTTTAATTTATATTTCCATGTAAGACTATGTAAATCATATGTATCTAATTTTTTTGTGGGGGCAATCCCTTTTTTTTTTTAGGTGAAGTGGATGTGGTAAGGGAATCTATACTGGGGGGGGGATTGGGTAGGAACAACAAGACAAACAAAACAACATTTGACACTGTGGGGGGGTTTCCAATTCATTTATTCCGACCCATACCCACAGATCAAAAGTGGAATATATCCCCACCCTCTTCCCCTGTTTTACTCCCCGGATGGGGCTTCTGGGGGTTTAGGGGGGCAGGTCCCGTAGTTTCCACCTTGCCTCAACTCGGGCCCCGCAGATCCGGATTTCCCCCCCACAGTGGGCTACGGAGGGTATTTTCCCTCCGGCCACATTAAGGGGGGCCCCCTCCCTCAGCCCCCCCGGTGGACAGGGCCACCGGGGGGGTCCCAAGGGGATATGCCCCACTCCCCCTGATGGGGGGGGGTTCCCTGGAACCCGCCTTTGTCGTCTATTTTTATTTTTCTACAGTTTGGGTTATAAAATCAAACCATTCCAATTGTTGAACGCATGCATTGTATTATTAAAAAAAGAATTCACACCATTAACAGCAAAATAACACATCATAATTTGAACACAATCACAGTCCAACAAATCAGGGTTGTTGTCCAGGCCCAGGTTTGGATGTATGAACGGGCAGTGCATCAACGGCATGCTATTATGAAAAGGGCTGTCCCGGGGGTTAAATTTTGATTGACAACCAAAAGGTTTTTGGGTTAATGGGGTAAAAATTAAAACCCTTAATACCTACATTGCTGACATTTTTAATGTACGTTATCCCTATGTTTAATCGTTTCCATTATCTATTCAATTTGGTGATAACTGTTCTGCTACTCTATCATTTTATTGTTTTTCTCACATTCATTCTGGGTTTGTTCAGCTACATCATCCTGCACTTTGCTTTATATAGCTTAGACAACTGGGTGTTTGAATTTGACAATCTCTTCTGCTTTGCGCGAGACAAATTCCAGTTTTGGGAACACATTCCCGCTCAGCCACTTTGCACATTTCAGTTTGGCACTTTTCACATTCATTTCATTCTGTACTGGGGAGTATACTTTATTCAGGGTTATTTTTTATTGGTGGTTCTAAAATTTCTCAATTCTATTTTTTCATTTTACATTAGGATTATTATTCAGGTTTAGACTGTTTTCCCTTTTTTTAAATCCCTTTCCACAGTCTCCTTCTTCAGTTTCAGTTTTCAAAGGGATATTTTCACACTGTATTGCTCATCCGCAGCTGTACTTTTCATTATTGTCATATAATATTTAAGGTGGGGCATTTTTTTGTTTATTTTAAAATTTTATTTTTGTTTATTTGGGCAAAACCTTTTGTTCGCAATCGCAAACACTTTTTCTGTTACTTTACTTTTAACTTAGTGATACATGCCTCTTTTGCAACTGTCATCTTTTATATTTTTTACTTACGGAGGGTTATCCTGCCTTGGGGAATATCCCATAGGTCTGGGTTGCAAAAACCTGGTGTAATTTGAAGTAAAATTGGAATACACATCTCCATAAATCACTATTTAATTTCTTTCATCATAATTTAAATGTAACACTATATGGGGTTGGGGGTTTGCCGGGTTGGATCCAAAGGGTTTAATTGGTTGCTTGCGTTTTAGGTCCCATGGTGGTGATGGATCTCCCAAGTCCTTAACCCTGGGATGGTGAATTGGAACCGGGGCCCCCAGCCCTATTGTCCAAGGATGGCCCCCCATGATTGGGTATATTTGGCTAGGGCCAGACCTGTTCTGGGTTAAAATCTTTCAAAAACTCCCTCATACACCTGACATTCTGGCTGCAAGTCAGTTCTAAATCTTTATGCTGTTATTCCCGTATGGGGGGGTTATATATTTTTTCCCCACTTATCTTGGGTTGGATTTTGGAATTGTTCATTAAAAATTTTTATGCTACTTTTTTATTCCTATAATTTGTTTATGATTTTAGAAGGAGCTTAGTGGTTGTACCTTGATATGGGGCATGGTATCCCGGGTTAAATGGCCACTTTTATATTTTAGACTGTTAGACGGTAGGGGGGTTTCTTTTAAAGGCAGTTTTGTTAAGTTGTCAAGCGTTGCCCGGTTAGCTTGGGCAGCTCCAAAAGGGTGTGGTTTAGTATTTGGTGTCAGAATACCCAGTCAGCTAGGGGACATATTTAGGTGAAAATTCACCAGGGCACTCATTTTATTTAAAATGACCAGGGCAGATGATCAGAAAAGAGCTCAGCTATAGGCAATTTCATTTTTTATTGTTTTGTTACCTAATTTCTTAAAAAAATGGACTAAACATTTAAATTTTAATAAAATTGATTTTAATGAAGTTTGTAGGGGTTGTTTTCTTATTTTCAAAAAAAATGTTGTGGGGTCGAAATAATGCCTGCTTTACGCCTTTACCGTAGATTTTTGGGCTTTCTTTGCATATTTATTTTTAAGCTTTCCCCCTGAGCAACTGGGGATGGGTAAAGGTATTAAAAATTTTACAATTTAAAAATATATAAGCATTTTAATTTTTTTCCCAAACGGGGGGCAGGTTTTGTTGGTTTTTCCCTTTGTGGCCCGGGGGTGTTTATTTAATCTTTGGGGGCTTGTTAGGGAGCCTGGGTAGTTTAAAGGATGTTGGGGGGGGGGGGGGGGGGGGGGGGGGGGGGGGGGGGGGGGGGGGGGGGGGGGGGGGGGGGGGGGGGGGGGGAGGGGCGGGGGGGGGGGGGGGGGGGGGGGGGGGGGGGGGCGGGGGGGGGGGGGGGGGGGGGGGGGGGGGAGGGGGGCGGGGGGGGGGGGGGGGGGGGGGGGGGGGGGGGGGGGGGGGGGGGGGGGGGGGGGGGGGGGGGGGGGGGGGGGGGGGGTGAGGAAAATTTTTTTTTGGGGGGGGGGGAAAAAAAAAGGGCAAAGGGCAAAAAAGATGCCAAAAAAAAAAAGGACCAAAAAAGGAAGAAAAATTGGGGGAAAAAGATGGGGGGAAATCTTTTTGTGGTGATAAAAAAAAAAAAAAAGGAAAAAACCCAAAAAAAATTTTTTAAAGGGGGGGAAAAAAAGGGGGTGTTTTAAAAAAAAATATGTCTTGGGGGCATGGAAAGAGTAGTGGAAGCTAGGTTAAGAAGGGACGTGATGATTAGTGATCTGCAGTATGGTTTCATGCTGGGAAAGAGCACTACAGATGCGATGTTTGCTCTGAGAGTGTTGATGGGGAAGTACAGAGAAGGTCAGAAGGAATTGCATTGTGTTTTTGTAGACTTAGAGAAAGCATATGACAGGGTGCCTAGAGAGGAGTTGTGGTATTGTATGAGGAAGTCAGGAGTGTCAGAGAAGTATATAAGAGTGGTACAGGATATGTACGAGGGTAGTGTGACAGCAGTGAGGTCTGTGGTGGGAATGATGGATGCATTTAAGATGGAGGTGGGATTACATCAAGGATCAACTCTGAGCCCTTTCTTATTTGCAATGGTGATGGACAGATTGACAGATGAGATCAGACAGGAGTCTCCATGGACTATGATGTTTGCAGATGACATTGTGATCTGTAGTGAGAGTAGGGAACAGGTGGAGGAGACCCTGGAGAGATGGAGATATGCTCTAGAGAGAAGAGGAATGAAGGTCAGCAGGACTAAGACAGAATATATGTGTGTGAATGAGAGGGAGGATAGAGGAATGCTGAGGATGCAAGGAGTAGAGGTGGTGAAGGTGGATGAGTTTAAATACTTGGGATCAATAGTTCAGAGTAATGGTGAGTGTAAATGAGAGTTGAAGAAGAGAGTACAGGCAGGATGGATTGGGTGGAGAAGAGTGTCAGGAGTGCTTTGTGACAGACAATTACCAGTAAGAGTGAAAGGGAAGGTCTACAAGAGAGTAGTGAGACCAGCTATGTTATATGGGTTGGAGACAGTGGCATTGACAAAAAGGCAGGAGCTAGAGCTGGATGTGGCAGAGTTAAAGATGTTAAGATTTGCACTGGGTGTGACGAGGGTGGACAAGATTAGGAATAAGTATATTAGAGGGTCAGCCTAATTTGGAAGGTTTGGAGACAAAGCCAGAGAGGCAAGATTATGTTGGTTTGGACATGTGCTGAGGAGAGATGCTAAGTATATTGGGAAAAAAGATGCTAAGGATGAAGCTACTAGGTAACTGGAAAAGAGGAAGGCCTAAGATAAGGTTTATGGATGTGGTGAGAGAGGACATGCAGGTGGTTGGTGTGACACAGCAAGATGCAGAGGACAGGAAGAAATGGAAACAGATGATCTGCTGTGGTGACCCCTAACAGGAACAGCCGAAAGAAGATGATGATTAAACTCTGTGGTGTGTTATTGATTTGGTAAATTTGTGTATTCCAAGTGTGATGTATTACAGTGCCATGTTTAGAGCTAGAACCAGATCAGATGACATATAGTACTTCATGACAGAAGTCATTTTGGTTAATTGTCTGCTGTTTGTTTGTTTGTCTGTCTGTTTGTTTGCTTGTTTGCTTAACTGTTACTGACTGGGGGACTCCCTCTAGGCTATGTATAGTGGAGGCCAGAGGTGGCATTCATACTAACTTGAAGAAATTTGTCCAGGACACTGCTGAAATTTGCTTACACATTTTTGCACATGACAATCATATTTTTTGAATGGAGAGCCTAGAAAAAGTGGCAATTGCTAATGATTTGCTTGTGACATCAAAACAAGAGATGTTGAACATGTCAGACAATTCAGAAGACAGAAGCAGGACAGAGTGAGTCTCAACAGTGTCAGGTATGAATGACACACTGGGAAATGAATAGACCAACTGGAGTTGACATGGGACAATATGTACTGGTCTTTGGAAATAGTGACAGAGAAAATTGGATGGGAATGAAACTATGAACATGTAAAGGTGGATCAAATAAAGATTATGGAAGCAAAATGATGGATGACAAAGGCAACTGTAAGTAAGACTAACAATGCTAAAATAATTATGACAATAAACTGTAATTAGATTTTTGCAAATAAATGTCATATCATGCAGACTATGTGTATGGGGCAGCTAGAAAATGTACTTCATAAAAATATATAATTTTGGAGCTGATAATGGGGGTGTGATATTTTCCCAAATGACTTACTATGTTTACTATTTTTCCTGAAGCTGAAGCTTACAAGTTAATTTTAAAATAAAATGATTGTTTTATTATTTGTTGACCAAGAAAGTCCGACAAGGTTCCACAGATCCTGTTTTCAGCGGAGAAATGCTCCAGAAGCATGTCACTAGAATGTGAGAGGAAACCAATGTGAACGCAGGGAGAACATGCAAACTCTGCACAGAAGGCACCCCAGCTGAGAATTGAACCTGAGAACCTCTTGCTGTGAGGTGACAGCATTAACCACTGCACCACCCATAAATGGATGGCTAGAGCTATTGTAATTATGCAGGAATCTTTAAAAGAAACTACAGCAGTAGAAGGTTTTAATGTTTGCCAGTTTCAGAGTCTTTGGTTAAAAAAGTGTCATTATTGTCAAAGAAAGAAGGTGAAGTAATAATTTAATCATATTTTAAGTTAGTAATACCAAGGGTTGTCAGACCCATAGCTGAGTTTTAATGATTTGTTTTTTTTTTTTTGAATTGTATAATTTATGCCTCAGTGCCTATCAACCATCAAGCCTGTAAGGAGGTAACCACTGAGGAAGCCATGAGAGCGTTTGGTAATTTTGTAATTTTTGTAATCTCACCAATATCCCATCAATTACAGCATTTTTATTTGTTCTTGTTTTATCTTATTTTTATATGAACATAACTATCCCCTGGTGGTGACATAAGTACTCATATCACTTAGAGGGGCATATATGGCCTCTCAGTCCCCATATGTGTTCCCCTTAATTTACCATCAGGAACTGTTATGCTTTCCTTATTAAGAAAAAACAGTTATGATAAAGTCAGTGATGGACAAAAAAGTGAAGTTGGGAACTCAAAATAAAAATCAGGATTTAATCAACGAAGAATGGGAAGATGATAAGAAGGGAAATGAAAAGGAGGGACATATAGATGATTGAGACTGTGTGGAAATTCTTAGTCAAGGTGTATATGTAAAACACTAACTCTGGGATTCATGAAGCTGTTTTTTCCATGCAGAAACAGTGCAGGAGCTCCTGCATGGAAAATGGCTGCTGAGCGATCCAGGAAAGTGCCATTTTCACATGCATAAGTGTCACTACACTGTTCCAGCACGGAAAAACAGCAAATATGCAAATCACCTCATTTGCTGGTGAAAACCATGCAAATGAGGTGATTTTGTGATCCAGCAAGCCACCAGGTCTCCCTGCTAGAATATTTTCAGTGCAGAAATGTATTCAGAAAATAACTGAGTACATTTCTGCATCTGACAAAAACAGAGGCATGACAGCTCATGTAAAAGCATGTATTATGTTTAATACACATGCCAATGGTAAAATATAAGGCCATTGGCATTAAAAACAGATTATTTATTTTTTTAATTAATCTTTTTTTTTTTTGACCGATCTCGGCTGTTTAAGCTTACAGCATTGGTGTGCAAACAGGATCGTGCCGAAAAAAAAACGGGAAAAGTCATTTTTAAGTGAATTCTGCATTTTGCCATTATAGTCAATGGCATGCAGAATGTAAACAATATCAGGGAGCACTGGTTGTCAAGGAGAAAGGGTCCGTTTAAGTACAGTAAATAACAACCTACACACTGGGGTATGCAAATGAGGGGAGTTATACTGAATCACAGATTTCTTCAAAGTGTCAGCTTGTACCTAACTGTGTAGGTACAGCAATAGAACAGTACAAGTCTAAGAGTTGAATGACTCATAAGGGAATGTGTTATGCTTTCTGTAGCTCACTGGATCTCTGTGGCCTGTGTTTGCCTTTACTAAGCAGAGCTAAGGAAGGGGGTGTGTCAGATGTGCCTGAGCACTGTGTATATAGCCTAAATGGGTGTGTGCTCCACGCACCGGGTTTTAAACTACAAAAAAAAAAAGAGGAAATGGCAGCACTGTTTACATTTGAGCACTGAGTATGGGTGGCGTGCCTCAGGGCTTAAATAGGGAGGAAGTGGGAAGAGGAAACAGCAGTAGGAAGGCAATCAAGGAGAACTAGCATAGCTGTCAGGTGAAATGTATCAGAATCAGCCAATTACACAGGCAGCAGCCCAGCGCACACAACTATAAACTATGCAAAGACCTTTCAGTCTGTTTTTTCCCACAAACTCTACACTACCAGTGTATACAGATGGGGAAATTTTACCTGACAAAACTAAAAAAATGTTAGGAGCTGCTGTCCCTCTCATACGTCAATATGAGTTGCCCATAAGACTCTCTACCAGCCCAAACACACTCCTGTTCTTAAAAGCCTTATCACCCCCTACCAGAACCTCAGGTCTCTCCAATCCGCCAACAAAATGTTAGTTTACACTTTCAAATCTAACAACTCAGCTGGAGAGGCTCTGTTCACCAACTCTGTTGGCAAAACATGGAACTCACTTCCTGCTGACCTGACATCTAAGCCCTCATTACCCCAATTCAAGAAAAATCTTATACAGTTCTTTAAAACACAATGGCTATGTCCTTGCTTTACCCCTGACTAACTTCCACCCCCTCAACTGTGTGCCTTTTGAGGACTTTTTGCCTCTAAGTGACTATATCTTAGTTATTTGGTTAATAATCCAGTATCTCTGTATTAAATTTTGGAACCAAGTGATGTTATATCCTTTTAAAAATGTCAGTCTGTATGGAAATTGTAAAAAGTTATATATATGTATGTATGATAAAGTCTTTGTAGTATGTATGTAGTATATAGTATGGAGCTTTTCTCCTCGGGCCTCCCCTGAAAATGGACATGCATCTAGCAGGACTATCCTGGTCAATAAATGTAAAATAAAATAACTAAATAAATAAATAAATATATGTGCAAGAGGCTGAGGGTGGTGAGGATGTGAATGCTGATGACCAAATCACAGTGAGGAGGAGGAGAAGAGTGCATAGACCCAGGGTAACCTACTAGGAGCTACATGATCTGGAAATAGTGGAGCGCTATAGGGTGGACAGGGACATTCTACAGCAAATTGTTGAGCTGTGCCAGCCCTGCCTCACACACAGAACCAACAGAGGGGAACCCATCCCAGTGGTTATCAAGGTATGTGTAGACTTAAGAATACTAGCCACAGGTACCTTCCAAAGGCCAACTGGGGATATCATGAAGATCTCACAGGCATCAGCATCCAGGGTACTCCGCCTATTCCTGGATGCCATGTCAGCACATGCCGGTGAGCATATATATTTCCTCAACACTCGTGAGGCGTTGAACAGCAATATGCCTCTCATCTACCAAATAGCAGAGTACCCTAAGGTAGTGGGTGCTATAGACCACACGCACATACACATCAAAGCACCACCCGGTGAGTGGGATAGGGTCTACATAAACCGTAAGGGCATCCCCTCCATCAACTGCCAGGTTGTGTGTGATTCCCAGGGCATTATCTTGAATATGTGTGCTGACAGCCCTGAAAGCTATCACAACTCCCACATCTGGCATATGACACATCTGTACCAGTTATTTGCCAGTGGGGACATCCCATATGGCCACCTAGAGGGCGATACTGGCTATGCACTGGAGCCATGGCTGATGGCACCCCTCAGAAATGCACACACACCTGGACAAGAACTCCATAATAAGGCATGAGATAACAAACTGGAGTCCGACCACCACAATAAATGGAAAATGAAAAAATATATTTATTATTCGACAAGCCTTCACGGTATGTCAAAGCTTCTTCCTTAACCATAATAAGGCACACGCACAAACCAGAATCATAATAGAGCTTGTGTTTGGGATGCTCAAGTCATGGTTCTGTTGCCTAGACATATGTGGTGGAGCCTTGCAGTACTCTCCAGCTACATGTACACAAATGCTCATAGTATGTGCCATGCTACACAATATGATCCTGTGGAAACAGCTGCAGCAGAAGCAGCGCGGGGCAGGGCCACACAGTCCCCCACCATTGCCAAGGCCAGCACAGGCACAGAGGGACTCAGAGGAGGAACATCCTGAGCCTGACCCTGTAGACAGAAGGAGGTGTGCCCAGTATGAGCAGGACTTGGCAAAGAGACAATACATAGCACATGCACTGATATGGTGGGGACCCAGGGAATTACACCTCTCTCTGACTTGCACATACAGTAAAAGGGATGCCAAACATGACACTACCTGTGCTTTACCATGTATAGGGACTGTACTATGTGCATCCAACATAGTCAGCCCTCCAGCACCATCCTCAATATTGGCCCAGACACAAGGTATGTCACCCTACCTATCAATTACTGAATGGAGTAGTATGTTCTGATAGTTGTATGTATGGTATGGATGCGAGCATGCAAGGGAATCGGGTGGCTGAATGTGATGGCAGCAGATAGTAGACACCTATATGGGCAGCATGAAATCCATAACAAGTACTGGTATCAACATATTAGGCATTACTAAACAAGGTGAAAAATCCCACCACAGTACATTGGTGGCCCAAATATCTGTGTGTGGCCATAGGGCACACACATGCATGTCAGTGAGGCTCAAATACCCACCACCATCCTCAGCCAGCAGGACAGGTGTAGATGACAATAAAGAAAGGCTGGGATAAGGCCTCCAATTGATGGCTATGGTGAACAGCTCCCTCTCCAGACCTACACAGACAGACTATAATAGGTCTGGCAGTTGTATGTTAGTTCTGAAAGGTAAAAAGTCTGAAACTGAAATGTAGGTCAATAAAACATAAGGTATGTACTCTACTGATATGCCTTCAGTCTGCATGATAGGTCAGAATAAATATGAAATGGAAGCCAACAGAGTACCTTAAATACCAGTCCAGTCACAGCAAATGTTTAAAGTTGTCAGGTGTGCCCCCCTCCCAATCCTATTTAGAAATGCAGTAACATGTAAGTGTGAGGAGTAATAACAGTGGAGCACAGATTACCAGAGCTGGCCCAATCTACAGGATAGATTGTTGCATGTGTACAATATGCAGGGGTCTGTGTGTTAGGTTGTTGTGTGTTCAATATTGTCTGGAAGTGGTCAGCATATAGGCATGCAGGGTTGTGTCTTGGTGACCTATGGGCAGTACTGTGGTTGACAGGGCCATGTTTTGACAACTGGAGTGCCAACCACTATGATTCTCAGCAATACCCATGTCAGCAGTCATCTATACTCACTGTCCCAATGTCAACATCTGTCACCGCCTGAAAGATGGACATGTCATGAATGTGGACACATACATACACACAGTACACAGGTGGAAGTACCCTCGACAAAGTGCATAAAATGTAATTGTCAACTACACACAACTTTGGAATTGTACATGCAGGTTAGCAGCACATTAGTTGTCAGTGTAGCATGAAA
>NC_056732.1:895598874-895686374 GCF_019279795.1 Protopterus annectens | reverse complement strand
ATTTGATCAAACAGCAGGTTAATGACATCTTTAATAATTGTATTTAATTCCGTTTACATAACATGCTTCTATGTGCTGTCTGTACAGTAGCAAGGGGTGTGAGTAAACTGTATGGGACACCTGAGTATACATGGGTAGTACCACAATCCTTTATCTGTGTATGTGTTTTATACTTTGGTAGTATCCCAGGTTATATGCAGTCACACTTGCATGTATGGTATAATTACATTACTACTTTTAACAATGCTTTTCCAAGTAAGAGTAGATTGCAGATTGTATTACTGGAACCATACACCCTGCATGCAAAGCTGGACTCTGAGTACTGACTATTGTGTTACTGATGTTTGAGCTGTATGTGTTTATGTATCTCCTAGTGGATATTGATATGCTATGTTGATAGTAACTGTAGACTACCATGTTTTTATGGACATGTCATTGAGGACTGCTGGAATGTAATGGCATGCCTATCAGTCTCAGACGTCTATCTGTCAAAACATTCATCCTAATGCATGACCTGTTGCCTATCTACTTTCTGTCTGTCCTCTGTAGAGATGTGCAGATGTCAGATATTCATCTTGGCTGCTTACAGGCAATCTCTGATTGATTGACACTGACATGTCTGTCCAGCTGCGTTATGAATGCCACAGCTAGGAAACCTCAGTCTGTATGCACCACATGCCATGGATACCTCAATCAGACTACCACAGGCAACAGAACATGTTTGGGTACAGGTCCTTAACCCAGATACTGGCCATGTTATGCAATATGTGTTGCATACATGTCAGTTGGAGCACCTCACTGGCCCTCTTCAAGAGAAAACCAGATGAGTGGATGTTGAATATAACTGTCTCCCTGGCGATCACTGAAGTGGCATCAGTTGATAGATGTCCTGCTGATAAATATCAGGTGCCATGATACCAGTGTACGCACATGCCCTACTCTTCTCATCTCTCCTGGACATTAGTCTGGTACAAACCTAGGAACTCCTGTACCTATGGATCTCAGTACTGACAAATGTGTTTGTGTGCATTACTGGGTATAACAGTGTTTGTGTGTTCTACAAATGAGTAGATAGGCATGGGTTACCCTCTGAGTCCTGGCAAATGTGAATGTGTATGTGTGTGTGTGTGTGTGTGTGTGTGTGTGTGTGTGTGTGTGTGTGTGTGTGTGTGTGTGTGTGTGTGTGTGTGTGTGTGTGTGTGTGTGTGTGTGTGTGTGTATGCAATTGTGTATGAGTGTGCATATTTGTAGGAGACAGCATTCCGAGGCCACATCCTTCAAATACACTAAACCTTGCCATACATTATAAGGGATGGTAATGTTACTGACATTATGAGAGCCATGACAAAACCCTCACCCTACTATCCTTGTGGTGTGTGCAATAAATGCATAATCCCTGTAGTAGCAATAATTAGACAAGGGTTTGTATTGCAGTCATGGTCAATGTGTGATTGTGGGTATGTCAGAGCATTATCATGGGTTTCAGTGAGTACAATATCCAATGTGGGTTGGGGGTGCTGGGTATACTGTCTTTACACCATGTTACCCCCAGTACATGTCCCAAGGCCCACTGTATGAGGACTGCTGTGACCACCAACCATACAGGTAACTGATGACACTCTTCAGCCCAATGATGCATGTGCTGGGGTCAAACACTTTCTAGCAGTATGGACTCACTGACAAGGTAGTCAGCACTGCTAAACCCAGGTATGTCAAATGTGTCTATGACTGAATGTGTTTGTCAACGTGTATATGACAGCATATTATACTATGTATTGTCCATTAATACCCAATACATCCCCCATTACCATACTGCATAAGGCCTGATGATGTTGTTCACTTTACAGGAAGCTCGGGACACACCTCTCCCTAAAAGGTCTGTGGTGTGTGCAATTAAGGCCAAACACATTAGTAGCAAAAAGTACCTATGTAGGGGTTCTAATCTCAGTGTTGTCAAGTAAGTGTGGGTGTATGTGAAGGGATCTACTTCAGTTTGCAGAAAATATATTTCCCAGGAGATCATCTGTCCAAGAACTAACTGGCAAATGGTAACATTGCAAAGCAATCATCTTAGGGAAAATCATTCAATCAAAAATAGTAGTGGATGTGTAAATCCCCTTTTCCCCACTGTATTGCTGTACAGAAATACTGGATTTGGTATAGATAGTTGGGTGTGGTTGTTGTGGGCACAGTCACCCACATTGGGGGTATTGTTGTGCGTATCCCCAACTTAGTGTGCTGTTATACTGTCCAGTTTATATTAAGAGGTTCTGTAGCTGTTAATCACACTATGTGTGTGTCTATGCCACCCAAACCCTCCAATGTGGGGAGCTGTGCCCCCCACACCAGCACAACTATGTATACCAACTCCAGGATTGCAGTACATTGGAGAAAAGGACATATACCCTGCCAGTACCATTCCAATTAAATTAAATCTGGTGGAATAATTATTTACTGATGTGTTGTTTTGACAATTTGGTCTTCGTGGATTTACAAATGCCAACATGAGTTGTCTGCGCAATGAAGTACATCCATGTGAACAGTATTCTCTGTGTATTGCATCAACACAAAAGCCTGTGTGTGTGTGTGTGTGTGTGTGTGTGTGTGTGTGTGTGTGTGTGTGTGTGTGTGTGTTATTCACAAACATTTGGTGTGTGCCACCCAGTACACTTTACCATTGTCCACTGTTGAAGAGCTGCTTACATCAGCCACCATGCACTCAACTGTATATACCCCTCAGACCTATCAGCTATGTGGCACATGCAGTAACTGTTATACAGACCTCTCACTTGTGTTCAGCTGTACCCAGGATATGACACAGTCAATATGTTACCACAGTGCCACACCCCTTGTAGGAAAGGACATCAGACCAACATCCTCCTGACACACAGACACGTAGATCACAAACAGAATACATTATGGAGACCACATTCAGTCAGTGTTAATAACAGCAATAATGCATCATGGCTGGACAGCTATACACCCTGATGTGTAAGCATGGAACATTCCAGCTGACAACACTTTAAACAGCATTACATTGCTAAACTGTCGTACATACACCCTGTGCATCAGAACCATATTAACATGTCCCTGCATCGATGGTATGGATGACAGGGATGTGGCACAGGTATCATCATATGCAGAGAGTGTGGTGTGGGTATGCCAGAGGCCTAGGCTGGGCCATTTGGTTGACATCATGTGTGTGGGTTAGGGGGTTGTTCATTAAATGGCCTGTGCAGACATAGTGTGTGTAGGTATGGAGCTGCCCTAGCTGTGATGGTGATGTGTGTATGGATTCACACAGTTCTGCCATGTGACTGCCCTATACAGGTGTATGTTGGACAGCTGTGTACCATACATGGCAGTGTGTACAGTTCACTGTGTCCATGCATGGACACGGTAACTGCACCTGCCAGGGGTTGCATGAGCACCATCAGGCAGAAGCCAAGTTATGGTACTCTCCCCTGACAATGCCATTTGTCTGCTGGATCTGCATCCCTGTTGGGACCGGCCAGGACCATGTGCACATGGCCTGATGGATTGTGATGTGGACAGCACCCCCCCCGTATTGATGGTGCTGATTCTGCCACTATGGGAGCAAGAGTGAGATGTCGCACATCCATGTAGACCTCCACCTGCTGGTGTTGCTGACCTACGTCCAAGTGGCTGATGCCCTACTCCCACCACATGCTCTACCACAGATATCACACGGTTGAGAATTCCCACCATCTCACCCAACTGTTTATCCCTGACCGTACAAAATAAAGGTGGGCATCTGCATGATCAGGGATGTAGTCATGTACAGCAGGAAGAGTAGCCCATTGGAGCCTCAGACCATCTCTGGTGTAACATTCCATATGTG
Source organism: Protopterus annectens (assembly GCF_019279795.1). Classification (NCBI taxonomy): domain Eukaryota; kingdom Metazoa; phylum Chordata; order Ceratodontiformes; family Protopteridae; genus Protopterus; species Protopterus annectens. Next base: position 895,682,512 of record NC_056732.1, on the reverse strand, counting down.
CCTGTGCCTCCATGACAGGCCAAAACATGCATCTGGTGACACCTGTTGTGGCACTTCTGCCAGGGGCATGATGGCCAGCAGCCATCCTACGAGCTCCCCTGTCCATCTGCCTGTGTGGGACCCCACTAGTCATCTGGCTATGGCTGCTTTGAACAGACACAATTGCCATGGTCACCACACATTCCTGTCCCATTACACCACCCATAAACTGTAACTCATCTATGGCCACTAGTGATGAGGTATGTGTGGACATTGTGACTGTGTGCAGTGATGGGGTGCATAAAAGTGAGATGTCAACCAATGGCACAGATGCAGCCCCTGACAACCCTGCCTGTGACTCACTATCCATATCATCATTGTCAGAGTTTGTATGGACACTATCATCAGTTTTCCTGCAGGAGGGACCCTGACCCAACTCGTCACTATATATACAAGACATCTAAATTAAGACCTGTATGTTATGGTTTACTTTTACACAAACACACACACACACACACACACACACACACACACACACACACACACACACACACACACTTACAGGTGATGTGGAACAAAGATATTACACAGATATTTCATTACCTGACAGTTGACATGCATGACATATGGCACTCAATAATATGCACTGCAGACATTCGTAATCCTTGTTACCAGTAATATACATCTCTATGATGCATGAGTTGTGTTTGTAGGTGATGCCCCTTCCCATGGAACACACTGCACCCATGTACACATCATTGCTGTGCACCTGTACAGCGCACTGGCATGTACTGTGCACCATACCTCACAAGTGTACAGAGCATTACTGAATGTGCAGATGTCTGGCAGTTATGTTTGCTCTGTTGCTCACAGCCACAATGTGTTTGTCTGACACATAACTGGGATGATATGAGGTCTGATGTCAATAATTAATGCCTGACCTTTGATTTGCAGATCTCATCATCAGCAGTGCATGTATGTGCAATAAAATCCAGTTACATTGACAACCTTCAAAGCTTCATGTGGATATGAGAAGTGTACACACCCCTGTTGACATGCCAGCCTCTTCTATGATATGCACTGGGGTCACAATACTGCATTTGATAACATTACACACACCTGATATGTGACATATGACCCGTGCAATCCAATGCAGTATCAAACAAATGTGTTAGTCATGGAGCGGCTGAATGTGATGTATACAATATTTGGGTTGCATAAGTGTGCACACCCTTAACACAATGGTTTGTTGAAGCACCTGTTAAGTGACCTACAGCAGTCACAATTCCTGGAAGGGGTATACTATACATTATTTGGTCAGTCTGCCCTACAAAGGTCCCCCAAGTCTGCCAGATTGCAAGGTCAGCTCATGTGCAAAGCCCTTGGAGGTCACACAGTAGCTTCACTATTGCTGTAGAGTCTGGGTTATGTCTGATGCAATTCATAACCTTGACTGTGTTCAGATACAGCCATTCTTAGCTATGTTTGTATGTATGCTTCAGTTCACTCTTATGTTTGAAGCCGACACCCCTTCCCATCCTCAGCCTTACCGCAGATGCCTGATAACTATGGGCTACACATGATTGTTATTTTGAAGTGTTCAAAATTCCACCCATCATGTCTACCAGCCTAGTCCCAGCTAATGAACAACAACCCTAAAGGTGTACACTGGCACCAGTAAGCTAAAAGTTGGGGATGGTGACGCTGAGGTGGAGTGAGGTGTTGCTTATGTACCACACATATCTTTATGAATACTGTAGGTTTAAGCCGTGGTCTCATGACAACATTCCACATTGCAACACATGCTTTTGGGAGACCTGATGTTATGCTTATGCTACCTGTACAAAACCCTGGATGATGCTTCATGTGGGGCAAATCTTCTGTCTGATTACCCTAACCCAGAGGCCACACTTATGCAGAATCCTGCCAATTCTTGACACATGCAGTACTTGCTAGACATTCCTGCAACTCCATCAGTGTTGCTGCATGTCTCTGGCCAGCCTCCACGACCTGTTTGCAACATGTTTTTTCATCTGTTTTGGATGGACATCTGTTTATTTGTTACATCACTGTTGTCCCATATTTAATACACCTTTAGATCACTGTCTGCACTGTTTGCCATGGTATATGCAAAGGTGAGGTAAGGTTACTTTTCCTACTCCTGACTCCTACCTTTCAGATATGGGATCCATTTCATGCTTTGTAAGATGTGTGCAAGCCATGGCTGCCTCTGTTGTAGGTGACTGGTTAAATGTCATGGACATACATCTTGGACAGCTTACCATTACTTGGTGTGACATTGTGGCCCTGTATTCAATGGCAGGTGTGTACTGAAGAAGACTGAATGCTGTCAGTACATGACAAGCTGCCTCCACAATATGTCATTTGGAGTGTGTGCACACTTATGCTTCCAGTGTTTTTTAAGGTTTGCATACCCCATATTTGTTGTCCTAACATGGGATTCTATATTATACATTCATTGATCATGTTAGGACCATATTGCAGGTTGTAAAATGTGTGGAATGTTATTGTGGTCTGCTGTTGTATAATTTAGGAACAGTTGCCATTGTAATAGTTGTGTATAAACTGTTGTGTCCACTGTATAAGGGTAATGTGTCATACATGTCCCTATTGTACGCCATTTGTCCCACCATTTTGTTTATCTCTGTCCACACATCTTGCTCTGACAGGTTGTGAGGTATACTGCAGGAAACTTACATACCCTGCAGATATGACACCATGGTGACCACTGCGATGCAGCCCAGTTAACACCAACAACAATGAACATGTACAGCATGCATAATGTGTATGTGTGTTAAATGTGTGCATGGCAAACAGCATGGTCTTAATATGGCCGGTGTATTGGTAAACCTGAATAAAGCAACACCATACTCACAAGCTACAGGCTGCTGTCCCCGTTGTATACCAGAGGGACATAAATAGTTGCATCAGTAAGCACACCTGTGGCATTGGTACAGGGAGGAAGCAGGATTTCAGCACATCAACAGTACAAACCACAATACTAAGGATTATGCACATCTGTGCATTACTACACTCCTGCAACATACTATCTTATCAGACATATGCATGTAAATACTTTACAAATAAAGACGGATAAGCAACAGTGTTCTAGTGATGTGCGCTGGGGCCTTACCTTCAAGATCCTCATCCATTGTGTGGGTGGCTACTACCTCCACAATGCCGTCTTCCACTTCATGGCTTGTCTGTTGGGTGGGTGCCCCAAGGCCGGTGAGGAGCTCCTCGGCATGTGTCAGTGGGGGCTGGATGGCTTGACCCACACCTGTGGCTAGCCATTCCCTTACAATGGCAACAGCCCGCTGATGGGCATGGCGGATGAGGTCAGTGCAATGATGCCGCATCTGCTCGTAATTTTGGCTGTGCAGGCCGACATCATTTACCCTACTGATGAGGTTGTTCCATAGGGTGGTCTTCTCCTGTAGATCCTGGGATCTGCGTCTGAATAATATGTTCTGCAAAAGGTCTTAACCTATGTGTCCCTGTACATACACTATAGCAACCTATTAAGTGCTATGTGTATTGCTGCTGTCCACAAAGGGGGATTACTCTCTCATTGGTGGAGGCTGGGTGTACAGGTCAGGTACTGCTGATTCCATTTGGCTACAGTGGATATAAAGTGTACACCCCCTTGTTACAATGCCTGGTATTTGTGCTATTTAAAAATTGCCCCATAAATGCTTATTTAAACACAATCCCCACCTGTAATGTGACCTATAGCCTGCTCATTCTAATTGAAAACATAATCTGTTCTGAGAAAACATATGGGAAATAATACTCATTACAGTAAGCCAGCTGAATGTGTGTGCACACCCTTAAAATGATATGCTGTGTAAACACGTGTTGAGATGATGACAGCATCCATTTGTCTTGATTTGTATTCTCAATGTCATGACACATCTCCACTTGGCAATGGTTGCTCACCTTCCTTTTAACAGATTTATTTCTTTTTCAATAGAATTGTACAGGTTATGGGTTACATTTGAGGTGAGAAACATTTTGAAATGATGTTCTATGGTCTCATTGGCATATAACACACAAACCTGGCATTCCAACAGGGGTGTGTTCACTTTGGATATCCAGTGTATATGGGTGTTGATATAGCTGTTAGTGTTAAGCATGGGCAGTGGCTCATAACACAGTTGTACACTTCTCTGATTACTACCTGATAATCATGCATACTGTAGTACCCATATCAGTGTCATGGCAATGCAACAATCAGGACATGTGTGACCCTGTACAGTCAAGAGGTCATTGTATAGAGAATGCTGTTATATGCCCTTGTAAGACATTTTAAGGGGGAGGGGTATTAAATACTTTTAACCTAGGCTATTAGAACATGTGAGGGATATTGCTAATAAGACATGTTAAGGTATATCGCTGTACATTTTCATACATTTCAACATGGGGACAGTGGTGGGTTAGAGCTTACTGTGCTGCACACAGTTCTGTTTGTCAATGTGATAGTACATTTTGAAGTGAAGCATTGTTATGTAAAGGACCCATTTACATTCTAACATGTGTTACATTTCCCCCTAGGGGGTTAACTACAGAGTGTAATTGGAGGCTGTTGAACTAAATCTGTAATTAAGTGTTGATTGCGTCTTATCTTCAAGGCAAGTGTGTTTTTTACTGTACTGGAAGGCTTTGGCCAAGACAGCAGAGTATCCTTTGTTTTGCAGATTAGTTTGGGTTACCACCTGTCCCTCTTTGCAAGGGACATACCCTCTTTTTGCAGTTGTGTCCTGTTAATGACAACTGACATATGGCAAATGTTATGAGATGGTAGGACAAAGAAAAGTTGAACTTTTAACTGTAGAATTTATTTAATATATTTTCATGTTAGCTATGCCTGCAGGATCTGTAATGCCTAATTTGGTCTAACACTCTGGAGGTGTGTGCCTCCTTAATGAATATGGAAACCCAACCACTTTTGGAGCTTCAGTCACAGTTCTGCAGCCAAGGGTTGTGGAATGGGTAATAGGATGGGAGTGCAGGGGTGCTTCCTGCTGCCTTTAACAAGGTCTCTGTTACAGCACAGATGTCATAGTTCCCCATTTTAAGGAATACATCCATATGTATATATATATATATATATATATATATATATATATATATATGTGCATTATGTACAGATTTGTCCACATTTTCAGATGTAGACATCTAGTGTGCAGCAGCATGACCCTCTGATTGCATGTGTTTGCAGCTGTCATATATTTCTGTACATATATATATATATATATATATATATATATATATATATGTATTAATTCACTTTTATATATATATGTATGTATTCATATATGTGGATATACATGGGGATCTCTCTCTCTCTCTCTCTGTATATATATATATATATATATATATATATATATATATATATATATATATAGGTTTATCATTAAAATTTTGCTGTGCAATTGCACGGCTATGAAGTATTCAAACAACGGATGTTCGAATACTTCATATGTGGGCAGGTTAAATGAGCGAATGGTATATTTGTGAATGGACTGTGCATTCACAAATATAATGTTCGCTCATGTAAAGGGATCATAGTACAGTGCGGTTAGTGAAAAACATCCCTTTCCTCACTGTAGTGTGATCTCGAAGTTGGAATACTATGTTAGGGGGGTGTGGGGGGAGCAGGGGGGCTTGCCCCCCCTGCATACATGGGAGATTAGGTGGAAGGTTTAGGGATTTGAGGTAAGGGTGTCATTGTTGTTAATGCAGTAAAATGTCATTGTCGACATTTTCGGCATTAACGGCTGTTTTTTGACATTAGGGTTGTTCATTTAGGTGCAGTTTTGGTACAACACTTCGCTGTTTCGTACCTTTTTTTATAAATTTTGAAATACTATATATATATATATATATATATATATATATATATATATATATATATATATATGTGCATTATGTACAGATTTGTCCACATATATGCATCTCTATACATATATACATGTATATATAGTGTACTTGACTAATTCCACAGACTCCTTTCCCTACTGTTGAATGACTGTACTAAGTGATATGTTTGGAATTTCATCACTGTTTTATATGGCTCACATGGTGCAATGGTACATTGCTTTGAATGTAGTTTACAGGTCCCTGGGTTCAAGTCTTGACAGGCCTTATTAGTTTGTTGCAAGGCAGAACAGTTCTGCTGTGGAGGAAGGGATAAGGGCAACAGGGAAAAACACATCACAGGACATCAGACATTGTTCATAGATCTTTAGAGAGACAGGTCACTAGTAGTGAGTATCAGTAGCCACAACATTGCATCAAATAATACTCCAGTACCTAGCAGCATTGTATGGACATGCATAGCATTACATGTAAGTAGGCAGTTTGCACCTGATTAATGGTGAGGGTAGGGGTGCTTGTGGTGTCCATATCATTATGTACTAATGTTGAGCAAGGGGGGTGATGTTTGTCCTTAACATGTCTGAAGCAGGTCGACTTTAGCTATGGTGTGTGTATGTCCTCTGGCTGACCTCCATTACAAGGTGGCTTGGATAGTTGCCTGTGAGACCACAGACATATGTGTGGATGGCCTTCCGATTGCCCTCAGTGGATGTGTCCAATTTGTACTCATAGTCACCATTACATTAATGCACCTGTGACCTACTATGCTCAATCAGACACAGGTTGACATGCGCCCAAATGGTGACTGCTCCTACACATGTGGTGGTGGAATGAAGAAGTACAGGGGAGTATGCAGAGAAAGGTGTTGCCAAAGGAGAAGTGGGATTGACAGATAGATGTAGAGAGTAGACATGAGTAGAAAGAGATGGGTACATGGCAAAGAGAGTGTTGAACATGGCAATGGATGGAGAGTCTGACATACAGATGTGGAGTTTCCAGTTGTATGCAACGTTGGACAGCTCTATCAAGTGTTCCATTTTTGTAGGGCAAGACTGTGACATGCCCCATAACACAGTCAGGCATCATACTACACTGTGTATTGGACCAGTATATGTAGGGGTAGTGTGTGAGTGTCAAACATGCTGACAATTTGGTTCTCACACTCCTTATACTGTATGCATGTTTACACTGGTGTCTGTTTGCCACTGCTGTTAAATCCCTGGAGTGCCTGGTATATGCAATTACATTTGTATTTCCCCATAGCAAGATTGCTTTTTTGTTGTGTTAGTCTGCCTGTAGTTTGGATATTGCTTGGCGACATGGCTAGCAGCTCAGTGTATTTTTCTCTAATGCAATGTTATGTCCAGATATTTGGCAGATGTGTAGTGTTGCCTGGCCCCCATAAGCATTGTGTATGTCTTACACATCAGTGAGTGGATGTAAAGATTTATGTGAGTAACTCCTGGGAAGTCAGTGGGATTTGGACTTGTGCTATTCCACTCCATAGATATTGGAACACAGAAGAGGGTGTTACTGCATCACATGTGTCACCTCATCTATACCAGTATGTCAGATATGTCCACATTTTCATGGCTCCCCGCCCTTTGTCAGGCTGGGTTATACTTTCTTGCACTAAGCTGTACTGAGCATACCTGTCACCAGTCAGATTGTTCCAGACTGTCCACATTTATTGCCCATAGTTGTGGTCTCTTGCACAGTATCATTTTATTCCTTCCTGTGGTAAATCACTGTGATCATGTGGGGATGTCTGCCAGTATAAGATGACATACATTACAGTTTCATAATTCACATCCTTTTGAACATGTATGCTGACACACACCCTGTTCCTGTAGTGACATTCTGCATTTATACCTGCAGGACATACATTGTGTCCCTAGTGTTGGTTCATTGCCCTCCCCAATTTTGCATCCTTTGTCCAGGTCTCTTGCACTTAGGGGTGAGGAGGTATGGTGCTGGGTATGACTCCAGTACATGTTATGCACAGATATATATGTGTGTATATATATATATATATATATATATATATATATATATATATATATGCATTTCATGTGTGTGTGTGTGTGTGTGTGTGTGTGTGTGTGTGTGTGTATATATATATGTATATATATATATATATATATATATATATATATATATATATATATATATATATATACCTAAATTGTATCACTTCATTGAAACACCATTTCACTGAAACCCATTTCACTGAGACCAAATCACCTAAATTTCATTTCACCTAAAACTAACAAAAAAAAAAAAAAAAAATATATATATATATATATATATATATATATATATATATATATATATGTATGTATGTGTGTGTGTGTGTGTCTATATACGCATATATATCTGTATCTGTATTATGTATGTATGTTATACGTATGTATGTATGCATGTCTGTATATATCAGTATATATATATATATATATATATATATATATATATATATATATATATATATATATATATATGTATAGATATCTCTGTATATGTATATTTGTGTATGTGTATATATGTATATATATATATATATGTGTATGTGTGTGTGTGTGTGTATGTGTATCTAGATATATATTTTTATATATGTATCTATTATGTTAATATATATTTATCTTTGTATAGATATATTTCTATATATATGCATATATTTCTTGTTTGATATCTACAGATGTATATTATTTTATTATATATATATATATATATATATATATATATATATATATATATATATATATGTACATATTCTATATATCTAATTTCATGTGTACAGCTACATATATCTGATGTATACACTTTTCATATGTATCTATCACCATACACATCTATATTTGTATATTTATATATTGTAAACATGCTGGTTCCACAGTGGTTGTTCCTTAGTATTCTATACCTGTATTGACTGATATATTTAAAAAAAAACATTCCGTAGTACAGCTCAGATGGAATAGTGGTACATTGCTCTATGTTGTACAGGATCATAGGATTAAGACTGGGTAGGGATGATTATTTTGTTGCTGTCCAAAACAGTGACAGGGTGATTAAAGCAGTTTTAAGCAGTTAAGTGGGTTTGTGCGGGTTTGCATGGAGCTAAGCAGTGCTCCAACACGGTTATACCAATACTTTCTTAATCTGTGTAGGCTTAACTTAGTACCATGCAAACACACCCATACCTGCTTACTGCTGCTTAAAACAGCTTATTCCCGCTTACCCCTGCACTAATTTCTTTAAAAGTAAAGAAAAAAGGGGTGATAGGAAAGTGGTGAAAAAGGGGGCATGCAGAAGGAAAGACAATAGGGAAAGCAGGTAGGGATGTGCAGGATGGGTGTAGGGAAGGTCCATAGCTGTCCATTTCGTCTACAGCAACAGCTGTGTATATATACTGAATTTGGAGGTATATTTGGGCACTCAAACTCCTGAGAGAGGGGTGAGGACAACAATAATGTATTGTGAAGCCAATTAGACCAGATTACATGCGTCCAGTGGACTCGTGTGCAAAATGGACAATTATGTATGGGGCGAAATCGTTTTTTGGGTACAGATTGTCCTTTTTTTAAGGTGAGAGTGGGACAGCCTACAGCGGCAGCATATAACACATGTGGGGGGTAAACTCCTTGGACGGGGAGGGGTGTTTGGAAATCAGAAGTCCACGAGCCCCCAAATGGTAACAGTAGAACTAAGGTCCCTACCCATGGGTAGTCACCACTGCACCTTCATGGACCTGAAGGTGGCTGTGCTGGGGTTGTGCAGGAGGGTCATGCTGACCCTCTAATTGTTCTATGCAGCCCTCAAGCTGGTGTAGCCGATCTCCCAATTCTCTGCAGAGCTCGCTATGTACCAGATCCCGGACCTGGCTTCGGGTGACAGTATCCTGTCCATGCCAGCAGCCGATGGTGGGACGAGCCCCATCCCCTGAGGCGGTTCCCCCCAAAGGTGGTGTAGGACCAGCAGTTGAGGAGGTCCTGGGGTGGGTCCCAGATGTACTGGGACCCGGTGCCATGGCCAGATGAGGTGGAAGAGGTGGGTCCACTGGGACCGGCCTTCCCAAACGCTCTATGGTGTTGCAGTTTTAGAACATAATGTGTGTTAGTAATAGTCAAGACAATGCAGGATTAGTTATAACAGCATTAACCCAAAACAACAGATTTGGAACAGATGTATAGCAAACAGAACACATGCATATATGGAACCACAGTGGCCATTACAACAGCATGCAGGTTACATTGATAGCAACAGGCCACCAATGATAGTATTTCAACATGGAACATTAATAGAAACACATTTCAATATTGATTGAACAATAGGACACATGTCCCAACAGTAGGTTTGGTAGAAAACATACCCATTGATTTGTGTGTTTAGATTATTGTTGCAGATATGGTGGAAGGGAGAGAGAGATGTCAATTAACAACTTGCATATCCTTGCAGTACTCACAATTTAATGATTATTGCTCTAATCATTACTGTACAGGTATTATTACAATAACCTATGGCTTTGGTTTGGGCAGTGGTATGTCTGTCCACAGTGTATAATTCAACCTTCTTATAGCTACTTTCTACTTCTCTTACCTGGAAGACCTGTGGGGGAATGGTTGTTAACACTACCTGACTGTTTCTATACATATTCACAAAATCCTATTTGAAATTATGCATACAGCTCACTACCACTCCCAGGATTTGAACCATGGCTGTGTCTGCTAAAAATACAACAATTTGTGTTTCATCAGAGTGAGCTATTGAGAAACTGCTGTCTTTTTTTTTTCAATGTTTTCTGTCTAAGTCTCTCTTGGTTGTACAATCTGACCTTGTAATTACAGCATTCTTATACAGATATTCCTAGACATATTTTTGATATTGCACAGTGTGGGAAAAGTGGTTAACACAGCATTACTATTCAGATATCAGATCTTGGTGAATGCAACATTTCATGCCATACACTACCAGAGTAAACACAACCAGTCCAGGATTTAGAACCTTATTGCCAGGCAGTTACAGTTTTATTTAAATATGACCTATATGGGACTATCACTGTCATATTGTCTGGTTTATTCAGTACAAACCATACACATTTTTTATACTGCCAGGTGACATTCTTCTCCTTTATATTTATTTGGTATGACTACTGCAAGCAGGATTGTTACTCACAAGCCTCGGAACGCAGCCTTTGCAACCTACTGGCATGGGCTTCCTGGTTCGCAGCCCACTCAGCTGGAGCTGTAATGAAAATAGAGAAATATTTAGGCATACCTATCCATCACATACACATGCTGGACTTTGGTAAACAGTTATTGCCATGAATACTTGCACACTGCTGGGACATCACTCCTCCGTCTTGCTTCTTGGACCCACTTATCCAAGAGCTCCCTTTTCCTCCATTACTACTACTACCTGTATGGGATTGATTCATCATTCATTACATATTATAAATTTGTTTACCTTCCCCGACATCCCCCAATGTGCTTTCATCACATTTATTCTTCTGTGACTATAATGTATGGGGCACTTGTGTTTATATGGGGATTTCAGTACTTTATTACACTGACACCTCACATCTGACCCTAATACACAACTCTGGTTGAGAAATATGTTACTTCCTACATAAATATACAAATAAATTAAAATTGTAATGATTACACATACAAAATGGAAATGGTTTTGGTTAGGCTCAAAGTGTGAATGACTACATGCAAGGTGTACGCTCTAACCACTACACTATTGCACTAATGCTTATGTTGGATGTGTATTGCTATTTAACTTATCGTGCTGTTTCAGCTGGGCTAAGCATAGCTAAGCAATGGGCACACCCGCACAGCTACACTTAAACTTTATTGCACATGTTTAAAAAAAATTTATTTACTGCATTTTTTACGTTTTACCCTTCAGAATATCCATGCTAATGCTAAACTTGTTATTCTATCAACTCGGTTTGTAGGGACAATTGTCCCTTATGGCTTTGTCCAGATTTCTTACCTGACTGGTTGAGAGGTGTGTGTTTGATTCTTCATACCCTTCCAAAAATTCATGCTAATACAAAGCCTGTTATTCTATCAACTTTCTAAGTCTGTAATAGCAATATTTAAAAACTGCCCCTATTTTGGGGCCTCTGTCCCACTTTTATTTATGGCTTTGTCCAGATTACTTACTCTAACAGGTTGAGAGGTATGGTAGGGAGATTTGTCCCTTATGGCTTTGTCCAGATTTCTTACCCTGACAGGTTAGGAGGTGTAACGAGTGATCTCACTCTATTTACATTGCCATACAGCAATTCTGGTGTGCGGGGACATCTGTATTGTGAGAGCAGTGCTCTCAGACACACGCCCTGTACTCGTACACAAAACTGTATCCATTTTACAGCATGGCAGCATGCCTTCATTAATATGCATGGCACACTGCTGTGCTGTATGGGAATGGTCCCTTCCATGAAGGGATAAGCTATTCCTGCAGGGAAGTTTGCTGAATCCCCCCCTAAATGTTAAGCAAATAAGTACTGAAAAACATTGAGGTCACCATTGACTAAAATAGAAATAGTAGACAGAAACATTTGTTTTTGCAAAAGTTTCTCAGTAGTAAAGTACATTAAAGTAGTTGTATGAAATGTGGAGGAGACCGATTTTGTTTATGTTATATGATGATAATACAGCACTTGAAACATAGTAAAATACTAGGTAAGTGATCACATGGACAATAAGATGGCCAGCAATAATCACCTCTAAGCAGATACACTTTGTTCTGCTTCTCTTTTCAGTAATAGTGCTCTTGTCTCATAGCAAACAGGGATGCACATGATGGGGTTATTACTCATTTAAAGAAGATGTACAGGTTGCCTAAATTTGCAATGCAACAGGGTGACATAAATTTTATAGACGTGTAAAAGAAGAATGGCAGAACCCAGCTTATGATGGCTCATAATAATGCCATAGGATCAGAGGATCATAGGAGTTTACTAGGCTAATGGTCCTGGGGCCCTTTCAAGCCTAGTCAGGAGTTTATCCCCAAAAAGAAACCTTAGTCAGCACCTGTTGCCCCTGTCAGAAAGGGACACAGGTGGAACCCTGAGACAAATTTCTGTTTTCATATCCACTCATCAAAGTTGCACTTGAAGAGGTGTAGAATAGTGTGTGTGTGTGTGTGTGTGTGTGTGTGTGTGTGTGTGTGTGTGTGTGTGTGTGTGTGTGTGTGTGTGTGTGTGTTTTGTACTTTTAAGAAGCATTACAAGGTTGGCACGTGCATATAAATAGCAAGCATGTGCTAGCTTCAGTGCCATTTTGAGAGTACAGCCAGAGAGTGGGCATGTATGAGTGTGATGGCTAGGTTTGTTTATAAGTGTATCTAAGTTAAAGTTATTAAGCTTCAATCCTGATGTGTTTGTACATAATAAAGCTGCTAGAGCAGAACCCACAAATGCTTGTTTGTTTCATCCTGACTGGACAAGTGACAGTGAGGTACTCTGTTTGACGTGTATGGGAAGTCTATTCCAGAGATGGCGTAGCCTCTGGGAGACAAACCTGTCTCTCTAGCAGGTTTAGTTAATGTTGCATATTAGATTTAGGCCTTTTGAGTGGGTGATGTGTGAGAAGTTAGACTTATGGATATAGAGCATCTCTAGTAGGGCAGACTCCAAGACTGCCTTGTAGGTGAGATACAGATCACCTCTGAGCAACTTGTACGATACCGAGTAGAATGATAGTGATTTGAGCCTGTCCACATAGGACAGGTGTTGGAGGCCATGGATGCTCTGGTATTTCTGTGGTCTTTCCAGTTGGTGCAGGTGTTTGGAGAGGTACATACCAAATGGAGCATTGTATTCAATTACTGGCATAATGCTGGAGGAGTACAGAGAGGTAATAACCTCCTTTTTTTCTGGATACAGTCCTTTCACTTATGAGGTAAGCTAAGTAAAAGGCTTTTCTGACCACTGCCACTACAACATGTTCGAATGTGAGATTGTTGTCAACTTGTGTACCCAGGTCTCCCACCACAGGTTGTGTGCTTAGGGGATTGCCATTGATGTGGTAATCATTAGGGGGCCATGTTTTTGCCAGATGGTATGATAATACATTTTTGTGGTTTAACTTAACTCCAAGAATTTTGCATGAGTCATTTGTTGTTGTGAGACCCTCTTGCAGTATGTTCACATCATTTGGGGAGTCAATGATAGCACCCAACTTACAGTCATCTGCAAACTTGGTCAGCCACATGCCTTTTGCTTTTTCCTGGACCTCTGAGAAGTACATGCCAAACAGTAGGGGTCCCAGGGCAGATCACTGGGAAACACCACTAGTGACAAGTCTGCTGTCGGAGGTGAAGGCACCTATTTTGACCTTGTGGGTCCTATCAGTGAGCCAGTTGGCCACCATCCTGATGAGATAGGGATTTACACCAACTTGACTTAGCTTTTCAATGATGCCCAAGGGAGGAATTGTGTCAAATGCTTTGGCCAAGTCAAGGTAAGCTGTATGTACTGTCTTCCCTCATCCAGGGCCTTGCTGACAGTCTCAAAGAAGTCAACCTGGTTTATCAGGCAAGATCTGCCCCTGCTGAACCCAAACTGGGTGGGGTCAAGTGCTTGGAGATTGCCCTTGTCCTTGTTTATGAGATCCATAATAATATGCTCCATGGCTTTACAGATCAGACATGTCAATATAATGGGGCAATAGCTTCCAGGGTCAATAGTGGCATCACATTTGTGCAAAGGGATGACAATGGCAGGTCTCCGCTCTGCTGGAATGAAGCCTGTACTTAGGCTGTGGTTGAATAGGGTGCTCAATGGCAAAGCTAGTGCAGTTACTGAATGTACACATAACTTTTTGTTAAGAAATGGCATGAATAGGTGGAAAGTTATGTTTACATATGATTGTGGAAGTAGAAGAAAATATATTTTCCAATTTTTCCAAAATTAGCACAGTCAGTATTTAACAATTTATCATGGATTGCATTCTCTCACTATTAGTGATTAATAGTATGGGTTGGTAAAAGTAAAGAAATTAAATAATAACAATAATAATAATAATAATAGTAGTTAAATAGAGGAAGCTGTGACACTGCCAGCCCAGCTATCTGGAATTTTGTAAATAATCATATGTCATTTGTGAATATCAACATGATGTATATGTTTGTCTTACAAATGTAAGAGAACTATATGTTATATATATATATATATATATATATATATATATATATATATATATATATATATATATATATATATATATTAAACTACTGGTGTAGAAGTGTGTGTTTAACAGGGTTTGTATGTACAGTGCTGAACTTCAAGAATGTGTCCACAATGTACCCTGCTGGAAAAGAACATAAATGTATATAAACTATATACCTGTGCAAATGTATGTTTCAATAGTGGAAGCTGGAACATACAGAGCCAACTTAAAAAAATCAAGAAAATAAATTGAAATTAAAGTGTTTTACAATTGTGTTATCTCTCAGTAAAGCAGACAAAATGTCTAGAGCTAGACATTTTTCTATTGTCTTGGAGAGAAGTAATTACTAGGTCTAAAATGTAAAAGTGTTTAATTGTTTAAGACTTCCACTTATCAGCAAACATCTGAGAGATGTGTATCTTTAACACAGACATGTTAGTTTCTATTAGCTTGGAAACTGAAGGCAGATGACAAAGACTGATGTCATCCAAGCTGACCCAGCAGTATTGTTTGATATTAACTTAAGAACTCTCTGAGAGAGAGACTTGGCATTTTGTATCTTGTCTTGGACCTAGCAAGAACATCCCCTCATCATCATCTGCATTTGCCTTGCTAATAGTAAGTAATTAGATTACAGTAATTTCTCTTAGATATAGATAGGAATATAGTAAAGATTAGTTTAGATATGTTCTGTATTTATTTGAGACTGTCCTGCAATGTTGTTTTAAAATAATTCCTTGATTCTGAGCTCTGTAGTTACTGTGTTTATTGAGTATTGTCTTGTTCTTTTATTATTTATTATAAAACATATTTAAACCTATCTTTGTTGCTGATATTTTTGAGACATATTTAAGCTCTTAGAGAACTTGCATATGTATTTGGTGGCACTGTACAAGCCACTCCTAAATAGCCTTGCTCTTGGTCACACTTACCATTTGGATCATAGTAATATTACACAGTAGGAGTGGTCACCCTGTGGTAAGGGCCTTAAAGTAGCTGATAATGGGTAAATGTGGCAGTGATAACTACCTTATAGTCTGGGCATAAGGGGGCATAGCTAGTAAACCTGTGCCAGCCTTTCCCAGTGTCAGATACTTGGACAGTGTCATGAAGCACTGATTGGATATAGAGAGTGTTGGGAGGTTTTGGCATGGAGCCCTGGGTAAGGACTAAACTCTATAGCTGTTCCAGTGGGGAGTCTTACTGGGGATCTGGAGAAAGAGAGAGAAACCAGCCCTAGACTGACTGTGATCTGTGTGTGCTCTTAAGGTAAATTGTACTTTACTGTGTGTGTACTTGCCATTCTCCCATTGTGTACATCCCTCACTGTTGCCAGTGATGAGGACTGAGGCTCTTTGATTACTGGACCAGAACAAGAGCATTGCATATTAATTGGTGGACAGTGGTGGGATATCCATATCACATTAATTGGTTGGCGGTGGTGAGTTAGCCAGATCTCATATTAATTGGCTTGTAGTGGTGTGGATTTTGAATTCCTGTAGCCTGTGTACAGTGGTCACTGAAGATGTTTGTACCCTCAAACAGCCATCCAGTAAACATTCAGAGTTTATATCACATTTGTATTTTTTTTTGTTAGCTTAGTTAGTCTGGGAGATCAGGCAAGCATGTCAGCAGAGGAGTATGGCAAGCTGACAAGGAGCCAGTTGGATGAGATGTGGCAGGCTAAAGGACTGGTGCATGCCAAGCTGACTAAAGCAGACATGACTGCAGCTTTATTCACAGCTGCATTGCAAAATAGCAACCAGGAGGACAATCAGACTGGCCTTGGAGATGTACAATTCTCAAAAAATGGACAGCTCAACCTTTCCACAGAGGACTTAAAAATCCATCTGGAGATTAAGAGACTTGAGCTAGAGGCCTAGCATTTGGAAATAGAGGCAGCAAAGAGACTGAGATGTCTAGAGACTGATGAAAATGAGAAACTGCAATGTCTGAAGGCTGAGGAAAATGAGAAACTGTGATGGCTTGAAGATGAGAAGAAGGAGAGGCAAAGACAACATGAAAAGGAGATGTTAACTCTTCACCAGAGCCATGGAGGTAATGGGGAAGAGAGTAACCAAACCCCAAAAGCAACAATGGTCAGTAAATTTCTTCCACAATTTACAGAGGGGGATAATATTGATAGTTTCATTCATATGTTTGAAAGGGTATGTAAACAGTATAATGTTGACAAAGGGGTCTGGGTACAGTTTCTTACCCCCTTACTCCATGGTAAAGCTGTAACTGTAATTTCTAAACTGTGTCATACTGATTGTTTAAATTATAATGTTGTAAAGAACTGTCTTTTAGAATGTTTTAAGTTAACATCTTAAGCTTATAGGGAAAAAAAATTGTGAGCATAGACACAAGGCAGATAAAAGTGTGTGTGAATATGTCGCTGAACTAAGAACTTATTTTCATATGTGGGTGAGTGTATGTCAGGTCACCACTGTTGAAGGGCTGGCATATCTTTTGGTGAGGAACAGGCCCTTAATACTTTGCCTGAGGACATGAGAATCTGGTTAGCTAATAGATAATGCACTACTGCAGATGAGTTGGGGAAGAAGGGAGACCTATACCTAGCAAGCAAGGCATGACTGCACAGTAAAGGAGCATCCAGTGCTGCTCATGGGTCTAAGGGAACCAATTGTGGGCAGCCCAGACTGCCCCAACAGAGTCTGCCAGTAGCAGGGGAAGCCACTAGTCCAGGTACTCTTCCAGGACCAAGGGTTAAATGTTTTAAATTCAACCAGTGGAGCCATGTAGCATATAGATGTTCACATAGGCAAGGTTGGAACCAAAAGTTGGGAGAGCCAGTAAGTGAGAATGACAAAATTCCGGCATTAAGTTGTCTCGAGACAACAAGAGTAACAAACTACCACAAGAGGTTATATCCTATCTTAGTGAATGGGAAGAGGCCATGGCTAAGAGATACATGATCTCTGACCTTAGCATTGTGAAGCCTGCAATGGTTACAGAGGAGCACTACTTGCTTGGGCAGTCTACTCCAGTTAGGGCTTTAGGAGGGACCCCATTCCAAAAAACTTTGGCTAGGGATGACCTTGACTGGGAGGGTGGAAAAGGAAGCCAGCAAGTAGGTGTGTTTGAGGATATCCCTGTAGATGTCCTGAAAGGGAATGATTTTGATAATGCAGTACCATGTGTGCATGCAGTTACATGCAGGCAGGCTTGGAGACAAGCATGTGGGTCTGGTAGCCTGTGGGAGGCCCAGACAGACTGCACACTTGCAGCCAGGACTGGTAAGGCGGTTACTTCTGGGAGAGAGCTACCCTGTAGCAGTGAGACTGAATGTGAGCCACAGCTGCTTGTGGGTACTGATGTTCCCTTGGACCGAGTGACTGCAAGGGCAGAGGTGAGTAGTAGTACCCAGGTTGACAGTGAGGCACTGCTGTCAGAGGATACCAGACTTCCTGAGGAAGGGGAGCTGGGAAGTGTTACAAAGAGAGAGTTGCGACAGATGCAGCTCTCAGACCCTACATTACAAGGCCTCAGGGAGGTAGCTATACAGGCACCTAATTCTCAAGGAAGGGGGGATCTATATACTGGGACAAAGGGTTACTGTATAGAAAGTGGACCCCTGTAGGAGGGCTACAGGGTGAGAGAATACAGCAGTTGGTAGTGTCCAGCTACTACCATCTGGCACTTCTAGCCATAGCCCATGATATTCCTTTTGCGGGTCATATGGGCATAAAGCATAGAAAGAGAGATATTCTGCAGAACTTCTATTGGCCTGGGATTTCCAGAGATGAAACAGTGTACTTCAGGACCTGTGAGCAGTGAAAAAAGGTAGGCAAGGTAGGAGACAAGGTGAAAGCTCCTATGTTGCCTTTGCCTGTGATTGAGGAGGCATTTCAGAGGGCAGCTATGGATATTGTGGAACCTCTGAGTACCCCACATTCCACAAGGAAAAAAGTATATCCTAGTGGTAGTAGATTATGCTACCAGATACCCTGAGGCAATGGCTCTTTCCTCTATTGAGGCAGAAAAGCTGGAAAATGCTCCGTTAAAGATTTTCAGCAGAGTAGATTTTCCAAAAGAAATACTGACTGCCAGAGGTGCCAATTCCATGTCAGACCTGCTGGCTTGTCTGTGGAAGTACTGTGGGGTGAAGCACCTAAAGACCACCCCTACCATCCCCAGACTAGTGGTCTTGTTGAGAGGTTAAACTCTACACTCAAGACTATGCAAAGGGCATTTGCAGACTAGTTTAAAAGGGAGTTGGACAAATATTTGCCCCATCTGTTGTTTGCTTACAGAGAGGTGCCCAAGAATCCACAGGTTTTTCACCCTTTGAGTTGTATGGGCATAGGGTGAGGGGTCTTCTAGATTTGATTCAAGACGAGTGGGAGGGTGAGTGTGAATCCCACAAGGAGTCTACTTTGGTGTATGTCCTAAACCTCAGGACAAGGCTCAGGGAAGGCATGGGTTTTGCCCAGGAGAACCTAGCAGAAGCCCAACAGCAGAAAAAGGTCTGGTATGACAGGAATGTCCGAGCTAGACAGTATTCTGTAAGGAAACAGAAATGGTTCTCACTCCTTTCAGACACAACAATCTCCAGGCAGATTGGTAGGGACCCCACAAGGTGGTAAGAAAGGTCAGTGATGTTAACTACATGGTAGAACTGCTAGGCAGGAGGCAGGGGCACAACTTGTACCATATTAACATAATAGCACCTTACCATGACAGGGAGGCCCTTGTGCTGAGTATTTGCAGTGGATGGCAGGAGGAGAATGATGGGGATCTGGTGACTGATCTCCTCAGTGATGCTGAAACTAACACCTGAGTGAAAGGGGTAGCAGTGACTCAGCAGTTCTCCCCTACCCAGATTTGAGAAATCCAAGCAGTGTTACAGGTGCTTGGGGCATGTTCACTTGGAAACCAGGGTGCACCCACCTGGTGTAGCACCATATGGATACAGGACCCCAAAGGCCTATTAAGCAGATGCCTTATAGGGTGCCTGAGAGAGTCAAACATACTTTGAGGGAGGGGATACAGGAAATGTTGGAACTAGGGATAATTCAGGAGTCCAGCAGTCCCTGGGCCTCACCAGTGGCGCTGGTACCAAAGAAGGATGACAACACCAGGTGCTGTGTGGACTACAGGAAATTAAGTAGTCGCACAGCGTCAGATGCTTACCTCATGCCTAGGACAGAAGAAGCCCTAGAACAGCTGGGTGGAGCTAAGTATATTATCACTATTGATTTTACCAAGGGTTACTGGAAGGTGCCCTTGACTCCCAGTGCTAGAGAGAGGTCAGCCTTTGTAACTCCTTTTAGCTTGTATGAGTTCACAAAGATGCCCTTTGGAATGAACAATGCCCCAGAAACTATCCAGAGGCTGGTAGACTGTATCCTGGCAGGAGCAGGAGATTTTGTCCTTGCTTACCTAGATGATATTGCCATCCACAGCCATTCCTGGCAAGAGCACCTTCAGCATGTCAGGGTGGGGCTGAGCAGAGAAAAGAGGGCAGAGTTAACCATTAAGCCCAGCAAAATGTCAGGTGGGTATGTTAGAGATCTCCTACCTAGGACATAGAGTGACTAGAACCTGCCAAAGTGGAAGCCATTCAGGCATGGCCTGCCCCTGTTACCAAAAAGCAGGTGATGGCATTTTTAGGGACAGCAGAGTACTACAGAAAGTTCATCCCCAATTAAATAGTACCATAGCTGCTCCCCTCACAGTCCTGACAAGGAAAAACAGTCCAGATAAGGTAGTACGGAGCCTAGCAAGTGAGTAGCCATTCCAGAAGCTTAAAGGAGCTTTGAGAGAACCAGCTGTGTTAACCAATCCAGAATAAAGCAAATAATTTGTTGTGCAGGTGGATGCTTCAAACCATGGGATGGTGGCTGTACTTAGTCAGGTTTCCTCAGAGGGAGAAGAGCAGCCAGTGGTATATCTCAATCGTAGCCTCCAACCAAGGAGGAATGCTATATAGCAGTAGAAAAGGAATGCCTAGACATAGTGTGGGCACTACAGAAACTTCAGCCTTATCTGTATGGAAGGAAATTCTCTGTAGTTACAGACCACAATCCCTTAACATGGCTATATCAAGCCAGCCAGCAAAATGCCAAGTTACTTAGGTAGAGCCTAGGGTTGCAAGCATATGATATGACAGTGTAGCAACACAGTGGAGTTAGCAATGCCAACGCAGATGGTCTCTCAAGACTGGAAATAGGGTAAAGTATTCCCAGATAGACTCAACCTTCTCCAGCAACATTTCTCAAGGGTCACTTGAGTTTTCAGGGTGGGGGAATTGTGACACTGCCAGCCTAGCTATCTGGAATTGTGTAAATAATCCTATGCCATTTGTGAATATCAACATTATTCATATGCTTGTCTTACAAATGTAATAGAACTATATGTTATGTGTATATTACACTACTGATGTAGAAGTGTTTGTTGAACAAGGTTTATATAGTAGTGAGCTTCAAGGATGTATCCAAGGTGCACCGTACTGGAAAAGAACAGAAATGTATATAAACTATATACCTGTGCAAATGTATGTTTTTATAGTAGAAACTGGAACATAAAGAGTTTACTTATAAAAATATGTTGAAATTAAAGTATTTTATGATTGTGTTATCTCTCAGTGAAGCAGACACAATGTACAGAGCTAGAGATTTTTCTATTGTCTTAGAGAGAAGTAATTACTAGGTCTAAAATGTAAAAGAGTTTAATTGTTTTATGACTTCCGGTTCTCAGCAAACATCTGAGAGATGTGTATCTTTAACACAGAGATGTTAGTTTCTGTTAGCCTGGGAACTGAAGGCAGGTGACAAAGAGTGATATCATCCAAGCTGACCCAGCAGTATTGTTTGATATTAACTTAAGAACTCTCTCACAGAGAGACTTGACATTTTGTACCTTGTCTTGGACCTAGCAAGAACATCCATTCATCATCATCATCTGCACTTGCCTTGCTAATAGTAAGTAACTAAATTACAGTAATTTCTCTGAGATAGGAATGTAGTCAAGATTAGTTTAAATGTTTTCTATATTTATTTTAGACTGTTCTGCAATATTGTTTTAAAATATATCCTGTGATTCTGAACCCTGTAGTTAATGTGTTGTTTGAGTATTTTCTTGTTCTTTTATTATTTATTATTAAATATATTTAAACCTATCTTTGTGGCTGATATTTGTGAGACACATTTAAGCTCTTAGTGTACTTGCATATGTATTTGGTGACACTGTACAGGCCACTCCTAAATAGCCTTGCTCTTTGTCACACTTAACCATTTGGATAACAGTAACATTACACAGTAGGATTGGTCACCCTGTAGTAAAGGCCTTAAAGTAACTGATAAAAGGTACTGGTGGCAGTGGTAACTACCATATAGTCTGGGCATAAGGGGGCATAGGTAGTAAACCTGTGCCAGCCTTTCCCAGGTGTGTGTTTGTGTATGAATCAAATCTCAAAGTCTGTGTGTGTGTGTGTGTGTGTGTGTGTGTGTGTGTGTGTGTGTGTGTGTGTGTGTGTGTGTGTGTGTGTGTGTGTGTGTGTGTGTTTCAGCTATGTGGGCAGGGACAAGAAGCACTGGGTGGACAGAGAGAGTGTTGGGAGGACTTGGCTTGGAACCCTGGCTAAGGACTCAGCTCTATAGCTGTACCAGTGGGGAGTCTTATTGGGGATCTGGAGAAAGAGGTAGATACCAGCCCTAGACTGACTGTGATCTCTGTGTGCTCTTAAGGGAAATTGTACTTTACTGTGTGTGTTCTTGTGATCCTCCCATTATGTACATCACTCACTGTTGCCACTGGTGAGGATTGTAGCTCCTTGATTACTGGGCCACTGCAGGGATATTACAGAAGCTAAACAGGAATACAGTCATTGATGACTTTACTGATGAATTTGAATGTTTGTATTTTTTTGCAAGTTAAAGAGTTTTCGAAAGGCATATATGTTTGATTCTTTAATCAAGTGGAAGAAATTTGAAAATGATATTTTGAGATTTTAGGGAGTAGGAATGACGAGGAAAATTGGTTTACAAAATAAAAATCAGTACTGCTGTGTTTGAGGAGTTTAATGAGGACATAGTTATTAAGGAAAGAGAGTAATGAGTATTTGCAGAGTGAAGTGAGACAGTAAAAAATGGAGGAAATCTCAGAGAAGACATTATCACTAAAGATCATGTATCAATTTTGACTTGAAACAGATGTTTAAACATACAGACTGTAGGGATAGCTTGTTAAAAATATAATGTAATCATGCTTATGGAGCAAGAGACTATAGTGAGACTAGTAAAGGGAAATGTTTGGGAAGTGGAAGGGATGGAAATTTAAAGGTTGCAGTGTGCAGTTTAGCTGATAATAAGATACAGCTGAGTAAAAAGAAAACTAGGGAACATTATACCAATTAGTGAGATGTGGTTTCATGTGGTTTTATTGAAGTTTATATGCTATTTACAGTGGGATTGTGTGATCAGTTACATGACAAATATGGGGAAATATTAGATACAGGGAATATAAGAGCTAATAATGTAATCTTAATTATAATTCTTAAAGTGGACAGCTAAAGGTTGAATGATTACTGAATGTTAAGTATAATTTGGGTAGATTATAAAGTGTTTGCTGAGTGTGTATTAAATAAAATTCAAAATGGGAAGGGAAGAGGTTTGGGGATTAAGTATTTGTTGTTAAGATGAGGAATGTAGTAATGTTACTAATAAGACAGATGCATTCGCTTAAGGAAGCAAAAGCAAAGTGGGCAGGATGCATTGTATTAATAGATTAGGATCATATTATTGATAAGCATGACTTGAGATTGTGGAGAATGTGTTAAGATATCATAGAATAGAAAAGTATTTTTGCATTGCAAAAGTAAAGCTAATAACAGGGAAGAATGAAAGGCATGAGTGGGAGTCCTGCATATCCACTATTAAATATAGTTCACATGAATTGATTAATGGAGAGGGATGGCAAATTGGTAATATAAGAGAGATGAGAAATAAGAAAGGAAATAAGTTTAAACCAGCTGCTTTTATAGATGACATGTCTACCTATGCAAATGATGAGCTGGTAATAGTGATGGAAAAAACATTAAAGGAATCTGAGAATGATATAAAAAAGATAAAAGTATGATAATGTGCATGCTCCCGTAATTCATTGTCATTTAAAACAGGATAAAGAGTTTCTAAAAACTGTGAATATAGCATGTACTGAATATGAGAAATACAAATGGGAGATGATGCTTGTAAAACTAGAAGGAAAAGTGGAAATGTGAAACTTAAAATTAATGGATATATAAAATGTATTTTCCTCTGGTTTTACAAGTAAATTCAGTATTTTGGATATAAAGGTAGATGGAAGTTAACAGGATATGCATTTTAATGATTTGTGACTGAAGATCATTTTGTGTTTGGATGTAGATAAGGAGGGTGGCATATGACAGATTTGTTGTAGTTTATTAAAGTTGTACAAATAAGTGTACACAAGTGTCTGAAGTGTCTAGTATAAAGAAATGTGTAAGGTTTGTGACAAACTGCTGAAAATGTGAAAGCATGGAAAAACAGAGGGAGAATGGAAGGAAAAAGAGATGTGCATTTCAATACAATATAATACAAGAAAACAAAGACAAGGTCCCTACAATGGAAAAGCACCTTCCTCAGCCTTAACAGGCAAGTAACACAACTTGCCAAATCCTCCAAGAGCTTCTTTGAGAGAAACCTAGCAAATACTGCCAAGGATAACCATAAGGCCTTTTACAGCTACATACATAACCTAAAGGGTAGGACCCAAGCATGTGCAGAACTGGTGGTCAATGGTATCACACACACTTACCCCAACAGATAGCGAACCTACTAGTGGATAAGTTTGGTGAAAATTTCACTCCCTTATCCCCTCCTAACTTACAAAAACCCTCCCCCAAATTTCCCCCACCTTACATATCTGAAGAACAGGTCCTCAAAGCCCTGTCCAAGGCAAAGAACATGGCCTCTATGGGACCAGATGACATCCCAGGCAGTCTTCTACATAGGCTAAAACATGAACTAGCATCACCACTAAGTAACCTTTTCAATCATAGCCTAACCATAGGCTTTGTTCCTGTGGAATGGGTAACTGCTACAGTTATTTCTCTCCACAATGGTGGCCTAGCAACAGACCTGGGGAATTACAGACCCATAAGCCTAACTAGCCTCATCTGTAAGGCCATGGAATGTATTATTATGGACCTCATAAATAAAGAGATAGGTGACCTCCAAACCCTGGATCCTATCCAATTCGGCTTTGTGAAGAGCAAATCTTGTCTGTTAAATCTGGTGGATTTCTTTGAAAGTGTGAGCAGGGCCATTGATGAAGACAAATCTGTGCATACAGCATACCTTGCCTTGGGAAAGGCTTTTGACACAATCCCACATTCAGACATTACCAATAAACTTAGAAAACAATGTAAACCTCTTTGTTGTAAGATTGGTTGCCAACTGGCTCACAAACCAGACACACACTATCAAAGTGAATGACTCCAAATCAACCAGTAGACCTGTTACCAGTGGGATACCACAGGGGTCAGTGCTGGGCTCCCTTCTGTTTGGTATATACTTCTCAGAAGTTCATGTCAAAACTAAAGGGTTGTGGCTGACCAAGTTTGCAGATGACTGTAAACTAGGTGCAATCACTGAATCCCCAAATGATGTCAATATACTCCAGGAGGGTCCTACACAGACCAATGACTGGTGTATTAGTCATGGTCTCAAACTGAATGAAAATAAATGCATCATCATTCTGTTCAGCACAAACAATGCCCCTTCACACTATCAAATCAACCACAGTACCCTAAGTACCCATGAAGTGGCAAGGGATCTGAGATCACAGGTAGACTGCGACCTTAACTCCGACCACCACGTGTATACCATTGTAAGGAAAGCTTTTCACCTAGCTCACTGGATTAGTAAAGGCATCACACCAAGAGCAAAAAAAGTTATAACCCCTATACTCGGCACTTATCTGGCCCATAATTGAGTATAATGCCCCATTTGGTGTATACCCTACTTTCCACCTGCAGCAATTAGAGAGATGTCAGAGGTTTCTAACAAAGAAGATCAAAGGTCTCCAGGATGTGCCTTACATGGACCAACTAAATTTCCTGTCACTATATTCCATATTGTATAGACTTCTTAGTGGAGACTTATGTCTGGCCTACAGAGCAACCCAAGACCCACATCTAATGAACTTACTGCATATCAGTAAATCAAATGGGTCTAGGGCTACCCATTCCAGAGACTTCAATATGGTCTGCATATTAAATAGGACATGCTGGAGGAACATATTTATCTGCCGGTGACTGACACATCTTTGAAACAGGCTACCAGTTCATGTGAAATAGAGCATCTTGATGACACTGTTCAAGAGGAACCTGGACAAGTGGAATGGGCACCATAAATTCTTACCGGGGATAGGGTCCTCAACCCTCCTGTACATAGACAGTCATCACTAAATACAGTCTTGGGTACTGACTAGTACTTCTATGGTATCACATTAGGTTGAAATGGCTAGACTTAAAATGACGTCTGGGTCAATAGCCTAGTAATCTCCTATGATCCTATGAACAGTCTGTCAAATATTATGACAGGTATTCACATATATCCTGCCAGTATTGTTCATAAAACATGCAAGGTTTTTTATTACATTTAGTACCAGCAGGTAACCTATTCCAATCTGCCACTACCCTCTTCTGAAACCAGGTTCATGATTTTTTTCCATGATTTGACATATCTTGCATACAAGTAGCAAAATGTGTTAGATGGAATGTTTACACCTGAAAATATAAATTAAAACTGTATAGACTCAAGATGAAATCTTGCGGCACCCCAATACCATAACCCATGATTGTTCCTAAGCAATACTTCTTTTATATTTGCTACTTGCCATCAAGGAACTAAACAGTTATCCAAGATATAAGTGTCCTAGAGAAAGTCAGCTTAAGAAATCTTCCAGTCAGTACTTTATGGCATACCCTACCAAAGACTGAATAAAATAAATAAATATAACACCTGCTGTTAAAAAGGGTATAATTAGTAGGACATATGAAATATCACATGATAACTATAGGAATCAGTGAACGAAGGTTAGAAAAGATTGAGATGAGAGACATAGATAAGCAATTTACAAGGAAACAATGGGAGTGCATATGTACATCTTGCAAATATGCAACAAAGTCTTGAAGATATAAGATTTTTGCTTAGAAGTGTATGCATAGGTATTTTCATACTCTAAGCAGACGCCAAACAATGTTTCCTTGGGTAGATGGCAAGTGTTTGCAGTGTGATGGAGAATGAGTAGGTTGCTGGGAACTTATTTTTTGGGAGTGTAATGAGTAGGCAGACTTTAAAAAGTCCCTACAGAGTACTCTATCATAAGTATTTGGTGACTAAATGGATATAACTTCAGAAATGTTTTGTTGAGCAGGGACACAGGATTTCAGGTCCCCCACATTGGAACCATTAGCCCTCTTAGTAGCGGTCCTGATAAGGCTTGGGAAAACAGTATATTATTTTGTGTTTTAGTTCTGTTTGACATTGGTAATTACATATGTCAAACAAAAGTACAAGTAAAAATGATACTGTTTTCACAGGTCTTATCTGAATCACTACTGTGGCACTGAATCTGACTTCCTTAACTGCATGACTTTTCAGCTAATAAAAGGCAGCATGTAAAAGGGCAGGGTGCATAAATAAAATGATACTTTGATGCTTTGCAACAGATATAGGTGAGTTAGTCACTGCTTGTCTTTTTTTCTAATGCATAAGCCTTAGGCAAGTGATTGACACAAAACAGAGACTGTAGTTGAAACAGCTTGCAGCGGAAGACCATAAGTTGTACACACACACTGCACCAAATGATATTTGCAGTCTTGTAAAATTAAAATGAAATACTCTTCTTGATTTATATCTGGATATCACTTCTCAGTGATACATATAAAAGAAAAGTATTACTCAAAGCATCACGACTACAGTACTGCATGCTGTTTTCCCAGGGCCATTTTTTTAAGTGCAGCTGTACAGTATAATGAATACCATCTGCAAGTGTTGTATTGTACATCATCTGATCTTGTATTTTGTACATCTGAATGGATATGTTCAACTACTCAGCAATCAACATCATGACAGACCTCAATGCTTTGCCAGATGGTCTGCACTTGTCACCCCAGGGATTCAGGATACTGGCTAAGGCTCTTGTCACCCCATAGTGCCTTTTTTTAGGCAATGTTCTGAAGACAAAATTACCACCATAACAGCTACAAGCAAATAAAATCTGAGAGTTATGCTACTCAAAGCAAGAAGTCTAAATCTCAAAATTCACTCACTCTAAGCACTCCTTAAAATGGAGAACATCAACAACTGTGCAGTGACTGAGACCTGGTTCAAGGCTCTGGACAGCATCCAGCACTACCAGGCTATAATTCATACCACTGCAACAACAATGTCCAAAAAAACTGCAACAACCAGATCCAAACCAAATTCTGGAACGCACAGAAGAAAACACACAAATAGTAAAATAAGAATATTTATTCATTAATAACAGATTCTAGCACCTCAGTGTTACCACCTTCATGGAATACCAATTCATTTCTAAATCACACTTATATAGCCATAAAAATCTTTAACACCAATTAATTAAACAATTAAATAATTAAATACATTGAATATTTAAAGTAAACACTTCAAATTTAACTCATTATTTAGTCCCTTAGGGACCATTGTATTATACTTTAAAATATAAATACATTCTTTTATAATAATTTTTGTTTCAACACTTCCTCATTTTCCCACATATAATCAACCTGTTCTAAAATAGTACCTTTCAAAAATTAGCATTTCCTTGATGATGGGTTTTAAAATGTAAGGAAATCATTTTATCTTCCCTCTGATGTCTAACATCTCTCAAGTGTTCCATAAATCTAGTGCGAAACATCCGTTTTGTTTCGCCTACATAAAATAACTTACAAGGGCAAAATAACACATATATAACACCTTTGCTTTCACACGTATATGTGCCTCTAACATCAAATTTACAATTGTTGATATATTCCACCTTCTCCACAGTATGTGTACAAATTTTACACCTCCCGCATCTCACTGTGCCCATATTATTTAATGGTCTAGTGGGATTAGCTGCTGGCATACTAAAATCTCCATGAACCAACATATTCTTTAAACTTTTCCCCTTAGTAAACGAGAAAAAGGGTTGTTTTGGCAAGACGGTGGACAGACATTTATCTTGCATTAAAAGCTTCCAACAATGTTTAATTAACCTAACTATTTCATCACTTCTAATATTATATGTAGAACCAAAATATACAGGGTCGATTTTTTTACCATTTTGAATATTATAAACACGTTCCCCTGTATAACCAATTTGTTTATTACTTGTTGCACCTACATCCCCAAATCTTTCTTCACTGCCATGCCTACATCCACTGAATCATATCCCCTTTGCAAAAACATATTAGCTGTTGTCCTTATTTCCTGTTGTAAAACATTTTTATCTGAACAGATCCTGGACAACCTCAAAAATTCTCCATACAGGAGAGCTTTTATGACATGGGGTGCATGGCAGCTCGAAGCATGTAAATACTGTCCACCATCAATAAATTTCCTATGTATTCTGCTAACCATTTCTCCAGTTGCTTTACCCTCCAAAATCATATCTAAATATATTACTTTACTACCTTGTTGTAATCCATCAAAACTTAATTCGTATGAATTTTCATGTAAATAAGATATAAAATCTTGTATTTCATTGGAACTACATTCACAAATAAAAATTAAATCATCAATAAACCTATAATAAGATGTTACATACCTCTTCACAAACTGTTGTTGATATAGAAAAGTATCTTCAAAAAATGACATTAAAATATTGGCATACATGGGAGCAAATGGTGCTCCCATGGCAGTACCTTGTTTGTGCCTGTATAACTGTTTGTTAAAACAAAAATAGTTGTTTTTTTAAACAAAATTCCACTAATTCAGTAACAAAATGGGACAAAGGATTATCCTCTAAAATATGAATAATAGCTTTTAAATCAACTAGATGTTTAATTGAAGTATACAAACTTTTAACATCAATTACTAGCCAATAATTCTTCCCGTTCCATTTTACTATAGAAATTTTTTCTAAAAAATCAAAACTATCTTGAATATATGCTGAGGCTTTTTGTGCATGAGGTAATAACAGTTTGTGTAAAATCAAACCCAAATTGTGTAAAAAATATTTGCAAGCCGAAATAATGGGCCTTCCGGGAGGGTTATACATATCCTTATGTATTTTTGGTAAACAAAAAAAATAGCCATTTCACACTGCTTGTTGGATAATTTATCTTTTATATCTTTCTCTGTAAAATACGCTAATCTAGTGTCCTTATTTATCAATTTATCATATTCTTTTAAAGATGATTCATATTTTTATGTCACTTATTTCATACACATCCCTATTGTCAAGGTGTTCCATAGACATATTAAAATATTGTACTATATTCATTATAACAATTTTATTACCTTTGTCCGCTGGCTTTATTATTAGATTAGCATTCATTTGTAATTCTTTCAAAGAACGCCATTCTTTGAGTGTTAAATTATACTTAATAGTAGACTTATTTTTCATGACATCCTTACATAAATTTTCCCCTTCAAAATTAACCATTGAACTAAAGTGCGCTATTTGTTCATTTTCAAATGGTGGAATGAACCTCTTTTTCAATGGAACCTCAGAAGTATCAATGTTACAATAAGTATTTACATTTGCGTGCTCAAACACTTCTTCACAACACAAATGAAAACTTTCATCTGACACTTCTTGAACTGTGTCCATAGCATTCCTATGAATATCCTCAGAAAAAAAGTATCTAAGATGTAACTTCCATACAAGTCTGAAAATTTCCTGTTTAACTACATGTACCCTGGGAATAACCGTTGGAATAAATTTAAAATCGAGATTTAAAACTTCATATTGTTCATCATTTAAATCATAATTAGATAAATTAAAAACTGAATTAAATAGTTTTGTTAACACTAACAATATTATTTTTTAAACTTCTTACTGTTATATTGTCCATGACTTCTAATATTATATGTAGAAACAAAATATACAGGGTCGATTTTTTTACCATTTTGAATATTATAAACATGTTCCCCTGTATAACCAATTAGTTTTTTACTTGTTGCACTTACATCACCCAAAACTTTCTTCACTGCCATGCCTACATCCACTGAATCATATCCCCTTTGCAAAAACATATTAGTTGTTGTCCTTATTTCCTGTTGTAAAACATTTTTATCTGAACAGATCCTGGACAATCTCAAAAATTCTCCATATGGGAGAGCTTTTATGCCATGGGGTGCATGGCAGCTTGAAGCATGTAAATACTGTCCACCATCTATAAATTTCCTATCTATTCTGCTAACCACTTCTCCAGTTGTTTTACCCTCCAA
This sequence comes from Protopterus annectens, assembly GCF_019279795.1. Taxonomy (NCBI): domain Eukaryota; kingdom Metazoa; phylum Chordata; order Ceratodontiformes; family Protopteridae; genus Protopterus; species Protopterus annectens. The sequence continues at coordinate 895,651,002 of NC_056732.1, read as the reverse complement.
AATCATATCTAAATATACTACTTTACTACCTTGTTGTAATCCATCGAAACTTAATTTGTATGGATATTCAATTCACAAATAAAAATTAAATCATCAATAAACCTATAATAAGATGTTACATACCTCTTCACAAACTGTTGTTGATATAGAAAACTATCTTCAAAAAATGACATAAAAATATTGGCATACATGGGAGCAAATGTTGCTCCCATGGCAGTACCTTGTTTTAGCCTGTATACATATTTGTTAAAGCAAAAATAGTTGTTTTTTTAAACAAAATTCCACTAATTCGGTAATAAAATGGGACAAAGGATCATCCCCTAAAACATGAATAATAGCTTTTAAACCATCAAGATGTTTTATTGAAGTATACACATTTTTAACATCAATTACTAGCCAATAATTATTCTCGCTCCATTTTACTGTAGAAATTTTTTCTAAAAAATCAAAACAATCTTGAATATATGCTGAGGCTTTTTGTGCATGAGGTAATAACAGCTTGTGTAAAATCAAACCCAAATTGTGTAAAAAATATTTGCAAGCCAAAATAATGGGCCTTTCGGGAGGGTTATACATATCCTTATGTATTTTTTGTAAACAAAAAAACAGAGCCATTTCACACTGCTTGTTGGATAATTTATCTTTTATATCTTTCTCTGTAAAATACCCTAATCTAGTGGCCTTATTTATCAATTTATCATATTCTTTTAAAGATGATTCATATTTTATTATGTCGCTTATTTCATATACATCTCTATTGTCAAGGTGTTCCATATACATATTAAAATATTGAACTATATTCATTACAACAATTTTATTACCTTTTTCCGCTGGCGTTATTATTAGATTAGCATTCATTTGCAATTCTTTCAAAGAATGCCATTCTTTGAGTGTTAAATTATAATTAATAGTAGACTTTTTTTTTATGGCTTCCTTACATAAATTTTCCCCTTCAAAATTAACCATTGAACTAAAGTGTGCTATTTGTTCATTTTCAAATGGTGGAATGAAACTCTTTTTCACTGGAACCTCAGAAGTATCAATGTTACAATAAGTATTTACATTTGCATGCTCAAATACTTCTTCACAACACAAATGAAAACTTTCATCTGACTCTTCTTGAACTGTGTCCACAGCATTCCTATGAATATCCTCAGAAAAAAAGTATCTAAGATGTAACTTCCGTACAAGTCTGAAAATTTCCTGTTTAGCTACATGTACCCTGGGAATAACCATTGGAATAAATTTAAAACCCAGATTTAAAACTTCATATTGTTCATCATTTAAATCATAATTAGATAAATTGACAACTGAATTATTATTTTTGTTCCACTAACAACATTATTTTTTAAACTTCTTACTGTTATATTGTCCATCATAATGTCCATTGTGTTGTCTGTTTCTAAAACCCATTCTCTGTTGGGTCACATAGTTATTCCTTCCTCTTTTCTGTCCTTGTTGTCATTGGTTGTATTCTCCGTTGCTTTGAAAACACTGACAAAAGTTTTCAGGTTGTTGTGCTGGCTGTAGGTGAGGGAATTCTTCCTCTACACTCCCTTCACTCCCAAAACTATTGGTTGCTTCTGAAGAAACAAACGACACTGAAGCTCTTCTTTTGAAACCTCTGTTGTCTCACCAATGATTCTTCCATTTTTCATTGGATGGTGCAACAAATGCCCGCCCAGGTTCATAGTCTTTGATATCCCGTTGTAATTTGGTCTTTTTTTGCTCTATTAATTCTTCTTCAAGTGTAGATAATTTCTCATTGATTTTACTCATGAAACTATCAATAATCTGAGTGCCTAAAAAAATGGATATATTATTGGACAGCATAAACAATTCTTGCTTTAGTTTTTTTCTGCTTTACTTGATCCCTTTCGATCAAAATATGTAGCCACTCTGTAACACATTTATGGGATGCCGCTAACCAACATTCCTTGAATTTCTTATCCATGGAACAATTCATATCAGACGGTGTACTGGAATTTTTTATAAAGCAGAGGCCCCTAGGTGTAATGTTCACTTCAATGTATCTCTGTAAATCCAATATATTGAAGTGCACTCATGTTTCTTTTTCAAGCAATTTTTCAAACTTATCACATAAATCTCTTTTATCTGCTGGAAACAAATTCAGAGTTTGACCTATTGTTACGAAAGGGTTGGATATTCTTTTAGCTCTCTCATTTTCAAAAGCACTCAAAAGCTGTCCTGTACCTGAATTAGTCATACAGTTTTCATTAACCTGAGCAGAAAAAGTCTGTGGAGTACCCAAAAAATGTTCCATGGTAATTTGAGTTCCCTGAATGGAAACCATTCCACCACTTGCTCCTCCCAGAAAATTGGATTCCTCCCTGAAGACATGAGGAACATCAATGTTAGGATCAGAAACCATGGAAAACTGCAACAACAATGTCCAAAGAAACTGCAACAACCAGATCCAAACCAAATTCTGGAACGCACAGAAGAAAACGCACAAATAGTAAAATAAGAATATTTATTCTGTAATAACAGATTCTAGTGCCTCGGTGTTACCACCTTCATGGAATACCAATTCATTTCTAAATCACACTTATATATCCATAAAAACCTTTAACACCAATTAAGTAAACAATTAAATAATCAAATACACTGAATATTTAAAGTAAACACTTCCAATTTAACTCATTATTGAGTCGCTTAGGAACCACTGCATTACACTTTAAAATATAAATACATTCTTTGTATAATAATTTTTGTTTCAACACGTCCTCATTCTCCCATATATAATCAAACTGTTCTAAAATAGTACCTTTCAAAAAATTAACATTTCCTTGATGATGGGTTTTAAAATGTAAGGAAATCATTTTATCTTCCCTCTGATGTCTAACATTTCTCAAGTGTTCCATAAATCTAGTGCGAAACATCCATTTCATTTCACCTACATAAAATAACTTACAAGGGCAAAACAACACATATATAACAACTTTGCTTTCACACGTATATGTGCCTCTAACATCAAATTTACAATTGTTGATATATTCCACCTTTTCTTCTCTTCAGTATGTGCACAAATTTTACACCTCCCGCATCTCACTGTGCCCATATTATATAATGGTCTAGTGACATTAGGTGCTGGCATACTAAAATCTCCATGAATCAAAATATTCTTTAAACATTTCTCCTTAGTAAATGAGAAAAAGGGTTGTTTTGGCAAGATGGTGGACAAACATTTATCTTGCATTAAAAACTTCCAACAATGTTTAATTAACCTAACTATTTCATTACTTCTAATATTATATGTAGAAACAAAATATACAGGGTCGATTTTATTACCATTTTGAATATTATAAACACGTTCCCCTGTATATCCAATTTGTTTCATACTTGTTGCACTTACATCAACCAAAACTTTCTTCACTGCCATGCCTACATAAACTGAATCATATCCCCTTTGCAAAAACATATTAGTTGTTGTCCTTATTTCCTGTTGTAAAACATTTTTATCTGAACAGATCCTGGACAACCTCAAAAATTCTCCATATGGGAGAGTTTTTATGCCACTGGGTGCATGGCAGCTCAAAGCATGTAAATACTGTCCACCATCTACAAATTTCCTATGTATTCTGCTAAACACTTCTCCAGTTGTTTTACCCTCCAAAATCATATCTAAATATACTAGTTTACTACCTTGTTGTAATCCATCAAAACTTAATTCGTATGGATTTTCATGTAAATGAGATACAAAATCTTGTATTTCATTGGAACCACCTTCACAAATAAAAATTAAATCATCAATAAACCTATAATAAGATGTTACATACCTCATCACAAACTGTTGTTGATATAGAAAAGTATATTCAAAAAATTACATAAAAATATTGACATACATAGGAGCAAATGGTGCTCCCATGGCAGTACCTAGTTTTTGCCAGCATAACTGTTTGTTAAAACAAAAATAGTTGTTTTTTAAACAAAATTCCACTAATTAGGTAACATAATGGGGCAAAGGATTATCCCCTAAAACATGAATAATAGCTTTTAAGCCATCTAGATGTTTAATTGAAGTATACAAACTTTTAACATCAATTACTAGCCAATAATTATTCTCGTTCCATTCTACTGTAGAAATTTCTTCTAAAAAATCAAAACTATTTTGAATATATGCTGAGGCTTTTTGTGCATGAGGTAATAACAGATTGTGTAAAATCAAACCCAAATTGTGCAATAAATATTTGCAAGCCAAAATAAATCACAGTTAATTCATACCACATCTTTTAGCCCCTAAACCTGGACTGAAGCACTAAAGGCAGTGGTGTCCCCATATTCATAATGGATATGCACACCTCCAGACTAGAGCCAAAATAGCGCATCACAGATGCTTCAGGTACAACTAACACTGGGTAAAAATGCAATCCAAGTTGTAGTCTGCTATAGATCCCCCACTGTGTCCCAAGACTCCCACTCCACATTCCTAAACAGACTGGAAAATATTAGGGTATAACCCAGTATCCTTATACTGGGAGACTTTAACTACTCCTCCATAACCTGGAAAAATTGCTCATGTACCAACACACTTGCTCAATGTTTTCTGGAATTAATTAATTCCAAACTCTAGACCAACTTATTCTTACCACAACCAGGGGTAGAAACATCCTTGACTTGGTCATTACCAACATGGGCGACCATTGCTCTACACCAGTAATCAACTCCTCCCTGGTCATATCTGACCACAAGCTAATCACCATGGATATCCACATCCCACCCTCACACCCTCCTAAAGGAAACCACCATGAAAAACTTCTCCAAAGCCAATTTTGGGCTATTAAAATCTGAGGTGGCTAACTTCACGACACCCATTTAAATGAAAAATAGATGCATGACTGCTGAATCATACACCAATGAGCTCATAAACAAGTGCATGGAATGGGCCATAACAAATAATACCAATACACTCTCCTCCAAAAAAAGGAAGCCAATCTGGTGGTCCCCCACCATAAACAAACTCTACAACAGAACAAAAAAAAAACTGTTGCAGAAAAGGGTGAATTCCCAAGACTGGAAAAACTCCCTTGTTAGCCACTGCAAAATATTGAGATCCATCATCAAATACTCTAAAGCTAGCTACAAAAACAAAATTGCTGCAGATTCTAAAGACAACCATAAGGCATTCTATAGTTATGTCAATAATCTACATGGTGGTGGAGCCTGAATGGCTAACTGAAAGCAGCAGTATTTTAGAGCTCCATATAACTAGCTAAATAAGGCAGGGAAAAATATTCTTTTTTTTCTTCAAAGTATACAATCTTATAGATAAAGGACTCATTTACATAATTAAAAACTTTGGTGAAGTTTTACAAATAATTTCCTGTCAAAAAGTTTGGAGATATATTCACTTGTTAAAATGAGCAACTCAAGGAATTCTCACTAAGATTTTGCCTTAAAAAAGGAACAACAACAGATGATACTTACCCTGCAGGAGTTGTCTTTGAAGATGGATGATTTTAAAGAGAACCTAGAAAATCTTAAAACAAGCAGTCAAAAACAGGCTGACACCCTCAAGGAAATGCTACAACACCAGACAAGGATAACAGGAACAGAGGCTTCTCTAAATGACTTAGAAAGCAGACTTAAGGAAGAGGAAACAGAAAGAATAGCTTCTTAAACAAAACACTTGGTTGGTTCATAAAGTAGATGACTAGGAAAATAGGGAGAGGAGAAATAACATCAGGATTTTCGGATTACCTGAAAACACAGAAGGTGAGGATATTATTTCCTTTTTATCATGCTGGATCCCTGACTTTTTAAATTTAAAAGAAGGACTTTCCTTTGATATTGAAATGGCACACAGAGCTCTTGGGAAACCTGCCACTAACTCAAACTCTCCTTCTAGGTCAATAATTATCAAATATCTTTCATACTTGGACAAGGAACTGATTTTAAGAGCGGTTTGGAGGAAGACACCTCTAAAATATAAACAGAGCCTGATAAGATTTGATAATGACTATTCAGCTAGAATAATGGAACAAAGGAAAAAAGTGTGGCCAATGATAAAGTTTCTGAAACAAAATAATATCAAGGTACAGCTTGCATATCCAGCTAAGATAAGAATACTGTATGCCAACGAGATGAGGACTTTTATTGACTTAGAGGAAGGCTCTTCATTTATTAAAACTAATAATGTGATTACTTTACCAGAAGATATGGATTGGATGTCACCTTCACTCAAGAGAACAAAAGAAACAAATGTCTGGACAGACATCAAAAAGAAGAAGCAAAAGACTGATAGTTACAGCCAAATCTCTCAAAGCATCTGCTTTGATATGAATTGTTTTAACATTACTTTAAAGGTCTAATTTTACTGCTTGGAATTTTAAAACAAAGGTAACTAACTACTGTAATATTTATCTTTATTTTTTGAAAATAGATGACACATGAGAGTTTTCACATTACCTCAGGTATGTAAAACAGGGTACTTTTCTTTCACAGAAGGAGGGTTATATAGCACATAAAATATTTATACTGTAAATCAACATACATAGCATATGTGTATTTTCTCTTAAGTTTCTCTTTTCTTTCTCTCTTCTCTCTTTTCTCATTATTTATTTTAACTGCATCTTGACTCCCTTTCTAAATTCTCTCCTATTTACTATACTAATATAGTATGTATATATTTAATAACTCACTATCTATACATAGATAAATAATAGTCTAAAATCTAGTTTTAAGGTAGACTAATTGGAATAGTGAACTTAATTAATTGTTATTAATATATTTATTAGATTAATGATAGTCACTGTTATGCTTATTGGGATTGGGGACATGCTCATGATTAACTCTGAAATGTTCCATTCATGTACATATGTCCTTTGAATTATTTCCTTTTAGTATTCACAAATATATATATATAAAAAAGAGGGAAAAATGTACTGTTGGTTAAGAGAAATGAAGGTTTCTTCACATTCTATTTGCATTGCCATAGCAACAATAAACAACTGGTGCAGTTTCTAAGGGCACTGTGAACCTACAAAGTGCATTTAGCCTCACAGATAACAAATAATAAGAAAAAGTAATGGTGTTTAGTTATTAAAATGAAAACCAACCTAAGCAAGGTAAAATAAATACATAATAGGATTATTTGTAAATATTTTATTATTTATCCTCATAAGATTACATATTCCTAGAAATGCAACTGAAATGTTCCAAAACTACATGTGCACTTAAATGTAGCTGCTTGATTAAAAAGTATTACTCAGTTTAACATGCTGATTCCACAAGCTGTCTGCACTGTAAAAGTTACACTTTATATGTTACTTGAAATTGACAGTCTCTAGAGCACATGAAAAGATGCATATTACTTTTTGCAACATGTTATCTTTACAGTTACCTCACACTCTGTACAAACTCACTTGGCAACTGATAGCTATTCATTTAAAATATCAATTTAAGTATTAAATGTACCCTTGAAATGCTATTGACATTTTGACAAAATATAAGCTGAACTGTAAAATGAATGACTTAAAAGAAGTGAAGTAATGCATAGATTTCAAAGACAGTTCTTGATACTACAGTAAAAGTAAAAATGTATATTCCCAAGGAAGTATTGAAATGTTTTGGCCTTCCAGTTAAAATAGCTTACTGTCAACATTTTGCGATATCAGAAAGTTTGAAGAGCTAGGAAATTACTTTGTCTTTATAATGATTATTAGACAGATGTTAGACTCTGCTTAGTTTAATGAACTGTGACACATGTTTATGAAAAAAAGTGGACTCAGTTATTCAAATTGGACTACACATTCCTGGAAACTCAACTGAAATGTCCCCAAATTACTTGTGAACTTAAATGAAACTGCCTGATTAATAAGAATAATTTACTTTAACAACCTGAATCCATATATGCTCTATATATGCTACATTATATATGTCACTTGCAAATGACAGTCTCTAGAGCATACAAAAAATATATATTATTTTTGCAACATGCTATATTTTCACTAGCAATGCATTCTAAACTAACTCAACTGGCAACTGACAAGTTATTTATTTGAAACATCAATCTAAATATTAATTGTGCCTTTGAAATATTGTTGCCGTTTTGACAAAATAAAACCTAAATTGAAAAAGGAATGATTTGAAGAAGTGAAGTATTGTACAGATTTCAAAGGCAGCTACTGACACTACAATCTAAGTAGAAATGTAGACATGCAAGGAAAAATTGAAATGCTTTACATGTTTAGTTAAAATAGCTTATTGTTAACTTTTAGCTTTATCAGAAAATTTAAAGAGCTAGGAAATTATTTCTAATTTGTCTTTATAATGTTTACTGAAGTGATGTTAGTCACTGACTTGTTTAATGGATTGCGAGTCATGTACAAGACGGAATACTGAATGTTATTTCTGTTTACCTATGTTTGCTGAATTTCTTTTATTAGTACTGATTTATAAAAAGAGAAAGAAAGGGAAAGGAAATCTCTGTTTTTGGTCAAGGGAGTAGAGGCTTAAGTGTAGTCTAACTGCCCTGAGAACTCCCTACGATGCTCTAAACACTATTTGATTAATACTTACCCATATGGGTACCTTCTCATTCATTCTAGACCTGATGTGATTACCCATTCTGGAAGCAGGAGGTGCCCTATGCAGGGTGGGAATTGTCAGGGTGATCATAGTTCATTCTTAGACTCTGGTTTGTAAGTCTATAAATATGTAAAAGCACTGCACACTAGAATGTAAGATGCCTCTACTCAGAGTCAGGATACCACTGATATGCCATGCCTTTTCATAAGTGTAAGTTGAAGTTGGTGAGCTGAAGAGTAGGAAAGCAAAGGAAGACAGTACACCTACAATAAATTCATATTTCATTGGTAATCACTCATTGTCTCCTGTAGAGTCCTTTTAGTCAAATTATTTTCGTAATAATCTATTTGTTGTTGGCTTATTTAGTGTATGCTCCTCAGTTGCATTTAATTTATCCAAAATGACATATCTGACATGTTTGGTATCTCTTAAGGGTAACTAAATATTGGATATTTTCTAAGTCAGCATAATAATTGTTTACACTACTAACATTCCATCCTGATATATAAAATACTGTAGAACAATAATAGAATAATATAGAATTTCATATCTCTTTTAAGAAAATTTTCCATATAATAATTTAACATATGGAGCTCAGTTGATATTGTTGGTTAAAGGTATAAGTGATAATCCAATAGATTTATCTTTATCTATTGGATTAGGAATTACTTTTATTCCATGTTTAATGGGAAATTCATAATTACTTGTATTTGATACTTTAGAATTAATGTTTTATAGAAGTACTTTTTTAAAGCCTGACCAGAATTTTACCCTTCTTGTATTTAAAGAAGAAAGAACATTAAATTACACTCCCAAGTTTATACACATAAAAATAACATTCAATGTTATCAGATAATATAGCAATAACCCACGGCTGGGTATGGGTAATGCTGGATTTACCCACGGTTGGCATGGTTTGGTCACAAGGGTGAAGCTCGAGTGACCAAACAAAGCCAACCATGGATAAATCCAGCATTACCCACACCCAGCCATGGGTTATTGCTATTATACAATGGTATTCATGTTGTGTTGTGTTATGTTTGTGTTGCTGTTATTTAGGTTTTTGTTTGTGTTAGTCTGTATTCTTCCATGTTTTATGAGATACAATAGTCCAATACTTTTTATTATTTGTTTGTTTATTTCTTTTCTGAGACCTTTTTTCTGCAGATGTTATGGGTATGTGGTTAATTTGTTTATAAAGCCTTATGTTTGGAGTTTGAAAAAAAATGTAAATGGTGATTTTTTTTTCATATGGTTGGCTGTTCCCTTGTCTCAAATGTATCCTGCAGCAGTTGGTCCACTGGCGTGGATTGTACTTGTACACATTATTGAGATTTGTGTTGCTCAGCTGCTGGAGTCAACTTAAGGTGGACATGTAAGACATTGAACCCATTAACTGGAGTGGGGACAGTGGTTACGTGCCACTGTGTAATTTGTCAGTTGGACAGCATAGACTTACAACTCCTAAAAAAATGCAGTTGTCAACCTGTGTTGCTTACAAAGTTTTTGTGAGAATACGTAAGTTCCACTCTTTCTTTTATCTGCATGTAGTCTGGCAGCCTATGCTTTCATAATTTCATAGTTTCATAGTTTAGTACTAGGGTATCTGCCCTGGGGCATTTGTAATCCTAGCCATAGTGATGTGGCTTTTGCCACTCCATAAAATGGTACAAAATGCACAGAATAGATTTAGAATACTGTGCCACTGTCTAGTAGTGACACAGTGAAGGTCCCCTTATATAATAGAATTACTTTACTGTTCCCTTGTCTAGTAGTGACACAGATGTGACCTCTGGGGTAAACTTACGATCTCCCATCCACTCATCAAGATTTCTCTTAAAGAGAGTCAGTGAGGGGCTCTGTCTAACATGAACTGGGATCTTGTTCCAGAGCATGGGAAGCCTCTGGGTTATGAATTTATCCCTCTAGCATGTCCTATTTATACTTGTGCCGAGGTTTAAGTCTTTAGCTCTCGTGGTTCTGATGGATTTGGATTTTTTGAGGTGGAGCATGTCCATCAGTTCCTGATTGGACATGGCCTTGTACGTCAGGCAGAGATCACCTCTGAGCAGGCGGTATGCTACTGAATAGAGCTAGAGTTTCTTTAGTCTGGCAGAATAAGACATATGTTGGAGACCCTTGATCCTCTTGGTGAGGTACTTTTGTGGTCTCTCCAGCTGTTGCAAATGCCGGGTGAGGTACATACCAAATGGGGAATTGTACTCAATCATGTGTCTGATGAGGGAGGAGTATAGGGGTACAATGACATCCTTGGATCTGGATGTGAATCCCTTCATGATAAGGTGTGCAAGGTAGAATGTTTTTCTAACCACTTTGGCAACGTGGGTGTCAAATGAGAGGTCGCTGTCGACTTGGGTCCCTAGGTCTCTGATTACTTTTTCTGTACTCAGTGGATTGCTGTCTATGTGATAATTTGTGGGTACTTTGTTTTTCCCAAAGGGGATGACTATACATTTTTTGGTATTTAGTTTAAGGCCATGACTCCGGCACCAGTTGTCCATTTCTGTGAGGCCTTTTTGTAGGATGTATGTGTCCGCTGGTGTATCGACTATGGCACCTGGTTTGCAGTCATCTGCGAGCTTTGTCAGCCACAACCCTCCCATGTTTGCTTTAACATCTGAGAAATAAATGCCGAACAAGAGGGGTTCCAGGACAGATCCCTGTGGGACACCACTTGTGACTGGCTTTGAGTCTGACATTGCTCCAGCGATTTTAACTTTATGGGTTCTGTCCTTTAGCCAGTTTGCAACCCATCTAGTGACATAAGGGTTTACATTTAAGCTGTTGGGCTTATCTATGATGCCTGAGTGGGGTATTGTGTCGAAGGCCTTAGCGAAGTCCAGGTGGGCTGTATGGACTGCTTTGCTCTCATCAATGGCTCTAGTGACTGTTTTGAAAAAGTCAACCAGGTTCAAAAGGCAGGATCTGCCATTTACAAAGCCGAACTGGGTGGGGTCAAGTGTCTGTAGGTCCCCAATGTCTCTGTTTATGAGTTCCATAATGATTCTTTCCATAGCTTTGCAGACCAGGCTGGTTAAGCTTATGGGGCAGTAGTTCCCAGGGTCTGTAGAGGTACCCCCTTTGTGGAGTGGGACCACTGTTGCTGTATGCCAGTGTTCAGGTACATATCCTGTAGTAAGGCTAAGGTTAAGTAGCATTTTTATGTGCGGATTTAGCTCCTCTTGGAGTTCACATAGCACGCAACCCGGGATACCGTCAGGTCCCATTGATGCTGTGTTTTTAGCTTTGCTGAGGGCGGCTCTCATCTGGACATCTGAGATGACAGGGAGATTACATTCAGCTGGGATAAGTATTTCTTCTTTTGGGGGTGAGGGAGGGGAGAAATTTGCACTGAACCTGTCAGCCAGAATGTTGGCAATATCTGTGGGTTCAGTGTATTTTTTGTTGTTGTGAACTAACTCTGAGCATATTTGAGGGTTTCTGCCCAGGTTTCTAACATAGCTGAAGAAGGCTTTGTGGTTATCTTTAGTGTCCTTAGCGATTTTTCTCATAAAGTTGGCCTTGGATGTTTTTATGAGAGAACATAGTTTTCAGCTAGTGTTGATCAGAGATGTCTTCCCTTTATGGGATTTTGCTCTGTCGTGCAGTAGCTTCCTTCTTTTGTTATACAATTTGTTAATGGCTGAGGTCCACCAGACAGGACGCTTGCCTTTGGTGCAGAGGGACTTGGATTTATTTGGGATTGCATGATCCATGCATTCTTGAAGATGTCCATAGAAAGCATTTGTGAAGGATTCAGCATTGTGGGATGTGGTATCCACTGGCCCAGTGGGCTTAAAGGATACCATCTCAGTCTTAAGAAGAGTGAAGTCTGCTTTTGAGAAGTTTTTAACTGTGGTCTTTTGTGCTGGGGGTGGAGGTGGGATATGTATATCCAGGGTGATTAGTTTGTGGTCAGATCTCACTAGTGAGGGGTATACCTCCAGTGTGGAGCATTTTGTCCCCATGTTTGTGATGATCAGGTCTAGTATATTATCTCCCCTAGTGGGAGAGGTGACTAGTTGTTCCAGTGCATTTGAATTTATGAATTCCAGGAACCTTTGGGCTAGGGTGTTAGGGCTTGAATAATGTACCCAATCTATGTTAGGGTAGTTGAAGTCTCCCAGTATGATGGTAAATACATGTGATACATTCATATCCTGCAATGTCTTCATCACCACTTGTATCCCCATTTGACTTTCAGTTGTACACATTACTCACATCTGAGCTGTTAAGTTTTTGCACCATACTTCTGGTGAACATTTAAGAAAGTGAGGGTGCTTATTTTTTGAGGGAAAACTGATTTTGTGCTGCCGTCTCATTTGCCAGCTGCATGGTGGCAGAAAGTTAACTGACAGGGGAAAGTGCTTTGTGTGCCGCTGTCTCATTTGCCAGTTGGACAGCATTATGTTATAACTACTGAACTATTTCCACTTAAATTCACACTGATGAAAGACAGTTCAGTGACTCACACCTTCCAAGTAACTTGGGCAAATATATTTTGGCAGGATAAGGGCTTGGTAATACGTTAGATGCCGGGCTTTTTTAGTTTGCTATGTTGGATTTACAATGTGCACGCTGGTTGGATTAGCCAATCAGCATGCACGTTTCTCGGCTTTGCCAAGTTTCCATTGTATAATATGGTATAACTACTATAATCAAAATAAATAAAAAAAAGAAGCAAAATGTTTCTTCCAACAATAACTTGAAATGGATTCAACATTCTTATCATTAAATACTAATGGCTTAAATAATGCAAATAAAAGATCAAAATTACTAAAATATTTAAATCTAAATAAGGCACAAGTAGTATTTCTCCAGGAAACACATTTTAAGACTAATTATAACTTTATTTGGAACCCTAAGGATTATACAGTCTTAGCTCAATCCTCCTATAGAACAAAGACAAAAGGAGTATCAATTCTCTGGAAGAAAAACATAATCACTCCAAAAGTTATTTATAAATATGAAGACAAAGAAGGTCTATTAGCATTTGTTATAATTAAATTTAATAACAAAATATGGACCTTAGCTAATCTATACTGGTTCCCAGGAATTGGAGTAGGAACAGTTAAAAAACACCTAGATATTATTTTCAACAATTATAAAGAAAATCTTATACTGGGAAGAGATTTTAATTGTACCTTACAAGCTTCTGAAACAACCAAGAAGTCTTTTTGCATAGCAACTATTTTAAAATCCGTAAAAAGATAGATTGATTCATTTCATTTAATAGACACTTTTAAATTAAAAGATGATAAATCCTTATTATTTTCCCATAAAGACCATAGATTTGGAACACAAACCAGAATAGACAAATTATTCATAGTGCAAGATTTACAAACAAAAATCCTCAACTTCTCAATAGTTTCATGCCCCTTCACAGATCATGACTCTCTGATAATAAATCTCCAAATAGAGTTTTAACCTTTAATCCTCTTAACTAGAATTCCATCACATATCACGAAAATTAAAGAATTCAGACCCTGGATGTTGCCAAAACTACAATTATTTCTTGAAAGTAATAATACAACAGAAATCAGTAGAGTCATGGTTTGGGATTCATTAAAAGCATATTTATTTGGTAAGACCCTTAGCTGGTACAAAAACAAAGTTAGAGAGTGGGAATCTGAATCATTAGACTTGCAAACCAGACTCTTGACAGCAAAATCTAAAAAAGTCAGAATTGTCCAGAAGTCAAAAAGAAACAGAGGAATTAAATAAAAAATATAATGAAATTCTAACACACAAAACTTGTCTAAGCTTGGAAAAATTAAAACTAAACTCATTAGCCACCTCCCCCGAGATATCTACATAACTTATCTACAAGAATTAAAATACAATCTAAAGCAAATAACATTGGTAGTATATATCATGAAATGAAAGGGAAAAAAGTATCTGATATAGGAGACATCCTTGAAGCATTTTGGTTCCATTATATGGAACACTTCAAAAAAGAAGATTTAGATACCAACCAAATAAACCTAGATACAAACCTTATCAATATAAATTCCAGAAAACTTAAAACTAGACCTACAAAAACTTATATCCTATAAAGAAACTGTTGACAAGATGAAAGAAAGAAAATCTAACAAAGCTCCATGGATAGATAGTATAATTATGGAAATTTTCAAATTCTTCCCTTCAACAGATATCTCCCTTTTTTCATAAAACTTTGCTAGAAGTCCAGTCAGAAGAAAAAATACCACCCTGATGGAAATATTCTCTCATAACACCAATTCTAAAAGATAATAAACCATCAGGCATTTGCACCTCATACAGACCTATATCATTACTGAATAATGATTACAAAATATTCATGTCAATCCTAGCTAACAGAATGGAAATCCCACTTTCAAAGACAATTAATAATGATCAAACTGAATTTTTCTATAACAGGCACACACATGATAATATTAAAAGGATACTTACTCTTATAGATTATGTGAATAAAGAAGATAAAGAAACACTTGTAATTGGATTAGACACAGAAAAAGCCTTTGATTCCCTCAACTGGGAATATCTATTTAAAACTTTAGCATTATTTGAATTTACTCTTCCCTTCATCTTATTACTAAAAAAACATATATATCAATAACTTAGCCTACATTAAATTAAATCCTTTCACCTCAGAATCTATCCATATAACAAAAAGTACTAAACAAGGATGCCCCCTTTCTCCTATTTTATTTGCTTTGGCTATAGAAATACTTGCAGAAATTATTCTTCTTTCAGCTTTTCCCATTTAGGGGTCACCACAGTGACATCTGTCTGCTCATGATTGGCAGTGGAGTTTTACAATGTCAAGCAGCCAGCCCGGCACCCAACCTTTCACAGAAGGCATACACACACACTCATGCCTAGGGTCAATTTGGATTGTCCAATCCACTTAAAGCATGTCTTTGGGATGAAACTGGAGCAAACCCACACAACCACAGGGAGGACATCCAGACTCTGCACAGAAGGCACCCCAGCTGAGGATCAAACCGGAGAGCCTCTTGCTGTGAGGCAGCAATGCTAACCGCTGCACCACCATGGCCACCCAGAAATACTTGCAGAAATAATGCACAATAATCCAAGAATAAAAGGAACAGAAGTCTATGACCAGTACATATCTAAAATAATGCTTTTTGCTGATGATATTTTATTAACCCTGTCAAACTCCAGAGAGTCATTAGGAGAGCTAGAAGAAGTAATGGAGAAATTTTATAAGATTTCAGGTCTACACTTTAATAGATCAAAATCAAAATTTCTATTTTTAAATAAGATAAAGGAACTACAAGTTACAGATAAATCCATCATAGGAAAACAAGAACTTATGCTAAATTATTTAGGCATCGTGTTATGCAAAAATATAAATGAAACAATATTAATAAATTATAAAAACATTATTGAAACAATGAAAATATATATAGAAAAGTGTAACAAAGTTATATTAACTTTTGAAGACAGATTGCAATTCATAAAAATGGTCTTATTGCCAAAAATACTATATGTAGCATTAGCAATACAGTTAATTCCTGAAAGATGCATTCTTAAAGAAATAAACTCATGTTTAATAAAATTTTTATGGTATCCCAAAAAGAATAGAGTAGCTATAACTCATCACATTAGACCCTGGAAACAAAGAGGATTGACCTTCCCAGATATAGAAACATATATAAAAGCATCTGTGCTTAAAACTACAATAGGCTGGATAAACCCAAATTATTTTGCCAACTGGAAAGAATTAACAATGGCTATATTAACAAATGAATTTAATCTGTTAAAAAAATTTAATAGTAGACAAGTCAAACAAACCCTGGTGCATATTATACATAAGTATACAATAGAATATAACAAAACCTTCTAAAACAACACTGATTAATCATTACATCAATTCCTTTAGGAAACTCATCAATGCAATCATAGATCTAAAACTTTGGTTTGACCTTTTAACCCCATTTACCATCAATAAGAACTTTGCTCACAAAATATATAGAGAAACAATAACCTCCTGAGAACAAAATGGATTTTTATGCTGGTTTCAATGTGTAAATAAATTAAATGTTTTAGATATACATATGATAAAAACTGCTTACAATATTCCAACACAGGACTGGTTAACCTTACAAAGCATTTTAATGTACACTCAAGAGTTATGCAGATTAATTAATAATTCCTCATTTAAAGATATTCCAAATGTAATAAGTTTTTTGTATGAATGTATATATAATAGTTGTGAAAATAAAAAATTCCATTTCAAATCTATATAGAGAGTTAATAACTTATAAAACAATTCCCAAACCATCATACTGGCAGTTCTTAACAAAAGGTCAGTCATTGTAGTTAACAGAAGAAATTAAAACTAACATCTTATTATCAGTTAATTACACTTCTAACACACAGTACTAGAAAATATTTAACTGGAAATAGAGCATTTTTAACACCAGATAGAATTAAAAAAATCAGTACTACTACAAATGTTTTTTTCTGGAGGTGTGAAAAGTCAAATAAAGCAGATTGGATTCATATTTTTTATGAATGTAATAAAATTAAATCATATTGGAATGGAATCAATCATTTTTTACAAGCTTTATTTAATTAATCTTTTACCTTAATAAAAGCATTGATTATACTAAATGTAAATGAAGTTCCCTACCTGAATAAGACAAATATGTATTTGTTATGGACAATACTTGCTATATCTAGGAAATGCGTAACCAGAATTCAAATACACCTCCAACCTTGGAAGAATGCTACACTTTACAGAAGACAACTGCATCGATGGAAATAAAAATCAAAGAAGTATGAATCTATCCCAGGCCATTGGTAAATAATTAAAGTGATATCTTTGTTGGACACTCTGTGATAATCAATATTGTATCTCTGATAACTGATCTGTTAATTCTATATTTAATAACATACAGTGTATATAATTGAAAGTCAGGCTATTGTAAATATTGTATATAGTTGTTTAAAATGATATTTAAAAATATTATGTTTATGTTATTTTAATCGAAAATAAAAAAAATTTTGAGGGAAAAAAAAGAATCTACATGGCAATACTCAGATCTGCTCTGAGTTAGAGCACAATGGCAATACATATACAGAACCAACTGATACTGCCAACATACTGGCTGACAGGATCAGTGCGAACTTTATCCCCCTTTCACCCCTAAAGGGCCTCTCACAATACTTGAGGCATGCCAAGTCCCTATTATCACAGCTACACAGGTAAAAAATGCACTGTCCAAAGCCACGAATACAACGTCCATGGGACCTGATAATATCCCTGGCTGTATTCTACATGAATAATAAAGTGAACTGGCTCCACACCTGAGTACCCTGTTCAATTACAGCCTCATTCCAGGCTTTGTTCCTACTGAATGGCACATTGCTACAGTCATCCCACTCCACAAAGGGGGAGTGACTACAGACCCTGGGAACTACTGCCCCATTAATCTGACAAGTCTGATATGTAAGGCTATGAAGTCATCATCATGGACGTTATAAATAAGGGCATAGAGAATCTCCAAATTTTGGACCCCATGCAGTTTGGGCTTGTGAAAGGTAGATCATGCCTGCTCAACCTGAGAGACTTTTTTGAGTCTGTCACCAGAGCTGTGGATGAGGGCAAGGTAGTTCACACAGCCTATCTAGATCTTGCCAAAGCCTTCGACACCATCCCTCACTCAGGAATCATAGATAGACTCACTAAATTAGGCATAAACCCCTATGTCATAAGATGGGTTGCCAAATGGCTCACTGGCAGAGCCCACACTGTGAAAGTAGCGGACTCCAAATCTGACTACCAACCATTTACAAGTGGTGTCCCACAGGGATTGGTCCTAGGTCCTCTCCTGTTTGGCATCTACTTCTCTAAAGTTCAAACCAACACAAAGGGACTCTGGCTGACCGAGTTCACAGAGGATTGCAAACCAAGAGCCATTATTGATTTTCCAACTGATGTAACCATTCAACAAAAAGGCCTCACTGGCACTAGTGACTGGTGCCAGAACCATGGCCTTTAGGTCAATGCCAGAAAGTGCATTGTGATTCCTTTTGGGAAAAATTCAGTGCCTATGAACTCCACATAGGCGGTAGTCCACTAAACACTGAAGGTGTGATAAGCAACCTGGGGATACAGGTTGACAGCAACCTCTCCTTTGATAACCACATTGCCACTGTTGTCAGAAAGTCCTTCTGTGTGGCACATCTCATTACAAAAAGTTTCTCATCCAGGAAGAAAGAGGTCATAATCCCTCTCTACTCATCCCTCATTAGTCCTATTATAGAATACGATGCCCCATTTCCAACAACTGGAAAGGCCACAAAAATACCTCACTAAGAGGAGGTTAGGCCTTAGACACATGCCCTATATGGACAGACTCAGAAAACTCCAGCTATGGTCTGTCCCTTATCACCTACTTAGAGGTGACCTCTGCTTGACCTGCAAAGCCATGTCTGACCCAGAGCTGCTAGATATGCTACACCTAAAGAAATCCCAATCCCTCTGTGCCACACACTCTAGGGACCTTAACTTCATTACCACAATAAACAGAACATGCTGGAGGGACAGGTTCCTAACCCAGATACTTCCCATACTTTGGAACAAACTTCCCATTCACATCAAGCAGAGCACTTCACTGGCCCTCTTTAAGAGAAAGTTTGACGAGTGGATGGGCAATAGGAAGTTCACCCTGGGGATCACTTCAGTGGCCTTGCTTGACAGGGCTACTGGGAACTAACTTTGGGTGGCATGATGCCAGGGAATCTTCTTGGGCTAGGCTTATAGAGGCTCCAGGGCTGTAAGCCTAGTATATACCTATGAAACTATGAACCTATGAATATCAACAATTAAAGGTTTAACTACACTAAAATTACATTTTGGATCGTGGTCCTCCGTGTTTTTACAGTGTTTATTAGTAATTTGTTTTTTGGTTACACTGGTGCCTGGAAGTGCTTGTTTTTTTTTTTGGTGTTTGTTTACTAAGTTTTTCCATGAAGTGTGCACATGAGGAGAATGCACTTGATTTAACTTTGCACTCCACTCCCACTTATCATGACAAAGTGTTGGAAGATTTGGTTACCACGGTGGGTGAGAAGCAGAAGTACTTGGAAAGTCTATCCACCAGAATTAAAGATAGTTTTAAAAGTTCAACATTAAACAACAATTTTGTGGTCGACCAACATGAATCCTCTGCTGGAAATGATATTATGGCTATATACATTCCAGTTGGAGATGAAAAAGTCAACCTCAGTTCCTGTAAAGATGTGAAGACCCTGTTAAATGTGAGTTTTGACCCTTTTTCTGCTATTACAGCTCAGCCGGAAAGACAAATTCTTAGAAACAATGTTCAAATCATCTGTTAGAGAGACTTGAAAAAGGTTTAATACATTATCAGACTATCCATGTTGAAAGTAATTATTTTTAACATTGTAGTAAGTTGGGCATAGTTCTGAAGGGTTTAAGATTCTTTAAGATGCCCAACAGAACAAGTTCAGATAGCCCGTTTTTCAAAGAACTTGTTATTTTTTGCCAATGCTTGCAGAGAATTTTTGAAGTTGTTAATTAAAAATAATAACTATTCTTCAGCAACTAAAGGTGACTTTGACTGAAACTGATAGATCAATTGCCCAGCATTTGAGTAATTGTCATGAATTGGCCCCAGATTAGCATAATGTGTTAGAGACTGTTGATACATTTGAAAAGACAGTGGTTCAGTGTAAATTTAAGAAAGTTGCACATGGCATTAGGCAGCATATGAACCTGGTGTTGCATATGATAATTTCATTTCTATTAAAAACAAACCTACCTCAGTGGAAGTTATTAAGAATGGGGGCTGAAGAAATTCCCTATAGTGATAATCCGGAGACAGTTTCAGAAAAAGAGACTCAGGGGACAGTTGTTAATACCACTGGGCCTTTAAATTTGGTGCGAACACAAAGAGGAAGTTATGAGGATGGCCAAGTGGTGAAAAAGAGAGTCAGTGGTGTTCCAGTGGATTCCGTGTTGAATAGGGATGTTTTAGAGTAAGCATTAAAATCCCCAAATTTTCAAAATGTTAATAAAAACAAAAACATTTTTTTCAAGAGGGAAACCACACAATGGGGAACAGAAATGCAGGAGCAATGGTTATTACACTCAGAGCCAAGGTAGAAGCAGAAGCTGGAAACGCTAAGGACTTATGATTCACCAGTAAGTTTGAGGATTTCTGTGTATAATCATTCAGATTTTCAAATGACTGATGAACATGTTAAATTATTGCATTTAGTTTCAATTTTTGCTGCGTAGGAATGCTGATATTTCTAAGACATTAATTGAATTAAACCTCTACACTCCAAAACTTAACTTAAATTATATTTTGAATGATGTTACAATAAGAAGGACTTTAAGTAAGCTGTCTAATTTTAATCTCAATTTGTTGCATACCATTAAGACTTTTGAAATAGACAGTGAAAGAGATATTATGAAAAGTTTACAAAAAAAAAGGCGATTTTGTCTTTTATAACTTGAATTCCTGTGAAAAGAAAGTCTTAAATGATTTAAGGAGTAGAAAAGATTTAAGGTTTATGAAGGAAGATAAGGGGGGGGGGTTGAGACTGTCATTATGAACTTAAATGAATATAATGCTGCTATTGAGAATATGTTAAAAAAGGATTGTGAATATAAATGTGTGATTAATTATGACGTATTGAAAAATTGCACATTTATTCACATTTTGTAGGACTTATTTGTGAATGATGAGATCAATCAAGAAACATTTGATTTTTTGTATGTTGAAAATACAAGGTGGGGATTTTGTTTGGCATCCTGAATCTTCATAAAGTACCATCAACCCTCCTTTCAGACCCATTGTTTCAGCTCCTGGGAGTAGCACTAAGTGTATTTCTTTATTTTTGGATCATATTTTAATCCCTTAGTACAAAAATGATCTTCTTACATATCTGATTCTTGGGATTTTTTGAATGAGTTATGGTACTTTTCATTAGGTTTAAGTGATGGTATAGAAACTATTTTTCATGTTCGCAGTTGAAGCTGTTTCTTTGTTCACTTGTATTTTTCAACAAGAAGGGGTGGGGTACATCAGATGTTATTTAAGCAAATATACTAACATCTGTAGTAATAATATTAACATGTATATGTGTCTATTAGACTTATTATTGGAAAATAGTTATTTTATTTTTAATAACAATTTCTATAAACAGTTAAAGGGAGTTTCATTGAGGGCTACAGTGGGACCAACATATGTGAATTTAGTTTTGGGTTGGTAGGAAAATGAAATTTTGCCCAGGCTTCCCCTTTACGATAATATAATTTTTTATAGATGGTTTGTAGATAATTTGTTTTTTATTGTTGAGAAAGAGGGCTTTCATATTTTGGATTTTACTGGCACATTAAATCAAAGTACAAAATTTTTGAAGTTTCTATTAGGAGAACAAGGTCTCAAAGTTTGTTTTTTAGACATAGATTTAAGCTGGGGCCATGTACAAAAGAAATGTATTAGCTGTATCCATCAAAAGGATACCTTTTGTAATAGTTATGTACATTGTAAAAGTAGTCACCCTATGTTTATGAAAAGGAATATCCAATGTGGCAATTTATTAGAGCTCCACGAATGACTGTTGTAGACAGTAATTTTGTGAATGAAATTCTGTTTATTTCCAAATTGTTTTTGGAAAGGGGACATCCCATTTAACTTTTAAATAGGTCAGCTCAGGAGGTTATTTTGAGACCTGAATGAGATTTTCCTCCAATTTTATTGAAAGGGTCTGTCAACAAAAGGGGTAGTAATACTAAACCATTGATGGACTATAAGGAAGCGCCTAGATTTTGTGTAGATATGAGCTTGGACAATTTTATTATACAGGATGTCATTTATGACAATTGGAAGGTTATTTTAGAAAATGGGTACATTAGAAAAGTATTGGGAACTTTCCCTAATTTTGTCTACAAGAAACATTGTAGTATCAAACAATTGTTGGAACTAAGTAATATTAACTCAGATCTTGATTCTACACAGAAAATGCTAGCTATGTACAAATGTTTTGGCTGTAATGCTTGCAGATTTATACAGGAAGGCCCATATATTTCCTTTGCACATATAGACTATGCTATTACAGTTCTGGGAATGTTAAATTGTGTCACTTCTGGGGTTGTTTAGATTGCATTATGTTCAACTTGTCCTGCGTTTTACGTAGAAATGACTACAAGGAGTTTGAGAAAAAGAATTAATGAAAATTTGTATGTCATTAAAAGTAAAACTCTTAATGCATTGTATAAACATTCTACAGATTGCACTGGTTGGAAAAAGTTTACTTTTGCCATTGTTGAAGAAGTGAGTCAAGATTCACGGGGGTGGTAATTACAAGAATTTAATGGAAAAAAGGGAAGCTGAATGGCAGCTACATTTAGCTTCTTATCTTTCTCCAGGTTTAAATTAATTAAAGTTAATATTAAATGTTTTTTTATTGGATAGGAGGGTGACTATTAGAAACTAGAATAAGTTTTGCAGCTTTTAAATGGTTCAATTTTTTAAAGGTTTTTATTGAAGCAAAAAAATTGTTGAGTACTTTTAATTGGTTCATTGTTAATTGACTTGATTATTTAAAATATATGAGTTTGTGTAACAGTGTTTCTGATGAAGTCTTTGTGATGAATAGCGACTATTAAAGGTTTAAGTATTCAAAAATTACATTATTCAGAAGTCCAGCATCATAAAACAGCATCTCAGTACAATGCAACTAGCTGTGCACAGAGCACGCATGCTTCAACTATTCAAAAGTCCAACTTCATAGAATAGTCAAGCTGCATTGGCTTTGCATACTTGGAGAAGAAAATGATCCCTGGAAACCAATTTACAGTATTTTGATATTAATAAAATATTCAAATTATTTTCACTAGTGTGATTTTGCAAGGTTAAATTAATTCAGCCTATAGATGAGTGCTTGAATAAATATATCATTCATCTGTGCAAAGGCCAACAACATGGAGCAGTCACAGTGCTGCACTTTTCTTCTGGCACGATCTAGATATGCCACTGCTTATAATCATTCATAAAAGGATATAGGCATAAACCTATTAATCTCTATAAAGTAATGATTTCCCATCACCCTTATTATAAACAGATCCTTTTTGCCATTTTGCATAATGTCTGTCAATAGCAATACTGCAGCTCAATCAACATGCTGGGCTTACACATTTGCAGGCTAATAGAAAAAAAAGAGGTGGATACCATAAATGCATTTTTTCAATTTAATGAGTATATTTTTGATCATAATATGTCATTAATGTAAAACAATAAAATGTTATTGTACTGTTTTCAATAACAATAAGCTTCACTTTCAACACAAATATATGAGTAAGTGCAAGCAGTTGATAATTTTCTATGTAATTTCAGCATGTCAAACAGGAAAATCTTTAAACTAAGAAAGCAAATAAAGAAATGATCCTCTCTGGTTGCAAGCAGAAAGGGGTGAGACATAAACATTATCTGCATATCAGACGTATATATTAGCTTGCAGTTAAAACTATAAGCGTGTACAGACAAGGAAAGTTTTAGCTACACTAGTTAAAAAAATAACATTACATTACTGTATAGAAATTAAGTAATAAAATAATTTAAATTATCTGCAGCTGTGTAATCAGTCCAAAATTGTATTAAGTTACCTAACATTGTACAATAAAATGCTCAAGTTTCCTTGGATCGTTATATTTTTAATATCCTTAATTATGCCACAAACGTTATAGAGAAATACATCTTAGGCCCACTACTGATTACTGCATAGTTTTTTGAAAATGGTTCCCTCAACTAATGTCATACATTCTTGAAGCGTCATTTTACACAACTGCACACCATCTGGGTGCTTCATATTATGAAACAACTGTAATTGCCAAATGATATAACGATCCATAATATTTGCAAGTATAATTCATTATATTTATGTCAGCTTTGTGCAGTAATTACTTCTAAATTTGTTAACACCCATTTATTAAATATACTTCTTGATTTCATTCCTGTAAAGTGATATTGCTTTATGCCTATATAATAGTACAATTGATTGGAAAAGCAAGCTGGGTTTCTAACAATTTAACAGTAGCTTAACACTACTCGGTGTGGTACGTTAAAGCTATAACTATGGCAGGGTGAAGACGGTATCTGCCCCAGCTGCAAGTTGTCATAGGAGCAATTGGCAAGTGCAGATGGTACAGGAAAGCAGTCTCGGTATTGCTTTATGAACACTCATATGTGGTTATGGCTTCAGCACTGAAGTACACTTAGCTGTGTAGTAACTGTAGCAAACTGCTTTATGAAACTGTAATGAGCAACTTGCTACAGTTCCCGCTCCACAGCAGAATTTTGAGTTGATGCAGCAGTTCTGGGATCTGCAGTGGTTACCAAATGTGGTAGCTATACTCCTGTGGTCCAGATGAGGTAGCTATACTACTGTGGTACAAACAAGATCTCTGAGTTAATAAACAGAGTTTATAATTCCAACATTGCACAGAACTCATGAAATTTATCATTGGAATTTGCTGTATTCGTTTAGTTTTACTTTGTTTTGCTCATAATTTCAGGTCTCAGAATCATGGATCATAATTGCAAAAGACAGACCGTTTAGCTATGAGCATCTGTGTGAATCATGCAAGTATACTATCTCCCCTCAGCTCACACTTCACCATAACACAGATGTGTTTGTCTGTGGAATATACTAATGTTCTAGTTGTCTACTCATACCTTAGACTATGAACACAAATTCCATGTTCTGTGGAACATGCTGGTGTTCCATACCCTGTACTCAAGACTTTACTAGGAGCACAGATTCTTTTGTCTGTAGCACCTACCAGATTTCTACCATCTATACTTGTACCTCACTAAGACCACAGATTCCTTTGTCTGTTAAACACACTAGTGTTCGATATCTTGGGCTCTCACCTCATTACAACCACATATTCTTTTGCCTGTGAAACACACTAGTGCTCTATATCATGTGCGCTCACCTCACTGTAGCCCCATATTTCTTTGCCTGTGAACAATACTAGTGCTCTATATCATGTGCGCTCACCTCACTGTAGCCCCATATTTCTTTGCCTGTGAACAATACTAGTGCTCAATATCATGTGCACTCACCTCACTATAGCCACATATTCCTTTGCTTGTGAACAATACTAGTGTTCTGCATCCTGCATTTCATATCGCACTGGAAGGAGAGACCCATCTGTGAATAATAATGATGTTCTGCAGGTGAGTCTCTATCTTAAGCAAATACTAATGTCATACACCCTACAACTCACATATTGCAAGAGGTATAGACCTCTCATTTTGTAGAGGATGGTAATTGTCTCCGCTGTTATTACTAGAGCTGAAAGACTCCTTATCTTTGGGAAATAATAGTACTCCATGCTCTGCTATTCAAAGATCTCTGTCCAGGCTGACATTTCTATCTGTGACACATATGTATGTTTGAAGTAATACTGATCCACACCCTAATGCTAAGACATTCCTCTACTTGTAGATACTTCTATCAGAAGTAAATAACAGTGCTCCATAGCCTATCCTTGAAATATATCTACGCCTGCATACATTTCTGTCTGTGTGAAGTCCGTCTGTGAGCAGTAATACCACTCCAAACATTACCCCTAAAATTTTTCTTTAAGCGCAGGTGTTTCTGACTGTGGGAATTATGTCTCTGAGGATTAAAAGTGCTTTTCATCTTGCCCATAAAGCATCTACATACAAATATAAATTAATGTTTTGGATTATAGTAGTAATCCATACACCACCGCAAAAATATCCCTTTAAATGCAGGCATTTCTGCCTGGGGGACATATATCTGTGGAAAGTAACAGTTTTGTTACATCCTACCTGTAAATCATCTCTATAAATACATAGCTTATTAGGTAAGTACTTACAGTAACTCCTCTTCTGTTCCATTTTAAGCTTAACCAGCTTCCTTCAAAGGTAAGAATCAAACCCTGTATCTGTGAGGTAAACACCTCAACCATTATGACAACCCACCATAAACCCACATATTACTACATGTAAACATTTTAACAACTCAGGTGCACGCTCTGTCAGGGTCGCTATACAAACGTATTATATGCTGTTCAGACTAACACTCATATGACTGCATCTCAGTGCTCACTGTAAATATTGTGAATACTTGCACAAATAGTCATCTGTTCATCCACCCATCAGTGAGAATGCTGCAAACTGCTATGTTCATTCTCTATAAAAATGTCATGTTTTATCCAATAACGGAATACTCATTGCTATTAACTGAAATATCTTTATATTGTGACATCCACCTGTAAACTTTATATCTATGCTCTGACTTATGGTAAGCAAGTTGTAACTTTTTATACTGTTAATGTAGTTTGCAACCTTTTATCTCATGTTAATATAAATTGCATGCTCTTTTTTTATTTCTGTTGAGGCTTTTCTCCCCAGGACTCTGCTAAAAACAGACATTTGCTGTCTAGTTGGACTATCCTGGATAACAAATGTGAAATAAATAATATAAATAAATAAACCCCCAATTCATACACAAATGTATGTTTGTGTGATGTTATATAGTTCCCCACCCTTCCCCTAAAACATCTATACAAGGGAGTAGCTATATCTTTATGTGGAAAGTATGTTGCTTGAGAAGCTCCGTACCCATAAATCCTATGTGTATGTGCAGATATTGTTTTCTGTGAGAAGTAAGAGAAGTCTAAACCCTAGCCTTAAACATCTCTATAAGTGGGAATGTTTCTTCCTGTGGAATGTACTAATGTGGTAAATTCAGTACCATGGGTTTTGCAAAAGGTATGCATCCATCTTTACTTGGAATGAAGTAGGCTTCTGCACTTCATACATCACCACAGGTACATACACATTTTTATGTGGACGGTAACAGCAATCTATCTTGATGCAACTAAAATACATCACATTCTGAAAGTGTATGACCATTGTGTTCCACACCTTATTCTCATATATTATAAAACAAATATACTCAGTGCTTTCTATGGTCTGTGTAAAAGAGTACTTTTATACCTCCATTTACCTATGGAATATAACAAGATTAAATATCATACACTGTACACCTCACTGGGAGTACAGCTCCAACTGTATGTGAATTATAATCATGCTCTTTGCCTCACACCATATTATACAGGATTAATCTTTTTTTTTTTTTTGGATAACAAAATTGATTATTTACATGTATTGCATTCTTTACTAAATCGTAGCATTCATCCTCCCCAAGTAATTTTTCATATGAAACAAAAATTGATCTGACAGTGGACGCTAATTCCTAGCTGAAACATAATGTACAAGTATAAACTTGATGACTGAAATTAGAGCTCAACAAATACACTCCAACATCCCCCTCTAAAAATAAAATACACACACACACACACACACACACACACACACACACACACACACACACACACACACACACACACACACGCACACACACACACACACACACACACACACACACACACACACACACACACACACATATATATGTGTGTGTGTGTGTGTGTGTGTGTGTGTGTGTGTGTGTGTATATGTATGTGTGCATGTAGAAAGAGAGATTTAGCTATTTTCCTATATAATTTATAGCAGGTGTAGATTATCCATCATGGTATGTACTCTTTATGTATTATAAACAATTATTTACTCTCCACTTTCACTTGTCATAGTATCCACATTACAAAGAGTTATACCTTACAATAATACTCCATGTTCTGTTAAAATAAAATAAAAATATATAAAACTCATTGGGTATTTACACTGGAAGAAGAGAAATTTGCAAGGCAAGACAAGTTCCATTCATATAATTACATCCTTGCTAACCTTTATTAATTAAACGGGTACATATCACTTCACCTAAAACTAATTTCATCTAAACTCATTTCACCAAGACCAAATCACCTAAAGTTCATTTCACCTAAAACTCATTTCACTTAAAACTCATTTCACTGACAAGTAGTGCAATAATGCAAGTCAAAGGTATATGTCCTTTTCCCCACTGTAGTCCGATCCTGCTGTTAGTATATATATATATATATATATATATATATATATATATATATATATATATATATATATATATGTGTGTGTGTGTGTGTGTGTATATTAAGGGTGGTGTAGCCCCCCATCTAGTTGGGTTTAACCAAATAATGTAAAACAAAACCAGACACCATAAAACCAAAGTAATGGGTGGCTACGCCCCCACAACCCCCCAATATGGGAGGCTGCACCCCTACACCCCCCTAACTATATATACTAATGCCAGGATCACACTACAGTGGGGAGAAGGACATATACCTTTGACTTGCCTTATTGTACTACTTGTCAGTGAAATGAGTTTTAGGTGAAATGAACTTTAGCTGATTCTGTTTCGGTGAAATGAGTTTTAGGTGAAGTGATACGTACCCAATTAAACGTACTACTGGAATCAGAAAAATCATATTGAAATTTTCTAAAAATTACAGTGGCTGGGATTATGGTGAATGGATGGTTATTTTAGACAAACTCCTCAAACCAGAAAATTGTTCTGCGGAATTTATTAGTTTTTGAACACTGCGCTCACATGTCTCTAGGACTCAGTTTTCAAAAAAGGAAGAATAATAATTTTTATTTTCACAATTTGTAAGTGACTACCTGTAAATAAACCAGTCCTAAATTTTGATAAATCAGAAATACTTATAGCAGGAATCAAAATAAACCCATATCAAATACTATATCTAGTAACCATCTACATCCCTCCAAATCACACAAAAAATAATTATAGAATAATTATAGCACATTAGAAAATACAATCCTGGGGGAATAATTATAGCACGTTAGAAAATACATTCCAGGAATTCATGAAAGGTCCTAGTGCCCATAATGTGATATTTTGCAATTCAGAGACATCAGGAAAGACCTCATTATCAGATAATGTACATGTCTCTGAATCACAGTTATTGCTGATCTGTGTATCATGCTAGTTAACTGCTGCTGCAGCATTGTGTAGCCATAGGCATTACCTTCCCAATACTTTGTGACACACACAAATACACATTCAAACATGCACACACACACACACACACACACACACACACACACACACACACACACACACACACACACACACACACACCACACATCACATGTCCTGTACCTGTTCCTGAGTTGCCCTCTTAATCGCTGTAGTAATATAGCTGTTGTTAAAACACAAGAGTTTATAGTACTACCTGGTAGCTAGTACTTTCCCCATCTCATGATGCCCATAATAGTGCAGTGCTGTTATGGCACAGATGTGGTTTCCCTTGTCACCAGTGCTTGCTTCCACCCCCAATTCATGCACTGCTATTGGTGCCATTATGGCACATTTGTTGTCCACCCCCAAGCTTCCAATCCCTGCACTGCTGTTGGTGCCATTATGAAATATATGTAGTTTTCCTGGTGACTAGTGCTTCCCCCCACCTCACCTGATATCCATTGTGTTCTTGTTGCCATTATGGTATATTTGTAATCTCCAACATGACCAGTGCATCCCCTCACCCATTGAACCCTGTACCACTTTGAATGCCAGTAGATGAAAATTGCTTTTCACTTTGTTCACTACAAATATGTGGTGGGAATGGGCATGCTAATTTACATCTCTGAGCAATTTCTTGAATCACTTGGTATTTTTATGCCTTCCAGGAGGCAATCACAGGGAAGAGAGTACATGAGTAATTAGCGTATGCTTTTCCTCTGGACTGAAAGATATATTACATTTCAGTAATCTGTCTTTAACTCTCTACACCATTAAAGGAATTGCATCACATTCAAACACTTACCCTGCAAACAAACCATTAATTATTTCAACCACATCCTCTTAGTCTTTCTAATACATTAGCACTCCCTCATAAAAAAGAAAGCTAAAACCTCTTCTGCTCCCCATTTAACTGCAAAAATCAAACAAATGATAACATCTGGGGACAAACCCTGGAAAAGTTGTAAAAAAATAACAAACTACTTCATCCCAACAAAAGTATAGATGGCTTGGGAATAGGGTAAAGTGTATAATACAAAAAAAAACCAAAAAACAAAAAACAAACAAACATTTTCTTAGATTACAGTCTTCTTACACTGGTAACACAGGATGATTTTGGAACACTAATGATGCACTAATTAAACCAGGCAGAAAAGACCAAACAGACACCCTACTACAGGAATCAGAATTTAATGTAGTATGCAAAATAGATACATACTTCATATGGGTTGCATCCTCATTATTACTGCAGAAAAACACAAATAATACTACACAAAAAACTGAACCAAAGTATGGGAACATCAGAATTCACCCTGTCTTTGCTCTCTAAATCATATAAAGTAAAGCGCACCGTTTTAGCACCAGATAATATCCCATTAGACTGACTGTGCTTTGCAGATGATTCCAATGCATATCCAACTGCAGTTCTAATAAGCAGGTCAGTAGAAGAGCAATATGTGCCCATCCTATGGAATCCTATAGAGACAATCATATATAATCCCTATTCATTGAGGTGGACAAGACTATGTTATCACAAACCTGGCCAACCATTTTATTATGACTCATATGCATTAGCATCATAGTTTGCTTAACTACAATGGCCACTGCTTCTTCTTACTACACTCTAAAGTATGGGATTCTGTCCTGATCCTCTCAAAGAAATATCTTCTTACCCAAAATCCTGAGCACAACCAAACCATTATTTTCATGGCAATGGTTAATGCAAATGCCAACGTTCTGGACACATTACTTTACTCCATCTTGCCAAACAGTCTGTCTCTTAAAGTTTTTTTTAAATCACTTGCAAACATCACTTTGACCATACAGTTCTATACTGTATTATCACCCATATGTATAAGCATAAATATCACAGGCTGCTTAACTACAATGTAGAATGACCAGGTGGCTCAGTGGCACAGCATATAATGCTGGCACCTCACAGCAAGATGATCTCTGGTTTGATTCTTGACTGGGGTGCCATCTATGTGGAGTCTGCATCTCCTCCCTGTGTGTGTTTAGGGGTGCTCTGGTTTCCTCCCACATTCCAAAGAGATGCAATAGGTGGATTGAACAATCAAAATTGGCCATAGGCATGAGTGTGTGTGGTGTGGAAGACCTACAGTGGTAGGGCTACCCACCTGGAGATGTAAACCTTTGTTCTAGATGATTGTCACTGTCAAAGTGACACACTGACCCTATGTGCAAAAGTGGATGTATACATGTATGTGCAAACACATATAAAGTACATATATATAGGGTTTACTAATACAATATTGAAGAACATAGTCTTACACATTACAGTCCTTTGGTCATATTTTCAAAGACCAGAATTCTGAAGACCACAATGTCTAAACATCTTGAATATTGACTCTTCCTACCAGTGTAAATACAGGAACAAGTGCTAACAGGGATTCTGCAGGAGAAGCAAGTTCAAGAGTTTAACACTGCGGTCCTCAAAATTTTCATCTTCTGTGTTATGATCCTGGGATAGTGCATTTCAGGGCTGTGGCCTTCAAAACTGAGATAGTAAACCATCTATTCCTACAATTGTCTGCTCATCTCCATATTATTTGTAATGATTGCTTCTGTTTGTATTGTATACTCATCAAATTTACCTTACCATACTGTAATATTGATGCATAGTTTTCATTCTATGCTTTCCACATTTACTTTTCTCTGGGCTGATACTGAAGCTGTTTTTTTTTTTTTTTTTTTTTTTTTTATCAGTGCTCCACCCTGATTAACAAATTCAAACACATAAATAAATAAGTAAACTTAAGGCAACCTATTCTGAGAAAGCATGGTTTCCATTCAGGCCATTGAACTGATACTGCATTTCTTCCGTTTGTAAACACTATTTGTCAACATCCAAATAAAAACTTAATTCAAGTCTCTCTCTTGCTAGACACATCAAAAGCATTTGAAACAGTCTCCCACAAACTTCTGCTAACAAGCACTTCCAGTGTATATATGAGCAACACTGCAGTAAAGTGGATCTCAAGATACCTGTCTCAAAACCTCTAGTGAGTCATTTGGAAAAGCGTATTCTCATCTTACTTACTCACAGCTGTAGGCATCCTTTAATCATCTATCCTTGCCATTCCTGTATTCATTATATTTAAAATGTACACAATAATAGAAAAAGCACCTATCATAAAACGCGCTGATGAATCCACACAAATGTGCTCATCCAAGTCTATTGGAAACATCCAAGAATTAACTCAAAACAATTTTAGTAAAACAGAAAAATGGCTCACTGATTCCCACCTGATATCACCCCCCCCCCCAAGAAAAAGAATAACATTATTTCCCACTGATATAATAATCCACACCACTTCGGACTTCACTATAATATCTTGAAATAAACTTCTTCTAAAACATATGAGTCATATCAAACTTCTAGGTATAATGAGAGATCAAAACTTAAAGTTGGATACCATGTTAGGTAATGTCAAATCAGAAACTAGGCATGCTATACAAATCATGCTTTATTTAATACCGTGATCATTAGTACAGTCAGGATAGCCTTATTCCTAACAACTCTGTATGGATCTCAGCTGTTGACTAACATTTAAAATGCAGTTTAAGCTAGAAAGATGCTATAATCAAATTGCCTAATTTACAGTCAACACCTGTCATTAAATACACTTGCAGAGCACTAAAACAATTATCCCAGTTAGAACTCCAGAACACCTTAAATTTATTACAACTCAAAAAGGTATAAAGCTGGTTAAACAATCCAAGCAAATGTTCATTTAGCACTAAGCTCATTAGTAGATAAAACCAAACAAGTTAGATCCCAGCTCCTGAGTTTACTATTCACTCTAAAACCTAATAGCATTATGGAAATGTTTGACATTCATTGTGTGTAGCAAAGCTATCATTTTTTTATTTATTTATTATTTATTCTATTTATTTGACATTTGTTAACCAGGTTAGTCTGTCTGGGCAGATGCCCTTTTTCAGCAGATACCCATGAAGAAAAGTTTCAAATAATACATAATCTACAGTTAATTATAAAACCACTCATGAATGCTCTGATACATTACAGTATACCCCAAACATATTCAATTTCTTCCCAGTGTTTAATCCTTTATTCTTACCGACCTGTCTTAATCTTATATCTTGACATAAGTCATACTTTACAAATAGTACTAGCGATGTTCAAAGCCTAGGTTGTGTTGTCAAGATGCAACAAATTTGTATTTTCTTATGTATACTACATTTTGTTTATTTTATACTTTATTGATTATTGTAATGTGTGCATTAATATTTACTGTTACTCATGGAGCTTTTCTCCCTGGGCCTCTGATAAAAAAGGACATGTGTCCAGTTGGACTTTCCTGGTAAACAAATGTTAAATAAATAAAAAAAATAAATGAATAAATAAACAAAAGTAAACCAGTAGTCTCATGCAGTTACAAATCATACACAGTCAAAGTAAGAAATAATACCAAACTGTAAAACAGTAAGCAAATGTAGTAGCATTGTATACATAGTTAAAGTATACTTTTTACTTAGTCCAGTCACAGTGACATAATACAGTATAAGTAGTTGGCACAGGAAGTTTCATCCTATACAGTCATTAGTAACAGTTTCTTTCAGATTGTTCAGGAATAATTATTAACACACATCAGAAGTGAAAAGACTATTGTGTAGGATATCCTATGGAACAAATAGAGAATAAGAAAAGGTGGGTAGGTAGAGAGTAGAGGGGAGAGATTGACAGGTGGGAAGATAAATGGAAGTGTGGTGGGATAGAGGCTGATTATGTTGGGTCACTGCAAGAGCAAGCCCAAAAGTCTGGCAGATAGTCTTTTAGTAGCTTTTTGAAACAGTTTGTGTTTGAAATTGATTGTATACATTGGGGTAGTTTATTCCAAGCATTTGCGACTGAGTGGTTGTACAGAGGTTTCCCAATGGCTTTGTTGGGTTTGTTTTTTACATGTGTTGAACTCATTAAGAAACAAGGTATGAACATTGCCTACAAATATTAAAAAAAAAATACTTAGTTTTCACTTGGACCTGCCCATGTACTACTAATAAAACCATATACTGTAATGCATTACAGAGATTCCCCTTAAACAGACTTCTTTCCTTGAATGCCATAGGGCTGAATCTATTCTCCTTTAATCTGTCTGCTTACTCATTGCATTGTCCTCTACTACAACCTTCCTGTCCTCTTGCTATACCTGTTATATCATTGCTCCACACTCTAACACCTCACTTTCTGTTACTTTTTCTGTCTACCCCACATTATCTCATTTATCCTTCCAAAAATTCAAAGCTGTGAAATCTGTTTCTTGTAATGATAACGTTGTACAATTGTATGTATCACATAAATGCCTGACATGTTTATGTATTAGCCATTGTATGACAGCTATGGTACTCAAGCTGTCTTGTTTTGAAATTGTTACAGATGCTCAGTATGTAGACGTCTTACTGTTTGCATTGAAAATGATAATGTTTTCTTCTGTTTGGAATAGCTAAAATATCTCTGTTGCCAAACCATCTTACTGAACATATTAAGGTTGTTAATGACTTTATATTTGTGGAACTGTGGTCCTCTGGGACTTCAATGGATATGGAGAATTAGGTCAGTTGTTCTACCCTAGTCAACAAATATAAATAAACATACATTAATAAATCAAAAAAAAAATCAGTCAGTGAGATGCAGCTAATGTATACAAGGACATCCTAAACTGAATCAGCTAAAACACTACAGAAACTGTCCATATTAATGAATAACTACTGAAAAATAAATCCATATGTCAGTAAAAACTGACATTTTAAAGAGTACATGCACCTCACATTGTAACTGTTAGTTAAACAGTGTGCTGCACAATATTTACTGAATCATTAGTCAGTGGGCAATGATTATTTCTTTTTAACCGCTGCTGAAGCTGTTTCTTTACATACATGCCCATATGTTACTTCAGGAGAATGCCTTTGTTTTTCATCCTCTTGTTTACCAAGTCACAACTTCAAACATTGTGCCAGTTCCCATTACTTCATTGCTTAGTCCAGCTTCTCCCTTGTGACTTTTTGTTACCTGGTTGCTTTAAAACTGAACTGTAAGAAGGACATATCTGCCAGCTGGCTATATTGGCAGCACTAGAGGCAATCATGAAACTGGCATCCTTAAATGAAAACAGAGGCACTTGTTACCATTATACCTGCTGTATTATCTAAAACCTTGCTTAACAACATACCCTTTCAATGAAAAGATTTGTTTAGTTGGCTTCTGTCCTTAATGTCTGCCAGCACACATTTGTATTCCCTTCTCATTTGTAATTGAAAGCAGAATGTATTTTCAAACAGTACATTGTGTGTTTGAAAACAAGAATTCCAGATTATATAATTATACATAATAACACAACATTCTGGGGCATTCTGTTGCATTAGCAGCATGTGTCTAACAGGCCTACATTACAACTGCTGGTGCATATACATTTCTTTCAATTTACCATACAGTTCACTTCATGGGCATCTGATTTGCCTATGAAATACCACTTATTCTGCATGCTACCCTTTCCTTTCAACCACAATGACGTGAGACCTATAACCCAAATTTAATTTCTGAATAAATTGGTACTGACTGATTGTCAATGTCTTTCTGAGTTTAATTTGTTTGTCTTGTGACGGCAGCCTCCTGTGATAGAAATAAGACTTCAGAATTTAGTGAGCTGAGTACTGAGGCAGGAAAAAGTGATTATGCTGGGTCTGTGCAAGAGGACTACAATTTAGATTAACAAAATGCATTCAAGGGAATACAAAAGTGTTTGTTTACAACAGCAGTGCTAAGGAGATTTTGTTCACATTTCATGGATATGGTATCTATGGACAGGGATTAAAGATCAAAAAGGAGGACTATTGTCTGTTGGATATAATGGGTATTCACCCCATTTAAATGTGTGTGTGTGTGTGTGTGTGTGTGTGTGTGTGTGTGTGTGTGTGTGTGTGTGTGTGTGTGTGTGTGTGTGTGTGTGTGTGTGTATAAACCTCTCTATACATACATATTTTTCTACCTATCTATACAAGTATGTAATGTGTGCACAGTATATAATGTGTGCATAGTTTTTGTCAGAGCACTATACGACTTCATTTTCTTAGAAACTGCATATGCAAAAGAAGGGAATATTTCCCTACAGGTACAGCTGGGTTTGTGTGGAAGCAAAGGCAAGGGCCGTTAATATATGCCTTTCTTAAGGTGTATTAATGAAGACTCTTGTTTTTAACCATAAAAAGACAGATTTATTCCCCCCCAATTCTCCAAAGCTTGCATGGCATGCATGATTAGTTTTAGATGAAATTTCACCAATATGGCGGCCGAGCGATCCATGTACATGCACGTCTGACGTGTGCAAGCACTGTAGTACTAGTGCTGCACGTCACCAGCCCCTGTATACAAATCACCCCATTTGCAGGTGAAAACCATGCAAATGAGGTAAATATGCCATCCAGGAAGCAAGACGCAGGGCATGCAGAACTAGCATAATATGCAGAAATGTACTTGGTTAGTAACCGAGTACGGTACTGCAAACTCCAAAACAGAGCTATGACAGCTCCAAATAAAGGCTGCACATCATTGAGGAAGCATGCCAATGTCCAAGTAGAAGGCCATTGGCATTGCAAAATGTTAAAAAAAAAAAAACTTTATGTTTATTCACCGATCGTGCCTGTTTAAGCATAGGGCAGTGGCACACAAATGGGATCGGGGGGAAAATAATACAATAAACCTAACATAAGCATTCTAACAAAAAGCAGTAGTCTGCCATGCAAGTCAATGGCAGGCAGAAGACAATTTGGCCAGTGAGTAATGGTTGCTTAGGGGGAGGCTCAGTGTGGGACATGTAACTATGCATTAGCAGGCGATCTTATACAAATGAGGTGAAGGATAGTGAATCCCAGTTTTCCCCAGGGTGTGAGGCAGGTCCCAAGAGTGTAAGAGGATAAATAGCGGGATGCAAGACTAGCATATAGGTGACATCATGGGAGTGTATGTCAGCCATACAGTAAGTGGATTGGAGCCCTGTGGCTCAGGATTGCTCCTAGCTTAGCACAGCTAAGCTAGGGGTGTGTCTATACCTGCCTAGCATTCTTTACAAAGTATAAGCGGGTGTGCGCGCCGTGCACCAGGTTGTACAGGAAGAAAAAAGAAGTTAAACAAGGAAATAGCAGCTCATTTGAGCACTCTGTTTGCACAGCGTGCACATGGGCTTAAGCAGGAAGGCAATGGGAAGGGAAACAGCAGTAGGGAGGTAATCAAGGAGAACTAGCTGAGCTGACAGGTGAAATGTATCAGAATCAGCCAATTACACAGGCAGTAGACCAGCCCAGCCCAGAACACTACTATAAACTAGGAAAACACCTCCTCTCTGGCTTTTCCACTCTCTACACCACCGATGTATACAAGTGGGGAAATTTTACAAGCAAACCTACAAAATGAGTAGGGCTGCAGCAGGCAACATAGAACAACATGTGCAAGAGGCTGAAGGTGGTGAGGATGTGAATGCTGCTGAACAACCCACAGTGAGAAGACAGAGAAGAGTGTACAGACCCAGGGTAACCTACCAGGGGCTACATGAGCTGGAGATAGTGGAGTGCTATAGGATAGACAGATACCTCCTACAGCAAATTGTTGAGCTGTGCTGGCCACACCTGACACACCAAACTGGCCGAGGGGAACCCATCCCAGTGGATACCAATGTATGTGTAGGCCTAGCCTCAGGTACCTCCCAAAGCACAACTGGGGATATAATGGGGATCTCACAGGCATTAGCATCCAGAATATTCCACCAGTTCCTGGATGCCATGTCAGCACATGCCAGTGAGCACATATATTCCCTCAACACACGTGAGGGTGTTGACCAGCAATATGTGTCTCTTCCACCAAATAGCAAAATACCCTGGGGTAATGGATGCTATAGACTGCACGCACTTACACATCAAAGCACCACCCAGTGAGCAGGGTAGTGCCTACATCAACCACAGGGGCATCCTCTCCATCAACTGCCAGGTCATATGTGATGCCCAGGGCATTATAATGAATGCGTGTGCTATATGCCCTGGAAGCTATGACGATTCACACATATGGCATCTGATGCAGCTGTACCACAGATTTGCCAATGTGGACATCCCCTATGGTCACCTAGTGGGGGATGCTTGGTACCCACTGGAGCTGTGGCTGATGACACCCATCAGAAATGCTCACACACCTTAACAACAATGCCATAATGAGGCACATGCACAGGACAGACATATAATAGAGCATGTGTTTGGGATGCTCAGGTCACGGTTCCAGTGTCTGGACACATCCAGTGGAGCCTTGCAGTATTCACCAGCTACATGTACCCAAATTGCTATGGTATGTGCTATGCTACACAATATGATCCTGCGGAAACAGCTACAGCAGGAACAGCAAGGGGCAGGGCCATACAGCCCCCCACCAATGCCAAGGCCTGTACAGGCACAGAGTGACTCGGAGGAGGAACAACCTGAGCCTGCCCCAGTAGACAGAAGGAAGCATGCCCAGTATGCCCTGGCCTTGGCAAAGAGGCAACACATAGCATATGCACTGACACAGTAGGGACCCAGGGAATGACACCCTCTCTGACTCGCACAGACAGTAAAAGGGATGCCAAACATAACACTACCTATGCTCAGCCATGTATAGGGAGTGTACTATGTGCATCTGACATAGTCAGCCCTCCAGCACCATCCTCAAGTCTAGCACACCCTCAAGGTAATTCAATCAACCTACCAATTGCCAAATGGAGTAGAATGTGTTGTTACCTGTAGCTATGGTATGGATGTGAGCATGCAAGGGAATTGAGTGGCCGAATGTTAAGGCAGCAGACAGTAGACACCCATAGTGGCACCATGATATCTGTAACACATACTGGAGTCACCATAGTAGCCAGTACTACACAGGATGACAAAACCCACTGCAGGAAATGGGCTAAGTGACATGTGTGTCCATAAGACCCACACATGCCAGTCAGGAAGGTTCACATACCCAACAACAGTCTCAGCCAGCAGGACAGGTGTAGACAAACACAAACAAATGCTGTAATGTGGCCTCTGAATGAGCCCTATTGATAACCCCTCCCTGAGGCCTACACAGACTGGCTACAGCAGACCAGGCAATTGGACGTAAGTTGTGAAGGCTAGGAAGTTGGAAACTAATATGTAGGTAATTAAAGCTAAGATCTGTAGTACACTGGTATGCCTCTAGCCAGCACGATAGGTAAGACTAAAGACTGAAATGGAGTACCTGATGTACCAGTACAGTCCTAGCTAATGTGTACAAGTGTCAAGTGTGCCCCCCCATCCAAAGTACACTTATAGTAACAGTCAGGTGTGCCCCCCCCACACCTGTGTAGAAATGTATAAACAGTCAGATGTCCCCACCCACTATGCAGCAATGTAGCAACAGTGAATGCCAAATGACTGATGGATACCCTGCAGACTCAGCATGCTACCTGTCGGTGTACAACACAAAGGTCAGC
This sequence comes from Protopterus annectens, assembly GCF_019279795.1. NCBI lineage: Eukaryota > Metazoa > Chordata > Ceratodontiformes > Protopteridae > Protopterus > Protopterus annectens. Next base: position 895,610,917 of record NC_056732.1, on the reverse strand, counting down.
ACCGCAGTACAAACTACCTGGACTTGATCCACACATGAAATACAGATGGCCATACTGGGCATGCTCACACACGAAGGCCATGTCTGCAAACACTGATGGACCAGACATAGCTGGCAGTCGCAGTTCGTAGGGCAGACAAATATCATTATGCACCACTCCTGCCTTGCACACACAGTGGATAGGAATACAGGCATATATGTAAGGACAACACACTATAATAAGCCAAAGGTAGACGGACATAGATGTGTGGAAGAGGTTGACCATGACAAGGAGCCACCCGGGCCTGTCCCACCCAGCACACAGCCAAAGGGCCCCAGACACATGAGGTGCAGATGTCACTCACTGCAGATACTAGCCACCAGTATCTGTCAGCATGACAGACTATGTGGTGCACGTGCCAGCTTTGCATGACTGCACAAGGAAGTAGTCATCTAGTAGCTGTATACACATACTTGTGACATATGACCCCGTGTGTGCCCACATGTGGCATGTCAACCCTTACATGAATGGGTTACGACCCATGCACACACTGCCCTCCTCATAGCAGTATTATGACATTCCTGCTGAGGTCATCCAATGTGAAATACACCTTTGGGAGAGCTGTAGCTCAGTAATCTCCATGGTGCGTCCCATAACTGCGTACTGCTGTAGTGATAAACTACATAGGTAGTAGTTCTAACACCAGACTTGGTGTTTGAGTGCATGTCTGTCTGTCTCTCTCTGACTGTGTAGAGAGAAATGCTTTTTAGGCTACTCACACTCTGTAGAATTCATATGCTCAACTTTGCCAAGGCTGCTGATGTCACTCACCTAGAAATACACCTCTGGGAAGATTATAGCCCACTAATCTCTGTAGCGCATCCTGTAACTACGTACTGCTGTTGTGTGATAAAGTACTTAGGTAGGTGATTTAACCCCAGACTTGCCAATTGTGTTTGTGTGTATCTGACTAAGTAGTTAGAAATGCTTTTTAGGCTACTCACACTATGTACAATTCATATACTCAACTTTGGCAAGGCTGCTGATATCACTCACCTAGAAATACACTTCTGGGAACATTATAACCGAGTTATCTCTGTAGCACATCCTGTAACTGTGTAATGTGATGTAGTAGTTAGGTAGGTGTTCTAATCCCAGACTTGCCAATTGTGTTTATGTGTGAATCTATGTGTGTCTGACTGAGAAGAAAGTAATGCTTTTTTTTGGGCTACTCACACTCCGTACAATTCATATACTCAACTTTGGCAAGGCTGCTGATGTCTCTCACCTAGAAATACACCTATGAGAAGGTCGTAGCTCAGTAATCTCTGTAGCACGTCCTGTAACTGTGTACTGCTGTAGTGTGATTTAGAACTGTGGTAGGGTTCCATCTCCATCTCCATCCATGGCAGTTCTGGATGTTGTGGGTGTGTTTCAATGTCTGTGTATGGAGCAATGCATTATAGGCTCCTCATTCGCAGTACATTTCAAATGCCCTACTTTGGCAATTCTGCTGATGTCATTCACTGTGAAACACACCTTTGGGGAAGAAGCACTTTGGTAATGTCCATGGTGTGTACTATAACTGCGTAGTGCTGTAGTGTAGTAAACTAGTTAGGTAGGGGTTCTACTCCCAGACATGCCATGTGTGCGTGTAACTCATCTCCTGTGTAGAGGTGGGCAATGTGGAGGGGGTTTTGCTTATTTCTGTTGTGGTGGCCCTACTATATATCACAATGTCACCCATACAGGGATAACAGATGTAAATTAGCTGAGTGGCTGAGGTGCAAAGCCATACCCATACATGTGACATCAAGGCCAGCCAATAACAGTTAACAACTCCACTGTGCCCTCACATGTGACTCACAACGGACATACCATGCCTGACAACATGCCCTGTATGGACAGATGACACTGCCATCAGGGAATGCTGTTAGCATGCTATCAATGAGGTGCAGGGTATACCTGTTGCCCACTGCCAGTTCCTGTCACAGGTAGGCAAGACTGGCACATCTGTTGATGATCTGTGTTCAGAACATGGGCCAAGCATCCCAGGTACAGTAGCACATGTCACTGTACATGCATATGGGAGGTATGCCCATCCCAGACACCATACATGTCATGGGCTAAGGAACACATACATGGCAAGTGATGCACAGCATTGGCCACACACAATAGTCACCCAGGTGACTGGATGGGGGATGCAATACCCACCTTTGTGGGAAAATGCAGAAATTACAGGCCTGAGCCACAATGCAGACCATTGTCATGTGGCCTGATGCCAAGGTATACTCATGGCTTACCCTTGTACAGCCTGCTGGCATAGTTGACCACCACACACCCATGCAGACATGCACCCATGCATGTCAGAACTGGCACCTTGTGTGTTCATGTGTGTTTTGTATAGTGCGTATGTCCACATCCACACTCACTACAACCCCCCAGGGCATATTGAAGCATTCTGTCTGATGTCTGACACCTTCTCATACTCCCTGCCCATATGACCTCCCTATGACCCATGTGGTGCATGTGATACCTACACACTGATGTGTTGTGGCAATCCCACTAGTGATGAGTTGCACTCCTGGCCCTGCCAAGTGTGTCACTGTGTGTGTCCCTGTGTGAGTATGCCTGTGTTGACACTGGCACCTGTTCATGCAGACAGGCATGTGTATGTCACCTACTGTATATCTACCATATCCCTGTTGCAGATGTCACTCACCATCACATACATGTTCTGAGTGCTCCACAGCAGATAATCCATGTGGAGCATCCAATAACTGCATTTAACTGTGATAGCACTACATAGCTGTCGAAGGTTTGATACCCTGTGCTGGTAGGTTTGTGACACAAACATGCTTCAGTTTCACTCTCCCACCTCTCCCTGACATGTATTTGCCTCTGACTGCCTCCCACACCCCCTCTCTGCTGGATGTGGAGGCCCACACCTGCTTTGTGTAGGCAGCAGCATGTGTATTTTAAGTGATGCTCGTGATCAGCTGATGGCCTCTGCACGAATTATAGCCCTCCCCTATCTGATTGAATGTGGAAAAGCTGTAGTAACATTCCCATAGCCAAATGCATGGAAACACACTCCAATACCTAGGAAATTCATGGTGGTGTTGGTCTTTTTCAGTCACTGTGAGCAGAAACTAGATCTGTTGTTTGGCAAACAGCATCTCAGATGGATTGGGGATTTACCTCTAACAAGATACACTGTGGAAAGAGGGCAACGAACAGGAGGGGGATGTGCCTGACCTGACTACAGACTGTAAGTGCTGCTATACTGCATTTGGAGTAATGTTGGTTTAACAGTGTTTGTCTGGATATGCCTGTCGTACATGTCGCAATACCTGCCATGTCAGTTCCACGTATATGAGGAATCCACATCTGCAGGGTTATCTGCAGCCTGGGCAGTGTTGTGTATTTGGTTTCATGTGGTAGCCATGGTGCATCTATCTGTGGAATGCAGAAGGTAGTGTGAGGATTGCAGTCTGTAGATGGTGAAGGCAGTGACAGTTACTGATTTCATATCCCTCATAGGACATATGATGCAACAAACCCCGTTACAATGGTAAATATATGAGGTTATCACAGCAACATGACTATACTGGCCCTGTGTATGTGCTGTCAGCCTCACCTTTGTCAACCTTTGTACATATGTCGTGCATGAAGTGCTGCATATGTGCTGTACACCATTAATAGTGTCATCATATCTGATAACAAGCCAGTGATATATCAGATTGCTACACATGTCATGTACAGTAGGGGTTATATTTCATGACATAACCAGAACATTCTGTGGATGTTTGTACAGTACTGAGGTCTGTGTAGTGATGGTGAATGTCGGCAGTGTGTGTATTGTTAATATGTACATTAGCCTGTGTACAGACTGTGGTAGATGTCAGTATTCTAGCTCCCCTTCTATCTGATGTTACATGCTACCCCACTGTATGGTACCATTTTGCCGTACAGGTTTGTAAGGCCATAACACACACATGTCCCACACCACAGACAGCCATCAGACCAAACTGTGTAGCAGCCAAGTATATGTAGGTTCATTCTGTGAGTGGCACATATGAGGATGGTGTAGAACAGATAGTCCATATACTGTAATAATATGGTAGCTTACCATATGTGGCTGTGACTGTGTTCACATTGGTTGTGGTTATGCACTTTCACACACATGTATCTTACCCTGTGCTGTGACATTGCTGTTGAGCCTGCTATATATGCAGGTACATGTGTATTCCCCCATACGAGATGTAGGCCATTGTTCAACCAGTCTTCCTGTAGCCTGCACAGTGCATTGTTTCATGCCTAGCAACCTAGTGTACTTACCCAGTGAGATGTCATCTGCAGATACTTGCCAGATGTACCGCTGCTGGGCCTCCCTTAAAAGTCATGTATGTCAGACAGAGCAGTGGGATGCTGTACATATATATGGCAATATCTAGTGGGTAGTATGTGTCCATGGCACCCCTGTACCAGCAGTCATTATGTGTGAGGCCAGACAGGAGTGTGTGAATCCAAAACCTATGGTGGCAAATGTATACCAGTTGTTATGTGGTATACCCATCTACATGGCTGTCTACATCCATGTTGTCAGGCCTGGTACACATGTTGTGCACAAAGGGATTATGTGTATACCTGCGGACTGTACAGGGTGTGTCCAAATTTCCACATATATTGGCCAATATGTCTGCTGCACTCCACAGGGGCATAATATGCTAGCGGCAGTACTTTACAATGAATTCCTTAGAATGTCTGTCAGTAGCCAATGGCACACATGTTATAAATAGATGTCACCTTCCACACACACCATGTCTGTGAAGACAATAGTCTAGTAATATACCTGCTATACATACCTGACATCCCCTTGCACTACGACTTTGGGCCTATAGGGGCTGGGGTAGGGCTACACTCCATGTCCAGGACATATGGTGGAAATATATGTACATATACTTATCCAGATAGCCATATATATATATATATATATATATATATATATATATATATATATACATATATATATATATATATATATATATATATATATATATATATATATATATATATATAAATAATTACACATGCGTACTACTTCCAATTACCACTGTCATGGCACCACCCACTATACATCCTTTCAGCGTGTGGGTGTGGTCCCTTTACATTTCTTGTGTGATGGACATCCTTCTTGTGTGTGGGCATCAGTGTTACAGACAGCAGGTTGCAATACCTCTTATAGGAGAACCTGCACACTCAGAGTGGCCACATATTTGTAGGAGGATCAGGAACTACAGAGAGACTGTGAGTAAAGTTGTGTTATGCATTGTATAGTACTGGTGTTACAGGGTGTGTGTGTGTGTACATACTAGTCTAACTTGTAGTGCAGTCTGTACGCATAGCTCACTAGTGTGGGTCTATTCTCTTGCTGGACAGAGGTATGCCTATCATGTGATGTCCGTCCACCACACAGGTCCTGTGTCAGATATTACACTGGCAGTGTGTGTGTTGCATGCTATCAGTACATGGCTACATCCATTTCTGTTTCTAACCTCAATTCCCTGACTAAGGGTATGTTGCAGACTATCTTGTAAAACCAGCACCTTGCTTAGTTTATGGTAACAGTGTTCCATATATGTGTCTGTGTTCCAGCCTCTGTCCTCCATCTACATACCAAGCTTTGCACATATGTCATGCTGCTGGGGGTTGTTCTGTAGTGGGCTGTGAGTATATCACACTGCCATTGCTGCCATTAGCCATTGCTGTTGTATCCCCCACACATACAGTGGGGCTGGGGCCATATATGTGTGGGCGTCACCTACACAATACATGTGCGCCCTTATGAACTGTAGAGGCCAGTGTATGTAAAAGTGGTATATGGGCCTGTATTACTGAGTCTAGGTGGGGAGCACCATAAATGACCTAGGCTGTTACAAACTGTGGAGGTATCAGGGGTGAGCTGCCAAAAGGTATCTGGCTGTACAGTACCGTATACTTCACCTATATTGACATTACTTACATGAATTGGGGTACTGCAAGCCTACTGCCTCCTGCCATACAGACTGTTCTGTTTGTCGGTGTGCTCATGATGGTGTCAGTTATGCCTTGTTATGTACCAGTTACAACCCATTTGATCACAAAACATCTTTACCTCCTACTGAGTTTGTACAGAGTGTAGATAGAGTCTGCTGAACTACACGCCTGCAGTACATACTGTTGATTGTTTGGTATCCTGTGGCACAGTCTGTCTTCACTATTGTACAATCTGAAGGGCTTGGCCTGGACAGCAACAGCTGTGAACCTTTCCAGAATAGTGTATTAATGTAACTGTTTCACAGTTGCAGTACTCTGTTTATATGGTTGTCAGTATTTGAGTAGCTATATGACATGGCATATAGAACTGTTATAGTACACAATTAAAGGATCCCTATTTCTGCAAACCTATGTGTGGTGTCTTTCCTATGACCTTTCTATGGGTATGTGTTGCAGGAAACGATTGACATTTGTATGGGTAGCCCATACAGTGTCCAGTTGATTAAGTGTTAACTGTAGGCATAGTGGCTGTTCCATATTGTGTGCACTGTCTACATATGTATCTTATTGTACATATATCTGTGTGAGTATGTGTAGTCACATGTATCTATCTATCTATATATATATATATATATATATATATATATATATATATATATATATATATATGTATATCTGTATCTGCAGATCTGTGTCTGTGTATCTGTATCCTTGGGATGTTGATGGCTTCCACATATTACATGTCCTATGGGAGGAAGACTGTACTTGGTAGTGTATTGCAGGGTGCACATGTTTGGCTGTGGGGGGATGCCTATTCGTAGATGACGTATAGTGTGTGGGGCCTCTCAACCCCATTAACAGTGCATGTGGACATAAGTGTATTGCTATCTACAGATGTATGGCCATATATGCCTATTTATATATATATATATATATATATATATATATATATATATATATATATATATATATATATATATATATATATATATATATATATTTATATATATATATATATATATATATATATATAAATATATATATATATAAAACTATGTACGTTAGGGGTGAGGTTTGTAGTTCGGCAATAGCAGTGAACCCCTATCTTGACCCATGTTAAAACCCGTTCCTAGGCTTGCTTTTAAAGTTCGACATTGCCAGGTTCGACTTTCCATTGTTGAGCACAGTGCAGTCAACTTAGTGTTATTCAAAATAATGATAGTAAACTATATATATATATATATATATATATATATATATATATATATATATATATACACACACACACATATATAGATATGTTGTATCTGTTTAGATTTTAATATAGTTACACACACAGACGTCTAGGTGCTGGTATACATTCTCTGTATTGTTGCATGACAGGACTGGATGATATGTTTCTGAAAATATTGAATTTTTGTATATCTATCATGGCTTAGTGGTACATCACTTTGTCTATGGTGTGTAGGGTCTTTCATTTGAGCCTTGCAAGCAGTGTTTATTTTGTTGCTGGACATAACACGGCCCGTTGGATACAGAGTGATTAAGGCACTTTTAAGCAATTGTAAGCAGGTTTGTGTGGGTTTGTGCAATGGCAAGCACTGTTAATCTCTGCTTATGTTTTCTTACATTCAGTTAGCTTCAGAATTGCTCAGTCTGTGTAGGCATAGCTTACCCCCATGCAAAGACATGCAAACCCACTTACTGCTGCTTAAAAGTGCTTACTGCTGCTTACCCCCGCACTAATTTCTTTAAAAGAAAAGAAAAAGGTGTTGAAAGGAAAACGGTGAAAAAAGGGACACAAAGAGGGAAAGACAGTAGGGAAAATAGCTAGGCATGTGCAGGAAAGATATAGGAAAGATCCATAGCTGCCCATTTCATCTACAGCAACAGCTGTACATATACACTAAATCATTGAAGGTTGGGCATCGAGGTGGCACCTCAGCACTGTAAAAATCTACTGCCAATCATTAGCGGACCGGAGTTCCGCTGAGGCGTCCCCTAACCGTGAAAAGCTGAAAGAAAGATTTGGACCCTCAAACCCCTGGGAGAGGGGTGAGGGCAACATATATTCATTGTGATGCCAATTAGACCAGACTGTATGTGTCCAGTGGACACATGTATAAAATGGACAGCTATGTATGGGGCAAGATTTTTTTTGTGGGAACAGATTGCCCTTTTTTTTCAGGAGAGAGTGGGATGTTGTGGAGGGGTAGTAGGTAGATTTGGGGAGGTAAGTTGGGTAGGTTAACAGACAAGACAAACAAGACACATACAGGAGCAGTATATGACACATATGGGGCTAAACACCTTGGACGGGGAGGGGTGTTTGGAAGTCGCAAGCCCATGAGCCCCAACTGGAAACCATGGGACTGAGGTCCCCACCTATGGGCAGTCACCACTGCACATTCATGCCCCCAAAGGTGGCTGTGCTGGGGGCTGTGTAGGAGAAGCAGGCTCACCCTCTAATTGTGCCACTAGGCCCTTAAGTTGTCGTAGCCGGTCTCAAAACTTCAGCTCGAGCTCCCTTATGTACCATGGCCTGGACATGTTGACGGGTGACAGGTTCCCTTCCGCACTTGCTCCGGTGGGGTGAGCACCATCCCCTACTGTGGTTCCACCCAAAGTGCAGTGCCCATGGAGGAGGAGGTCCCAGGCTGGGCCCCAGATCTGCTGGTGCCCGGTGCCATGGCCAGCTGAAGTGGGACAGGTGGGTCTGCTGGGACCAGCATTCCCATATGAGCTATGTTGTAGCAGGTTTATGACAGTATGGGTTAGTAAAAGTCAACAGCATTCAGGATTAGTTATAACAGCATGCATAGGTATTCCCATTGACCGAAAACACCAGATTTAACACAGTTGCAGAGCAAGCAGAACACATGCATATATGGAACAACAGTGGCCATTACAAGAGCATGCAAGTTTCATTGATGGCAACAGGCCACCAATATGGATGTATTTTAACATGGCACATGCATAGAAACAAATGTGACTATTCATAAACCATTAGGACATATGTCCCAACAAATTTTTGGAGTGTACACATACCAGTTGAGGAGTGTCATTGGGTTATTTTGTACATATGGTAGGGGTGAGAGAGAGAGTTCAATTAACAACTAATATATTCTTGTAGTTTTCACAACATTCTTAGTCACTGCAGTGATCTTTCCCTTATATGTATTATTACACTACCCAATGGCCTTATATTGTACACTGGTATGTTTATAGATTATTATATACGTGACCTTTGTCTTACATACAGGCGTGACAAGATGCAGGTGTTAATGCAACATATGTTGCAAATTGCTGTCATACTCTTTGGGTAAGGTGCTAGAATGACAGGTTTGTTTTCATATACATTCTATGACTATGTACATATTTGACTATCAGTTATATGTCATTAACGGCTGTCTACATTTCTTGGATCATCATACTGATTTTTCAGGGGAACGAGATACCAGGCTGGTGATATGGACCATTTATCTGGACATGCTGGACAGATTGGAACAGTTGTGGGGTATGAATATGCATACAACTTTCAATTTGAACATTCTAGTAAATTCTGTACAGTTGTTGGGTGTAATTATGTATGCAGCTTTCTATCTGAGCATTGTTACAGAATCTGTACAGTTGTGGGGTTTGATTATGCATTCAACTTAGTAGCACTCTGAGGATTCAAACCCCTGCTGTGATTGACAAAAAAGTTATAGCTAACATCACAGTACACTGTGCTATCAGGGTGATGTAAAGCTTTCTACTGTTTTCTGTCTAAGTCTCCCTCACGTGTACAATATGACTGACCTTTTGGCACTTCCAACATTGTTATGCAGGACTTCATATGCATTTTGTCTGCATACCACAGTGTGGGTGACACTGCTTAAAATACAACAGTACTATTTATAGTATGCAACAGTTCACCAACATATGACAGAAGAGTAAACAGAAGCACTCCTGGGGTTATACGTTTATTCACAGACTATTACACATTTATTTCTACTGGTACAACACTTTCTGAGGCTCTTATAGTTATTTTTTATGACAGTACATGCAGACTAATTACTAACCTGCCTCTCGATGCAGCCTTTGCAACCTAGCATGATGGGCTTGCTCATTCACAGCCCACTCATCTGCAGCTGTTGGAGGAATACAGTGATATTTAGCCATACCTATCCATAGTATACACAAGCTAGGCAATTCTTATCTACTTAGTGGAATGAGTACTTAGTCAGTACTGGTACATCAACCATTTCCCGAGACTCCTGGATCCACTGTTCCAGTACATCCCTCCTCTGCCGCTTCAGGTAAGTATGGTGGTGCCTGACCTGCTCACCAGTCTGGGGGATACCTGTGGCACTGGTGATGTCACGGGCGAGACTGTCCCAGGCCTCAATTTTATACTGCGAGCCCTGGTACTGGCACTGCAGTAGTCTCTCCTCGTGGTGTTTTACCAGGAGCCATACCATGAATTTTGACTCCTGGATGCCCAAGCACTGCTCTCTAAAAAGAGTGCCTTCACCCACACCAGCCATTCTGCCTGAAGTAGGAAGCTACAACCAGTTATGGAACGTATTCCTACCTGTGTGGTTTAAATACGGCCATTTACCCACACTTTTCTGTGATTGGTCAGGTTTGAAAAGGCTAAGCTATGGGCACACCTGCTTATCTAAGGTTGGCAGTGCTTAAAGGGCTATACCGCTAGGCAGATTGGATTAGCTCCCCTACACATTGCTTACTCTTACTAAGTTGAGCTGTGCTGCGGTTAGCATTGCTTAATAGTTAATTTGCACTATATTTGCCTTTTGGCAGTGATTTATTCTTCATTACAGGTTATATATGTGTCTGGTATCCGTGACTCATGTGTACATACACTGTATGGGGAACTGGGGACTTCTACACTTTATTACAATAACACCTCACATCTATGCTTACTGCAGTACTCCAGTTCACATATTTATGTTATGTAGCAGGTTATACTGCTTCACACTGTACATAGATTCAGTTCAAATGTTTGGTTTGATTTTCCTGTGGTGAGGATTAGTTTGCTGATACCTCATTCATTGGTATTGTTATGATGGCATAGTGGATGACTGTTTTGTTGCTGGGAAGAACATGGGCAGTTGGGTACAGAGTGTTTAAGTCACTTTAAAGCAGTTGTATGCAGGTTTGCATGGGTTTGGACGACGGTAAGCACTGCTAACCTCCGGTTACAGTTTCTTACACTCAGTTCACTTCTACTTTGCTTAATCTGTGTAGGCAATGCTTACCCCAATGCAAACACACTTACATATGCTTACTAGTGCTTATATATACTTACTTGTGCTTAAACCTGCTTACTTGTGCCTTATTCATTATGACACTGACACTTCACATGGGAATTTAATGCAGGTTCACATTTAAATGTTATTTAGTAAGTTATACAGCAAACAATGTCAAAAAATGTTCATATACATATTTCACATAGTAAATGGAATCTGCTGGAGTGGGACATGAACTGAGAATGTGGGCGTGGTAGGCAGATGCTCTGCCCAGTACACTATTGCAGCTCTGCATAATTTGCATATTTCTACCATGATATCATACCCATGCTCCTTTTCCCTGGCCCCTGAGCTCCACGTACACAGCATCCATCCATTCTGCAGTCTCTAGCCCTGCTATACCACACCTCCACACATTTCCCTTTCTGCATGTCCCATTATTCCTCCATATTACTGTCTCGATGCAACCTTCTGCATGTTCTTCATCAGTTTAATCCATGTACATCCGAGCCTTCCCTTCATCCACCTACGATACTGGTGGAAAAATTGTTGTGACCCATAACATCTGGTGCATCCTGGCAGGGATGGACCTGTTGTTGTGTCATGAGTACACTTTGCTGGTCTACACTGTTTCTCCCACTGGTATCACCCTGCCAGGGTTTTCAGATGCAGCGGTTTGCTCACACACCAGACCATCCTCATCTCCCGCATCCACGGATGAAACACGCCACCACGCCATGGCCCATTTTCCATTCCTCTCTTCAGTATTA
>NC_056732.1:895553874-895593874 GCF_019279795.1 Protopterus annectens | reverse complement strand
TGGAAACAAGGTTTCTGATAAGATGTGTCCCTTTTCCAAGAATAAGCATCACAATATGGTCTCAGATAAGTACAATTCTAAACTGGCCCATTTTAAGTGTCAAGCATTCAGCCATTGCTTATGGATTTACTATTGGAATATTTGGCTTTACAAAGATATAAATTAAAATCAGAAAGACTCAGTCATTGTCCATGCTGGTGTGAATGACCTGAGACGTACCTCCCTGGACTACATGAAAAGAGACATAGAGGAGCTCTCTGAGCATGTAGCCCAGACCGGTATGACCCTGACCTTGAGTAGCATCTTACCCTCACCAAGAATGATGCCACAATATGAAGACAAGATGATCAATTTCAACAATTGGCTTAAGTATTGGTGTCATTCAAAGGGGATCCAATGCCTGTCAGCCTGGGATGACATGCTCGACAAGCCACGATGCTTCGCTAGGGACGGCTTGCACCTGTAACCCCTGGGCTTTCGGATATTAGCAAAGGCTCTTGCTACCCCCATAGTGCCTTTTTTAGGCAAGGCTCAAAAGACAAACCCACCTCCATAGGTATCACAAGGGATAAGAAACTAAAAGTACTGCTACTCAATGCCAGAAGTCTAAACCTCAAGATGAACACACTCGAAACTCTCCTTAGCATGGAGAACATCAATATCTGTGCAGTAACAGAAACCTGGTTCAAGGCTCCTGAGAGCACCCCAGCACTACCAGGTTATACCTCATACCATGCTTTTTGGCCCCAAAACTTGGACCGAACCACAAAAGGAGGGGGGGTATCAATATTCGTCAAAGATACCCACACCTCCAGGTTGGTGGCACAGCACGAAGCATCAGAGACTATCCATGTGCAACTAACAGTGGGTAAAACTGCCTTCCAGTTTATAGCCTGCTACAGACAACCCTCCCAAACCCAGGAACCCCACTCGGCCTTCCTGAGAACACTGGAAAATATGAAGGTCTCTCCAAACACCATTATATTGGGCGACTTCAACTACCCAAACATAGACTGGGAGAATTACTCTAGCTCCAACACCCTAGCCGAAAGGTTCCTAGAATTTATAAACTCAAATGCTATGGAACAACTTGTTACTACTCCCACAAGAGGGGAAAACATACTGGACCTGATCATCACCAACATGGGGAATCTATGCTCCAGACCAGAAGTGTATCCCTCATTGGTAAGATCAAACCATAAATTAATCTCACTGGATATTCACATCCCAACTCCACCCCCTGCCCTGAAAACCACAGTGAAATACTTCTCTAATGCAAATTTCACACTCCTCAAAACCGAGGTGGAATCCTTCAAAGCCCCCGGGCCTGTGGAAAATACGGCCCAGACCACAGAATCCTTTATAAACACATTCTATGAACACCTTCAGGAATGCATGGATCATGCAATCCCAAATAAAACCAAGTCCCAATCCCCTAAAGGCAGACATCCTGTCTGGTGGACCCCAGCCATATACAAACTATACAATAGAAGGAGGAAGCTACTACATGATAGAGCAAAATCCCAAAAAGGGAAGGCATCTCTGATCAGTATTAGCAAAAAACTACGGGCACTCATAAAATCATCTAAGGCCAGCTTCGAGAGAAAAGTTGCACAGGACACTAAGAATAATCACAAGGCTTTCTTTAGTTATGCTAGGAACCTGGGTGGGAATTCCCAGATATGCTCAGAATTTGTCCAAAATGACAAAAAATACACCGAACCCACAGACATTGCCAACATCCTAGCTGACAGATTCAGCACAAACTTCTCCCCTCCTCCCCACCAAATGGGCAAATATCTATCCCAGCAGAGTGCTGCCCCCCCTGACATCTCAGATGCTCAGGTAAGAGCTGCCCTCTCTAAAGCAAAAAACACAGCATCAATGGGACCAGACGGTGTCCCGGGCTGCGTCCTACATGAACTCCAAGAAGAGCTAAACCCAAACATAAAACTACTGTTCAATCTCAGCCTTACTACAAGATATGTACCCAAAGAGTGGCATACAGCAACAGTGGTCCCTCTCCACAAAGGCGGTGCCTCAACGGATCCTGGAAACTATCGCCCCATAAGCCTGACTAGCTTGGTCTGCAAAGCTATGGAAAGGATCATCATGGACCTCATAAATAAAGATATTGGGGACCTACAGACACTGGATCCTACCCAGTTTGGCTTTGTTAAGGGCAGATCCTGCCTCTTAAACCTGGTTGGTTTCTTTGAAACAGTCACTAAGGCCATTGATGAGGGGAAGGTGGTCCACACAGCCTACCTGAACATCGCAAAAGCTTTCGATACAATACCCGTTCAGGCATTATAGATAAGCTCACCAGCTTAAATATAAACCCCTATGTCACTAGATGGGTTGCAAACTGGCTCAAGGACAGAACCCACATGTTTAGAATTGCTGGAGCCATGTCAGACTCCAAACCAGTTACAAGTGGCATCCCACAAGGCTCAGTCCTGGGACCTCTCTTGTTTGGTATATATTTCTCGGAGGTACAGGCCACCATGGAAGGACTGTGGCTGACCAAGTTTGCAGATGACTGCAAACTGGGCGCCATAATCAACACTCCAGCCGACACAAGCAAAATGGCCTCATAGAAACAGACAACTGGTGCCAGAGCCATGGCCTCAAGCTAAACGCCAAAAAGTGTATAGTCATCCCCTTTGGCAAAAACAATGTGCCCACAAATTACCACATAGGTGGTAATCCATTAAGTACAGAAGAAGTAATTAGGGACCTGGGGACCCAAGTTGATAGCAATCTCTCATTTGACAACCACGTGGCCAGAGTGGTTAGAAAAACATTTTATATAGCTCACCTACTCATGAAAGGATTCACATCTAGATCAGGGGAGGTCATCGTGCCTCTTTACTCATCCCTCATCAGGCCCATAATTGAGTACAATGCCCCTTTTGGGATGTACCTTACCAGACACCTGCAGCAACTGGAAAGACCCCAAAAGTACCTCACCAAGAGGATCAAAGGGCTCAAACAGATGCCATATGCTGCCCGGTTAAAGAAACTCCAGCTCTACTCAGTGGCATACCGCCTGCTCAGAGGCGATCTGTGCCTGACGTATAAAGCCATGTCCCACCCGGAATTAGTGGACATGCTGCACCTCAGAAAATCCAAATCCCATCGAGCTACACGCTCAAGAGACTTGAACCTCAGCACTGAAATAAATAGGACATGCTGGAGGGACAGATTCATAACCCAGAGGCTCCCTTCACTCTGGAATAAAATCCCAGTCCAGGTTAGGCAGAGTCCCTCATTGACTCTCTTCAAGAGGAATCTTGATGAGTGGATGGGAGATCGTAGGTTTACCCCGGGTATCACTTCTGTGTCACTGTTAGACAGAGGCACAGTATACTAACCTCGAAAAAGGGCATAGCAAAATTATTTTAAAATGGGTGGTGAAAGCCAAACACACTCTGGCTAGGCTTATAAATACCCTAGGGCAGATAGCCTAGTATGAAACTATGAACCTATAAACCTATGAAAGACCTCAAGGAAAAAATGAAGACTGAGAACTTCTCAGACATGCAAAATGAAACTGATGTAGCTGTATTCAGTATTGTATCACATTCTGAAATCTGGTAGGAATATTCATGTCCCATTGGCTATGGAAAAGGAGATATTCAGCCAAATTCAATAAAGTCTACACAGTTTCTTAACAATGTTTTGGATTCAGTAAGTGGCTCAACATGGTGTGTAGAGCCGCATGCAGCCATGCAAACAAGGTAAATACCATAGCATGCAAATTACAGCATAATCAGCTGAACTGTATGCTAACCAACCAATCTAAGATGGAGGAGCTATTCGTCAAGCTATGAACCAACCGGGTAGATACAGTGCTGGTTTATTCTGCAAATTCCAAAACCTACTGGAATACAGCCACAGGACAGTGTCTAAACAGAAACAATATTAGGGACTACTGTGGCTTTGATTCATATGTATGTGCAACAGGCTGAAAGCTATGCTGCTGCTGCTAACAGACCAAGGTCAAGAAGGAGAAGAGTTTTCAGACCCCGCGTAACTTCTGATAACCTACATCATGTAGAAATTGTAGATTGCCACACGATGGATACAGACACACGACAGGAGTTCTGCAACCTCTGTCATTCTTATCTCAGAACCAGTCCAAACTAAGTTGAACCCATCCAGGTGGAGACAAAGGTATGTGTATCACTTAGAATCTTAGCTACAGGTACCTTTCAGAGACCAAACGGGGACATGCTGGGGGTGTCACAGGCATCTCATCCAGGATCCTCCATCAATACTCAAATGCTATGCTCCAACATGTCAGTGACCACATTTATTTTCCTCATCATATTGAGAATAGGACCAGAAATATGCAGGAGTTCTACCCTGTAGCACACTACCCTAAAGTATTGGGTACCATAGATCGCACACATATAGAAATTAAGGCACACGTCATGCATAATGCTAAGGGAAGCATCTTGAACAAGTGTACTGGCAACCATGGCAGTTACTGCAACTCACATATCTGGCACACCTTCCAGCTGTATCAGATGTTTGCTAGGGGGGATATCCCACAGGGTTATTTACTGGGGAATGTAGGTGGCTGATGACTCTCATCAGAAATGCACAAACACCCACTGAATAATGCCATAATGAGGCACACAGTCAAACCAGAAATATCATAGTTCATGCGTTTGGGCTGCTGAAGTCATGGTTCCCGTGCTTAGATACATCTGGGGGCAGCCCTGCAGTACAATCCATGGACATGTACTGAAATATCCATAGTATGTGCCATGCTACACTACATCATCCAAGAAAATGGCTTCAACAGGATCAACAAGGGGAAGGAACACACATCCCACCACCAATGCCAAGAACACCACAGCCACACACAGATGAAGACTCAGAGGGGAACCAGCAACTGCTGTGGGTGTAGTCAGATGTAGGCATGCTCAATATGCCCTTGCATTGGCTAAAAGACAATACATAGCACACTTACTCACCAGCTAAGAGGCTAAAACCTTCCTCCTATGCACACAAATATAGTAAATTTGATGCCAGGCAACTCTCACAAGCTTTACCTCCTCATGTATTGGCTGTGTACTGCTTGCATCAGACAGTCAGCCCCAAAGTAAAACTGTTGCAACTGCTGGATTTACAAGGTAAGTGTTGAAAGTGGAGTGTTTTGTGTAATAATATGAATGACTGGCATATCCCTGCATTTTGTTACTTTGTAGTGTAAAGAAGAAAATGGTAAGTATTTGTGCAGAAATGACCTTAACACGTGACAGCAGAGACTTATTTTATTTTGCATTTGTTTAAAGGGAGGGTTTGACTGAGTTTTTGCCCATTTTCAGTGGAGGCCTGGGGAGACAAGCTCCAAGACAGTCTTAGCAAGGAAGTTACATTCTACATTATTGTTTACAAAAAGTAACAACATAGATTGCTCAGTAAATAGTATAATATACAAGATCACAAAAATATACAGAAACTCATGAAAATAACATTGTGCATAGTGTAGGTAGATAGGCAGTGTATAACAGAGAAACTGGCAATGAGGAGTAGGAAGGCAGATTATAAGAACATTCAGTAAAACCATAGAAAATAACTTTGTAGATATTCTACAAATGATAAGTAGTATATAGGTCTACATAAAGTAAACAGGCAGGGTAGAGGAGAGAAATTGGTGAGAGGTGAAGTGGAAGAGGTGTTATAGGATAATTAGTAGAAGGGAAAGTGGTTGTAGTAGGTTTGTGACTATATTGATATAGGAAGGGAGGGAGAAGGGGGAGGGATATGAGGAAGGAAAAGCAATTAAAAGTTAGTGGATTAACTATATTATACATTGGTAAAAAATCATAGGCTGAAGAATATTATTACAGAAGTGTGAGATGGAATATAAGTGGAGAGACAGAGGACTTAGCCAGGCTCTGAGCAAGGGCAGAGGCAGTGGGTAGTTAAGTGGTTCTTAAGGACATTTTTGAAGTGAGTTTGATTTCTTGTGCAGGTAATAGACTGAGTGGATATTGTTCCATGTTTTGAAGATATAATTGGAATACAAGGAGTCGTCAGCATTATTTTAGCCCTAGAGATGTGTAGTAGTGATTTATTTGAGGAGCAGAGAGCACGAGAACTGATATAAGTTTTGATCAGCCAGTTAAGTTGATTTAAAGTAAGACAGTGGTGGGTTCTATAGGGGGGAGTTGGTTGAGAATTTTGCTATTTTATTATAGCATGTTTCAAGTTTGACTAGCTCAATTTTATTTAAGATGGTGAATACTGGAGATGCATATACAAGGGTAGAGAGCAAATGAGTTCTGGCAATTGTCTGTCTTGTATAGCTAGTTAGGAATTGTTTGATTCTGTAAAATAAGCCTAACTGTATATATGTCTTTTTGATTATCTGAGCTAGGTGTATGTCGAATTTCATTTTGTTGTCTATGATGACACTGAAAGTTTTGCTTGTGATACTGTAGCTATTGTGGTGTTGTTGGAAGTGTATACCTGGAAAAAAGAAGAGGAGTCAATGGATTTGCTAGAGGAAAAAACATAAAGCTTGTTATATTTGGATTAAGTAGTAGTTGATTGTCTGTTAACCAAGATTTGACAGCAGTGAAGGACTGCTGTTGAGTTGTTTTGAGTTCTTGTAGTGTGGGAGTGGTGTAGATTAATGTGGTGTCATCAGCATACTGAGTAATGGAGGCAAGATGAGTATCATTATAATGGTTATTTGTAAATATAGTGAAAAGTAGAGGACAAGAACTGAACCGTATGGTACCCCCATGGTCACAAGTAGGAGGGGTGACAGCTCTTGCTGCAATTTAACAGCCTGCTGATGACTGGTTAGGCAGCTATGAAACCACGTAAGTGATGAGTGACTGAGTTCGAGTGTGGAGAGTTCAGTAAGGAGTTTGTTGTGGGATATGGTATCAAAACTTCTGATAAATCTAAAAAGATGGAAGAAACAAGTTTGCCTTCATTCCTGAATTGATTTACTATGTCAGTAAAGGTTAGGAGAGCAGTAGTGGTACTTTGATTTGGGTGAAAGATATATTGTGTTTTAGATAGTAAGTTATTAAAAAGAAAGTAGTCCATTAGCTAGGTGTGGATACAATTTTCAAGCATTTTAGATAGTGGAGACAAGATTGCTATGGGTCTATAACTGGATAGGTCAGTAGAGTTCCCTTCTTTGTGGAGTGGAACAATGTAAGCTATCTTCCAGAGGGCTGGAGCATAATTTTCAGATAATGACCAAATAATGAGGATTGATATGTGGAAGAAGATGGCATCAGCAGCTAGCTTAAGGAATTTGGTAAGTAGTTTGCCAGTAGCAGGGGTTATTATTTTAAAATTAATGAGTAATTTATTTATGGTGTTGATTTGGATGGCAGTGAAGGAGAAAACTTTTGTAGACTTGTGGGGTGGTTCTGGAATGGTAGGAAGGGTATTACAGTGTTGTTTTTATTAGGGAGGGAATGAGGTTTGTAAAGAAAGTACTAAATTGTAAGACAATGCTATTATTTTTGTTGGGGACTGTTGGAAATCGGTGTTGTATGTTGGTCAGGGTGAAGCAGTTTATTAATGGATGACCAAAACTTTTGAGGGCTATTTATTTTTTTTGGGGGGGGGGGTCAGTAAAGTAGTTTTTTTTTTTTTTTGTCTAATTTGATGTGTCTTTGCATTATTTCTAAGTTGATGATATTTGAGTAGGTTGTCCTGGATTTTGTTGTAATGCCATTGTGTCCATACGTTGTCTCTTAATTTAATTTGGTGTCTTATGTTTTTAGTTAGCCATGGAGCATAGTTAGATTTTATTCTCATGGTTCTTAAGGGGGACAGTTTATTGAGGATGTCTAGGATTTGATGTATATATATCCATAATTAAGTAGCAGGCCTCAGGCATCAGAGATTCACACAGTCATACCTCTCAAAAGTAGTGTTGTTCACTGCATGCCCTCAGTTTAGCACCATACATTTGTACTGGAAAATCATTAAAGAGAGGAATTAAAATGTAATGATACATATTTCAGTTTCAGACTTCACAACCCTCACAAGACAAATATAAGTCAAAGGTACAATTACCAGTCCAACATCACAAATGCAGAAATACTAAGCACTAAGTCAGCTATGCACTCTGAGCATCAGACACAAAGCTTATTTATTTTTATTTTATTTTATTTATTTAACATTTGTTGACTGGGAATATCCGACTAGGTTCCACAGAGCCTGTTTTCAGCAGAGGCCCGGGGAGAAATGCTCCAGATGTATCCTTGAATCCAAAAGATACAAAACAGGCACATGGCACAGTTATTATCACTTGCACAGAGTGTTGGGGGAACAGGAAGCTTAAGCTGACACAAAAGGCTGGTGAGTGTGCATGAGTAAGAAAGAGAAGCAGGCAGAGATTTGGATAAACCAACAAATGGCTGGTAAGACAGAATGAGTTCTAAGTTGCACAGCTGAGCAATATAACAGTTGTGTGTGTGTCTGTACCGGTCCTCTAGGCAAAATTGGTCTGTGAGTGCCTGCATGAATACAGGCAAGCTCTGTGCTAGCTCTATGTCTTGGTATATTGGGCAGGTGTGACCAGTGCATGGCAGAGATGGCATTTCATCATTGTTATTCCTGACAACAAGAACTGGCTCTGCCAGGAGTTGCACTGGCACTTCCACCCCCATGGTCAGATGTACTACTGTTACCTGAACATGACTGATGTATGCTTGATGAGCTCCCCACACAAGTTTTCCCCAAGACCATGGCCACCTTGCCTGCTATATCTGGGTGTGGACAGCTTACCCACTGATGGAGCAATGAAAAAAAACTGTCAGTATGGGGCCATGATCAGGCCAGGCCACATTGGCTAACAACAGATGATGTGGCTGACCTACGCCCATGAGCTGCCATCTGCCTTGCAGCAGATGTTCCATCACAGGAACTGCTCATTTCAAACTGTCAGTCATCCAATCCATTGAATCAGCAAACCAGTGAAGGCAGTCATGCATGTCAGCATTTGCCACATCTACAACTCTAATCATTTCTCTGAAGCACCTATGGGAACATGCCTGTGCCTCCATGATGGCCCTAAACATATGCTAAGTGGCATGGGAAGAGACAACTGGATCAGATGGAGGATGGACAGCAGGCCTCTTCCTCCAAGCACCCTTAACAGCCCTCCTGTGTGACACGTCACCCACACTTTGGCTACAGCCAGAGTCAACAGGCACTGAAGCCACAGTAACCACACTTCCCTGATCAATTGTCTCACCCTCAACCTGTCCAATATCAGTGGGCTCACTGGAATGGTTAGGCGTATGTCTATTGGCTGTGTCTAGTGGAATTTCAGGGGATGGCTGTATGTCAACCTCAGTGTCAGATTCAGCCTCTGCTCCCCCTGACTGTACCTTTGTTTAGCCAACAACATCATCAGAGTCTGCTGATACTCTGATATTGAGTGGTAGAAGTCCCACACTTCCACTATCAGGATCACCAGTGATAATAAGCAACAAATAGACAAAAAATTAATACCTAAACTACTATACATCAACATATGCCAATATATGCTAACAAAATAACAGTGGTGCCACTATTAGGCAGTAAAGTAATACACACAACACTTGTGACATCAACATCATACACTAAAATATTTATTTGAATTGCTCATCAGTACCGACATAAAAATGTTTGACTTACCATGTGCAGATAGAGGTATCCTCTGCAAGCCAGATGGTCCTGGAAGATGTTAAGCAAAAGGTAAGGACAACATCATCACAATTAAAATTAAAACAGGAGTAATACTCTTTCCCTTTTATATGTCCTTTAACTATAATTTCAACAAGAAATTAGATGACAATTCTAACCTAAGCCCCATCTGATCATGGCCCACTGCAGCTGCTGTCCTTCATGCAGATGAGATCATATCAGTAGACCTATGGTTCATAGGTTCATAGGTTCATAGGTTGGTACTAGGCTATCAGCCCTAGGGCCTATACAAGCCTAGCCATAACAATTACCTGGCTATTTCTTCCCACATTATTTACTTTCCTGGACCCCTGTCTAGCAGGGCGACTGACGTGATCCCTGGGGTGAATTTCCTTTCTCCCATCCAATTGTCAAGGTTCCTCTTGAAGAGGTCCAAAGAGGCACTCTGCTTGACATGTATGGGCAATCTATTCCAGAGTCTGGGGAGTCTCTGGGTCAGGAACCTATCCCTCCAGCATGTTTTGTTTATTGTGATGACAAGGTTTAGATCCCTGGAGCGTGTAGCTCTGAGGGATTGGGATTTCTTTAAGTGTAGCATGTCCAACAGCTCTGGGTTTGACATGGCCTTGTATGTTAAGCAGAGATCGCCTCTGAGTAGACGATATGCAACAGAGTATAGCTGGAGTTTTAAGGCAGTCAGCATAGGGCATCTGCTTTAGGCCTGTGATTCTTTTAGTGAGGTATTTCTGAGGCCTTTCCAGTTGTTGCAGATGTCTTGAGAGGTACATACCAAATGGGGCGTTGTATTCTATAATGGGTCTAATGAGGGATGAGTACAGTGGGACAATGACCTCCTTTTTTCTGGATGAAAAGCCCTTCGTGATGAGGTGTGCCACATAGAAGGATTTCCTGACTGTTTTGGCGATGTGGTTATCGAAGGTGAGACCACTGTCCACCTGTGTCCCTAAGTCTCTTATCACACTTTCTGTGTTTAGTGTACTGCCACCTATATGGTAATTCATGGATACATGTTTTTTCCCAAAGGGGATAACAATACATTTCTTGGCATTGAGCTTGAGCCCATGGCTCTGGCACCAATCATCTGTTTCTGTAAGGCCCTTTTGTAGAGTATCCACATCATTTGGGGATTCAATAATGGCTCCCAGTTTGCAGTCATCTGCAAACTTTGTTAGCCAGAGTCCCTTAGTGTTGACCTGTACTTCAGAGAAGTAGATGCCAAACAAGAGCAGCCCCAGGACTGAACCCTGAGGTACTCCACTTGTCACTTGTCTGGAGCTGTATTTGGAGTCAGCTACTTTTACAGTGTGGGTTTTATCAGTAAGCCATTTAGCAACCCATTGGGTGACATAGGGATTAATGCCCAACTTAGTAAGTTTATCTATGATTCCAGAGTGGGGGATGGTGTCAAAGGCCTTGGCAAGGTCTAGATAGGCTGTGTGGACCACCTTACCCTTGTCCATGGCTCTGGAGACTGATTCAAATAAGTCAATCAGGTTCAGGAGACAAGATCAGCCCTTCACAAACCCAAACTGGGTGGAGTCCCGTGTTTGAAGGTTGCCAATGTCTTTGTTTATAAGTTCCATGATAATACGTTCCATGGCCTTGCAGATAAGGCTTGTCAGACTGATGGGACGGTAGTTTCCGGGCTCACCTAGTCATATGTCCTGCTGTAGCCACCCACAACATTATCATCATCAACAATCTGCTGTCAAATCTGCATTCTGAGTAACATATCTCATTGCTGCCTTTCAAGCAAGAAGGCACCATGTTGCTTAAACGTGTCAACAATTACTTCATTTCCATGTCAGTAAGGGGAAGTCTTTGACGATTGAGACACCTATTTGGCATCGTCTTAGTTGTCCTAAAAGACAGCAGAAGGATAATACACATACGTATCACATAACTACAAAATAACTGCTCCCAGATAAAACAGAAAAGGTAGCATTTCAGTATTTCCCACTGGAGAAACATAAAACATTCTAGAGATTTGAAATGTAAACAACAGTCTGAATGCAAAAAAAGGAAAGCAACAATAGCAACATATCCTTGTGCAGCTCCTCCCCCACATGCACACACAAAAGAACAGGCAAATGACACATTTGCTAGCAAACCATCTTTGAAATGATAAAAGTGCTATCAAATGAACTGTTCCTGAAAGATGTCTACAGATTCAACACAGAACATCCCATTTTAAGGTATTTCCTGTCATGTATACCTATATAATGCCCTGACAAACATGCCATCAGTACACTTCTAAATAATGCATACAGATAAACGTGAAAAAGCCTCTGCTACAGATTTTTCTTAATTACATTCCAGAATATGCAGTATGTAGCTTACAAAATGCAAGCATATCTTCTCAAGTTCAGTCATCCTCTGTGCAGATATAACCCAAATTAATAGTCTTTTTTGTGTTCTCCACATAAACAAGTCTCCTCACTTTCAGTTTCCCTAACAACATGGTTGCCGTTTTATAGTGTAGATTCAGGGCTGTTAGCATGGTGAAGATGCAAATCAGTCTTGAAGTCATTAGAACTGCTGAATCCCAAATACATGGCTCTGTGTAAGAGACGTTAACATAGTTCAGGCACTCTATCAGTGTTTGTTTTTAATGGATTGCAACTGTGAATGATTACTGGTTAGGAGAAGGAAAACACAATAGCACTGCAGGCTGACCTACATTCATGTGTGTGTCAGGTTAGACTTACAAAGTGTAAGATGTAAGGTTGGAAATATAAGTAAGCAGCACACAGTTCACAGGTTCTGTTCATTAACACCTAACCTCCCCTTCATTTGTTGGCAACTGCATATGATATTATTGCCATTTAATATCCTCACACATTTTAAGGACAATGATATAGAATGGATTACAAACTTTATGTCTCAGATTACTGGTCAGATAAGAGAAGAATGACCAACAGATATAGAGAGGTAAGACAGAGCTGTATGTTTGCAAGCAATAGTCATAACTGGTTGTGTTATCACTTAGTGCACTACATCCAAAAATAATAAATGTACAAATAAGTGTTGTATGGTTTCATATTACTGTACATGTTGCAGTTGTATGCAGAATGATTTCAGTTCCTTGCTGCAAAGCTGTTTGTGTGGCAATGAGAGACAAGACATCCTTTGTGTGTTCTGAAAGTTGTTTGGAGTGAGAGTTCAAATCCAGACCTATGTAGAAATATCTCTTGTGTACCAACATTTTCTAGTGTGTATGTCATAGACTGGTTTTCCTCATTTCAACTACTTGTCCATTTTTTCTTTTTTCTTCTTCTTTTCTTTTTTTTTTTTTTTTGGGGGAGGGGCTGTGTTTGTGAGATGCGCCACTTAGTGCCATCATGGGAAATGGAGGAAAATGAATGTTAGGTTTGTCTGTGCTTATCTTGTTTGTGCAAAGTGCAGCAGTGCACAAACTGGAGTACAGGCCCACCCAGGAAGCAGACAGAACACCTGTAGAACACCTGCAAACAGGGCATCTGTACAAGGGCAAAGGTCAAAAACAATACATTGTTGCAATTTCTGTATTTCATCATGCAACTGTGCTTGGTTGCATTGTGCGGTGGTTAGCAAGGTTCCCCAGCAGTTGCAGACATCGAACAACTGCAGACAGGATTCAGACAGCCAATAATTGAAACAGGACGCAGCCAATTAATTCTGTTGGGCACCATGAAAACCCGCTAAATGGTGTTGCGAGGTGGTTAACACAGCGACCTTAAGAATGATAAGTAAATTAAGGAATGTCATGTAACTAGTCCTGTGACAGTAGGTGTAAATATAGGGCTGGAGTACATCTGGTCCTGGGTTCTAGTACAGGGTGTGCAACTTTTTTTCTTACTGTTGTGACAGTGCAGTTTATAGAAATGAACTGAAAAACAGACAAGTGTTATTTCAAAATTCTTGTGGCGACAGGTATAAGTGTAGAACTGCCAATATATGTTCTAATATAATGTATTCCAGACCTTTTTTACTATTGTTACACTTCCCATTATATTCAATCTCACTTATAACACTTTAGATAGTGGAGCTGATATGAATTATATGTGTGAGGGGTGAGACACCATTATTGTGTTTTCAGATGTATGAGTGAGTGTATACAGTCTAGTATATTGCTGTAAGTATAATTCTGCTATCTGAACTTGCATTGCATTCGCAATTAAGTAAGACACATACACAAATTGCTCTATATCCAATAACCTTGTTGGGTCACACACATAGGTGTGTAACAGATGAAACTGTCACCTGTATATATGTATGATTCTTGACTATGTCGGATCAGCATTTGTTCTGTGGCAAAAATGGAAAACCAACACTGTGGAAGATAATTTTTTTGTCCCTTTTGCTTAGGTTTGAATCCCACAGTGTAAAAATCAATTTTCTCAGTATATGAAGGTAAAAACAAATGTTCAAACAAGGAAACCCAAAAAAACCTATAAGCCAACAGACAAGGCAAACATGCTCTGGCAGATCCAAAAGTTGTTTAATGGCTGACAACAAGTAAAATCAGGTAGCAATAATCCAAGTCGCAATAAAGCAATAAAGTAACTGGCAACAGATAAAAAATTAAAAGTTTTAAACAGTCCAAAAGCAATAATCCAAATCACAGTGTAAAGTGCTTTTCATTAGGAAATCCTTCTCCTAACTTCATTAGACAATGACACCCAGAATACAAAAAATGAGTTGAATCAGAGTGTGACCAGGGTCTGTACTTATTTCAATGACATGTTCATTAATGGAGTCATTAATGTGGAAGCTTTTAACTATATCTGTACCCCTAACCCTAGGATACCTGTCCTGTTTGGCAATCCAAAGATTCATAAGAATATGCATGATCCACCTATGCACCAATTGGTGAGTGCAAGGGGCAGTGTGACTTATGCTTGGGCGAAGGTGGTGGACATGATTTTGAAAAATTATGTGTCCAGTGAGTCCCACATTTCTAAAGACTACTGGTCATTTCTTGAGAGGGTTAATCATACTCCTTGTACAGGGGAGAGTAATTTCTTGACAATCGATGTTATGGATTTGTACTCTTCCATCCCTCATTCCATAGCGTTAGAATGGATTGAAGCTATCATGACCATTAAACAGGCACCTGCTGGGGACATTCTGATGGTGAGGGAGTTATCGGACATCATACTGACCTGCAATTTTTTCTCCTTCAACAATCGTTGGTTCCACCAATTAATAGGGGTTCCCATGGGGTCTTCCTTGTGGGGCCAGCGTAGCCAATTTGGTGATGGCTTACTGGGAGAGTTTATTTTCCCTAATCCTATCATTCAGGAGAAAACCCTGCTTTACACTAGCTTCTTGGATGATATTTTTATCATCCTACGGGGGAGAGGGAAGTGGCTGAGATACTGTTAGATAGTTTTAATACCTCCACCAGTTTTTTGAAATTTACATTCAATTTCTCTAAGGAAAGGATTTCTTACTTAGACGTGGAGTTATTTAAAGATATCCCTTTAGGCTGTTTTACTGCCAAAATTCATCATAAAGTAACTTTTTCTAACAGTTATTTACATTTTGAGAGCAGTCACCCCTTCCATCAGAAGAGATTGATAGTAAAGGGGCAGTTGGTGAAGGTGGCAAGGATGGTGTCTAAGTTCAGCGACTTCCTTGAAGAATGTGAGTTTATTCGTGGCCTTTTTCTGAACAGGGGATATCCGGACCATCTCATATCTGAATTGGTCAAGGAAGTCTGCAGTAAGAGGAAGAATGGGTTCTACATACCAATTTTGGGTAATAATGTAACACCCCAGAACCCCGAGCCATCCCATATGCAAGCCCATGTGAATTACCTTTCCAGTTTTATTACAACTTTCAGTGTTGATGCAGGGGATATTTCCTCCATCATAAAGAAAAATTGGAGTACTTTACGATTAGACATGCAAGGTAACTCCCAGTTTGAGATCACACCCAAGGTGGTGTTTAGGAGGGGGTTGAATCTGAAGAGTATTCTACAGATGAAATTGAACCATGCCCCAGTTAGCGGGATGTACAAATGCAATATGTGTAAATACTGTAGGTTTATTAAAGCAGGGACCTATTTTAGTATTGGGGAGACCAAATACCCCATCAGGGGTAGATTTAACTGTACCAGTTCACATGTGGTATATTTAGCTAGGCGCTCTTCATGCCCGGTGTTTTATATAGGAAAAACTGATAGGAAACTTCAGGAACTCCTTTATGAACACCTTTATGCCATCAAAAAAGAGAAGATGGAGAATGCGCTTGCCAGGCATGTTAAGGAATACCTGGGTCATGAATTTACTTTTTCAGTTATTGATCAGGTAGTTCCTTTCAATGGGGGGGGGGTCCAGATATGTTACTTTTAGAACAAAAGGAATTAATTTGGCAGCTAAAATTAGAAGCTTATCAGTATCCAGGCTTAAATGGAATGTTATCCATTTCTTGCATATTAAAATTAAGAAGTTTGGTTAAGTAATGTTATTTATTTATTTTTGTAGATTGTATTCATTTTAATTTCTTCATCTATTTTTTATCTATTTTAGCATGGCTTACAAAAGCATGGATATTCCTTTTACTGCTTGTTCAGTAAGGTTGAGTTCTCAGGGAAGGGTTTGAGCAGGTGTTGTGAATGTATTGGCTTAATTGCTAAGTAGTCATGTGATTCATGAGCCTTTTATTAAGGTGTAAGTTGGAATGTGTTGTTTGTTTTTCTGATGAAGTTGGTGTGGAACACTGACAAATGCCTATTATGTAACTCTGGAAAACGAAGTCAGCTTAAACCCAGCAGCAAATTATGAGACTCCACAAGTTGTTTTTAGCGCTTTCATTCACTTTAATCTTCTGTGAACTTCCTCAGAAACAACTTCACCATCCATACACCTGTTTAAGTACTATTCAATCACAGTTAATTTACATACATAATTGATGGCAATAAATAAAATTTAAAGACATACCATAAAAAATTACTGAAAACTATATATAGTACATATGAACTCTTAAAACATCCTAAATAAATACTTCTCAAGTATATGTTTAACACTAATATAACTATATCATTTGAATATGTGATATCACAATAAAAATTATGAATTCATTTCCAGGAAACATCTCATATTTATGCCTATTATTGTTGAGCTTAAAATAAATTGTAACTTGCAGTTTATCAACATCACTGTGTCTGGAATTGGTGCATCTGCTGAGGTTTATCGTCTTGCCGGCTTCTTTTCTCAACTGCAATTAGGTTCACTCGCATGGTTAAAGGTATAGTACTAATGTCAATGAACTTGTTGATGTTAAATAAGAAAATAAAGTGGTTCTTTTCCAATTTTCCATTGTATTAGAACAGTAAAAGTAACACTCAGTTAGATGCTCATAGTTATAGTTTATCTACTTTTGAAGTCAAGGGACCCATGAAAAGTATAAAAGTTATGCGAAAGTGTCATAAAGGTAAATATACAAATCAAGGCAGTTACCAGCTACAACTGCAAGAATCAAGCAAATGCCATCAATGATGTCAATGAGCTGTGTATTTACTGGGTGCAACACAGAAATATGTATCACACATGCATCTTGTAGAACTCCAGCCTGCACTGTCTAATCCAAATGGGTATGCATCTCAAAGAATAATTCTGTATGGGTGACGAGATGTGTGGGAGCTCACTCTGACAAATGTGATACACCTGACCAAACCATCCCTGAATGACATAGGTATAGGCTGTATGGATAACAACACTTACAGACAAGACACAATTATGAGTGGATTCCTACAAACAGCTCTGTATTGCACGCAACTCTCACATGTAATATATTGTCTGAATCATCTGCAGTTGGTGTGTGAATTAAAAAGTGATCCATTATAATGAATGTTACAGCAATATAAGCAACTGATGGCAATGCAGCAACTATGCCCATGTGCACAGGAACTATAGCAGTGCAAACTCTAGTATAAATGATCAAGGAAGCTGCCACTGTGATATTGTTCACTTACCAAACAATACATGAGGCATCCTCTATAAGCACATGTCAGACCTGAAGACATGTGCCACATGATAACTGTCTCCCTAATATTGCCATTGAAATGTTATACTGCCATGACATCCTGATATGCATGCATATGAGTTCATGCAAACTTTCAAGTAGTAATGCTGATGTGATGTACTGTTACATCCATGATCCTGTGCAGTCACACTATAGCTGTACCTCAGATACAATTGGACTTCACTAATTTGTGCGTTAATAGGAGAATACTAGGCTAATGCTCCAAGAGCTGATAAAGGTCTAGCTATGTTTAGCATGAGTTTCACAATTTTCATTAGCCAAGTGAATGACATTTACACAGCTATGAGGCTGTGCTATTTTATCTAGTACCGACTTCCTCTATCCATGAGGGACATGGGTCCAACACCAGGAGTACAATTACAATTAACCATCCATTGATCTAGGTTGCAGCTGAAGATGGCCAGGAGAGGCCTTTGTTCTGCATGAATGGGAAGCTTGTTCCAGAGAAGGGGAAGTGTCTGAGAGATCTAGCTATCTCTCCAACATGATTTATTATGGCAGAGGCTAGGTTAACATCCTTAGAATGAGTGATCCTTGTACAGTTTGCTTTACCAATGTGTAACATTTCCATCATGGCCAGACTGGAGACTGCCCTGTAGCCCAGGCAAAAACTGGCCTTAAGTAGTCTGTGATAGACAGAATACAGCAATAGGGCTTTTAGTCTTTTTGTTTAGGATTTATTTTTACACCCTTTATCTTTATTGTGTGAAAACTGTAGTTGCTCCAGCTGTTGCAGATGTGTGTTGTGGCACATGAAAAAGGGTGCATTGTACTCAATTGTTGGTGTGATGTGGGCTGAGTACAATGGAATTCTAACATCCCTTCACATGGATGGCATGCCCGTACTTATGAGCTGTACTGCATAGAATGGATTTGTCACCACTGTGGACACATGGTTGAAATTCTGATTACTATCTACCTGAGTACCCAGACCATGTACCACTGGGTCTATTCTTAGAGTGTTCTGTCCAATTAGCTTGGGTATTTGCTTTTCCAAAGGGAATAAGTATGCTTTTTTGGCCATTTAGTGTGTCTCCATGGCTCTAGCACCAATCATTTGTGAACGTTAATACTTTCTGCAGTATATTAATAGCATTTGTAGATTCAGTGATTGTTGACAATTCCCAGTCATCAGCAAAGTTGTTCGTACAAAGGCTGTCTAAGTTTGCCTTGACTTCTGAGTATTAAATACTGAAAAGGAAAAGGCCTAGTACAGAATTCTGTGTTATGGCCCTGGTCACAGACTTCTTGCTGGAGGTCAGCTCACACATTTTGACACTATATGTCCTGTCAGTGAGCCATTTGGCTACCCATTTGGTTATGCGTGGGTTTATATCCAGCTGAGACAGTTTCTCTGAAATACCCGAGTGTGGAATTGTGTTAGATTCCTTGGCCATGTCATGTTAGGCAGAATGCACAGTCTTTCCATCATCCATGACCTTGGTGACCTTGAAGAAGTGAACCAGATTTAATAGACATGATATAGCCTTACGAATCAAAATATGTGTTGGGTGCAGAGTTGGGAGATTACCTATGTCCTTCTTGATAAGGTCCATGAGGATTCTTTCCATTACCTTACACATGAGGCTAGTCAGACTTATGTGTCTTTAATTCCCTGTTTTGGGTGATGGTGCCCCCTTGTAAAGATGGATGATTGTTGCTGACCACCATTCTGCCAGACTGCAGCTTATCTGCAGGCTGTGATTAAGTAGGGATCCAACTGTGTCTGCTAGGTCCAGTATTACGTTATTGAAAAGAAACAACCTGGGATGTTGTCAGAGGCCATTGATGTTGTGCTTTTAAGCTGAGTAATATTTGCATGTATACGTTGGGTGTTGACCATTGAGGACCGGGTGGTGAAGTTTGATCAAAATCTGTCAGCTAGCAGGTTGTCTATTTCCTCTGGTTGAATATGGGTGGTGCCATCCACAAACAGCTGTCAGAAAGCTGTATATTCACCTTAAGATTTCATACTTAGTAAATGGTTTATGACACCTCCAAATACATCCTTGGTTATGTATCACATGCCACACAGTGGAAATGCTGCTACAGTCATACATCTCTACCTGTTTCACATCATGACATCAAATGCACATCATATGCCTATAGGTTTATCATCGGAAAGGTGTGTGTGTGAGGACTTTGATACCGTATATGGACACACTACAAATGATGTGGATATGATTCATGTAGCGCTGTTAATGACACAAACGCTCATAGTCACACAATGCTGCCAGTGATCACCTGAATAATCCTTGTTACTATCATCAGAATTGTGCATACAATGAATTCCTCAATGTTGCCAGTGAATCTGACTTTGTTATATGTCTGTGTATGTAGCATCCTTACAACATGTGGATGAAACAAGGAGTATGTGTCCATGTAATCAGCATGATGTAATATTGCTGTATGTCACACATTATTTCATGATGTTAGGTATACACATGCACACCTGTGTCATATTGCAAGTGTCACTGTGATAGTTGACTGAAAACTGGATAGAATGTTGATATACTTCACTACAAGAGCACGTGCCTTACTAAGGCAACAGTATACTTAGCATTATTCCATGTCAACAGTGCTTAGGAGCCATATTCCTACAGGTGTTAAAGAAAGAACATGTAATCAAATGACAGCAGCACCCATCAGAATCAGAAGCAAAATCAGAATCAGTATCACATTTATTATTTGATAAGTATGAGCACATAGAAGGAGTTTGACTCTGTTTTCAATGGCTCTCCAAGTATGAATACATAAATGACATACATACAGCTATTAAAAGCAAGACATTACCTCAAATCACAGATTAGAATACATTGTTGTAGGACTACTGTACATCCACACCTCAGCATAGCACATATGGATGACAGCAACATTGACATATGCAATGTTCATAGGGTCATAGGACATTACTAGGCTAATAGACAACATTGCATACAATCCTAGCCATTATTATACCATTTAAAACAAAATAGCTATATCCCCATGATGAAAGATAGTAGGGTTAAGTGCATATGTGTATATGTGGTTGATTGTATTATATACTGCCTCTGCCCAAATGTCATATGCACGGCCCCATAACAGAATTAACAATCACACATCCAGTGATCTGGAGATGGTTTGCAGAGAGTCATGGAAGAGCTCTCCTTCATGATGTGTATATGCATCTTTGAGATGATGACATCCTGCAATGTTTTGCAGAAAGGATGTTATGTGGATAGAGGGAAAAAAGGGGTTGTTGGATTCATGGAGCTATGTTAAAAGTTCTCCTGAGTGGGAGTTAAATGAAAAGAGATTCAAAAGATCATACAATGACTGTAATATACCACCAACCACACACATAGCAGTTGACTGAGGTCAGCTTCAAACATTAAACCTATTTAGGTATACAATCTGGATTCCAGACAACATATGACTAGCACTACCACAGATGTCTGACTTTCATAGTGTCACAGTTCACTTTTTAGAGGATGGTAACTTTATTGTATGCTGAGAATAAGTTGTTGGTAGGGGTGACTAACATTGCTCTGGACTCACATGCTGCTCTAAAATTGTCTCCAGACTAGTAGTAAAGTGAACACACATGCACAAGTTGACTGCTTTGAGATTAGAACACCAACCTACCTAGGTTACACAAGCTAGAGAACACCTTACTTAGTACAAGTCTTTCTTAACACAAGTACCATGGCACATGTCTGACTTTCACAGTGTCAGAGTGCACTTTATAGTGGATGACATTAACAGTGTATGGTGAGAAAAAGATAGTTGAACACACACACTCAAGTTCACTGCTGATAGATTAAAAACCCTACTTACCTACTTACACAAGCTACAGAGCAGAGCATTTAACACTAGTGTAATGACTCAATTTGACTTTAACAGTGTCAGAGTGTACTTTATAGTGGATGACATCATCAGTGTATAGTGAGGAAAACAATGTTGGTAAGAGTGTTTGATATAGCTGTGGACTCACATGCTGTTCTAAAAGCATCTCCAGACTGAGAGCTGATTGAACACACACTCAAGATAACTGATGTGAGATTAGAACTTTTACCTATATAGTTACACAAGCTACAGAACATTGTACTAACAGTAACACTGTGGGATATGTCTGATTTTCACACTGAGTGCACTTTATAGTGGATGACATTATTAGTGTATGGTGAGAATATCTGACATAGCTGTGGACTCACATGCTGCTATACATTTGTCCCCAGACTGAGAGTTAACCGAACATGCACTCAATTAGTGCTGTGAGATTAGAACCCTGATCTACCTAATTACATAAGCTACAGAGCAGAATAATTTAAGTTAGTACCACAGCACAAGTTTAACTTTAAAACTGTCAGACTGTACTTTATAGTGAATGACATCATCAGTGAATGGTGAGAAGAAAATTTTAGTAGGAGTTCCTGACATAGCTGTGGATTCACGTGGTGCTCTAAAATTGTCTTCAGGCTGAGAGTCAATAGAAGTCACACATAATGACTGCTGTACAATTAGAACCCCTATATATCTATTAACAGAAGGTATAGTACAACGTATTTAATGGTAGCATCATGGCACAACTAAGTGTCATAGTGCACTTTATAGCAGATGAAATCATCAGTGTATGGTAAGAATATGTTGGTAGCAGTATCTGACATAGCTGTGGGCTCACATGCCACTCTAACATTGTCTCCTGACTGAGAGTTAACTGAGCACATGCACAAGTTGACTTCTGTGAGATTAGAACACCCACCTGCCTAATTACACAGGCTGGAGAATGCAGTTCTTAACGCTAGCACCATTGCACAATTTTGGCTTTAATAGTGTTAGAGTGCACTTTATACAGGATGACATGATCAGTGTATGGTAAGAAGAGGATGTTAGAAAGACTATATAAAATTCCTGTGTAGTCATGAACCAGTATAAAATGATTTTCTGAATTTTAGATACAAACAGGATACTACCATCCAAAGGCTTCTACCAGAACTAGGAGAAACCAAGTAACAGCAAATAAAACGACTGAAATAGAAGCCACCACGACAATGGATATAATAAAACTGTATTTATTATCGAAACAAGCGCTTTCACGTACTACCAAAGTACGCTTCTTCAGGTTTGTAAATCAGTTCATTCTGGCAGATGTTTATATGCAAGACAATTTATCTAATGAATCAATTAATCAATTAATTAGTTAAAATAGCACATCAATTATTCCATTATTTCATTTTAAAGCAATATAATTCATAAAGACATGTAAAATATATGGAATAAAATAAAATAATGCATGTAATTATTTAATGACACATATTCATAACTTGTTCACAACTAAAAATGCAGAATGTATA
Source organism: Protopterus annectens (assembly GCF_019279795.1). Taxonomy (NCBI): domain Eukaryota; kingdom Metazoa; phylum Chordata; order Ceratodontiformes; family Protopteridae; genus Protopterus; species Protopterus annectens. Next base: position 895,570,805 of record NC_056732.1, on the reverse strand, counting down.
ATGTATATATAATATATTATATAATATATAAAAAATATATAAATAAACTCAAACCATTCAATTCATATATCACTAACAATTTTCATATTAACGTATGTAAATAGCATTGCAGAAAGAGCATATATACAGGGCTATTACTTTAAAACTAAAAATATAATTTTTTAATAATTTTAAACATAAAACATAAAATGTTGAAAAATATATATCCAGGCTAAATATCCAACACATCAATAAAACACTCATAAAAACTGACTACATACATTACGAAATATCTCAAGTATTTTAAATGAAATATAAATAGGGACCAATACCCATAATTTATCTATGTCTGGCCAATATTGGTTTTATGCTTACTGCCTGATTGAGCCCTGGTTCAATATGTGCTCTCAGTCTTAGAATCCAATTTAGTTCAACCAATTCTAAATAACCCATGTTGTCGCCTTCCCGTTTATTTTTATTTACTATCTTTAGTGCCCTAAATTTAAAATCATGATCGTGAAATGCATATTTATGTTTAGCCAAGGCATTTGTTAAGTTCATTTTCCTCATATCATAACTATGGTTATAAATGCAATCTTTTAATCTTCTAGATGTTAGCCCCACATAATACGCCTCACATGTGACACAGGTAGCCAGATATACTAAATTCTTAGAGTTACATGTGGCATAAAAATTAGGTGTAAATGTATACTCTAAGTATGGTACAGTAAATCGTTGGTCTTTAGAGATAAAGTTGCACATATTACAACTGTTGCATTGATATGTTCCATGTCTCAAAGACTGTCTAAGATCAAAGACAGGTCTATTTAAATTTTCAGTGCATAATAGTCTCTTTAGACTTTTGCTATTCCTGTATCTAAAAGTAGGTCTTTTGCCAACAACCTCTGCTACTAATTTTCTGAATTTTATTTGAGTGAAGGCAGCAGGAAAAATACTCATGCTCTTCTAACTACATATATACACACTGTTAGACATATGGGCGCACACACACACACACACACACACACACACACACACACACACACACACACACACAAGTTAATGGTTGTGCGTACCTAACTAGTTTCTCAAGTTGGAAAGCACAAACTTAACATTTTTACCATCAGAGAGGTCTGATTTTATCACTGTCATAGCAGTCTTTATACAGGATGACATCATCATAATGTTGCAGGTAACATATACTGTTATGAGACTTGTGTGCAAAGTCTAGACTTCAGATTTGATTGTGTGATTGCAATGTGCAAAAATACATCAAAAGACATCCTAAAATTATGACTGTACATTGCAAAACTGACACATACATGTACCTGTTTCTCAATATGTTGTTTAGATAACATACTCACACACACACACACACACACACACACACACACACACACACACACACACACACACACACACACACACACACACACATGCACACACACACACACACACACACACACACACACGCACACAAACAAACATACACACACTTTGGAAACAGCAGTACAGCAAGGGTTGAGGTATGTGTCTTCATATTCAGGTGAAGTGATGTCCACATTAATATAATTTTATGTAAAGTAACGTCTTTTGGCTTTTCCCGGTTAGGGGTCACCAAAGTGGAAGTCCGGTCTACTAATGATTGGAGTGGATTTTTACAGTGATGTGTTGCCAGCCCAATGCCCACCCTTCAAGGAAGGCACACCCATTCACGCTCACACCTACCTGCATGTCTTTAACGTCACTCAGCCGCTAGGAGGACATGCAAACTCCACACAGAAGGTGCTCCAGCCATGAATCGAACAGGAAAACCTCTTGCTGTGAGGCGACAATGCTAACCGCTGCACCACTGCGGTCTTATCACATTAATATAATTTTATGACAATATCAATATGATATGATCATGGATGATCAATGTCCAGTGTCAGTATTAACCCATATCAAATGTAACAATGCAGTAATGCTTTTTATTTCTGTAGTGTCCTTGACAGTAGCTCAAGTACTGATACATCATTTGCAAGTGCATTTCTGCAGGGCACACATGAATCTCAGAAATTATATGTTCATTAAAGCACATGTCCTTGCCCTTCTCTTGTGTTTATGAATGCCTTTCTATGTCATGGAAAATAACAGGCCAATAACCATAGTAATACATGCTAAACACCTCTTTACATAGATCATTGCCGAGAAACAGATTTGTGTGTGATAATGACAAGGTGTTAGTACACATGTGATTTCCATTTCATGAATTCATCTTGTTTGGAAGGGGTCTACTTCAGAAGACTGAAAAACCAAGACACTGAATCCCAAAATACTGACAACTCAAAATACTGAACGATGGAATTTCCTCCTTCTTCACTGTTGTATGATCCTGGAGTTGTTGTATATAATTAGGGGAGGGTGTAGGGGGTGCATCCCCACCACTTGAGGAATGCAAGAGGCTTGCCCCCTGCATTAAAAATGTTTTCAGTATTTTGGGATGCAGTCTTTTGGTTTGTCAGACTTCTGAAGTAGACCCATTTGGAAGATATGTTATGGGAGAAATAGGTGACAGACACTATGCTGTTCATACTGTAGTTTATTTATTTATTTATTTACATTTGTTGACCAGGAGTGTCCGACTGGACGTAGGTCCATTTTCAGCGGAGGCCTGGGGAGAAAAGCTCCACAGTTAAAATAAACAGACAGCAGTTACATTGGATTACATAGCGATTAACAATTTAACATAGCAATTACTTACAACATATTTACAGATGAAGAACATAGTACATCAGTAGACAACTAGAACCTTTATCTGTGAAGTACATAACAGACATTAACAAATGTTTCAATAAGAAGTTCCTGCTTTATAATAAGTGCTAGGCTTATGAGCATCTGAGCTTGATATAATCAAGGTAGTTAGTGGAGTGGAAAGAAAGGTAGTGGTTGGATGGGGTGGGTGATATTAGACTGGGAGTTGCAAGGGCATAGTCAGCATGTTTTTAGGTGCACTTTTAGTAAAGTTTTGAAGTGGGTGCATGATGGTATGGAGGTAATTGTGGGTGGGAGGGAGTTCCATAATTTGGCTATGGTGCAAGAGAATAGTGCTTCATTAGCAGAGTTATTGGCTTTAGTGATCTGCAAGTGATTTTGTTGCTGGATCTTAGTGGTCTGGCGGTACGATAGGGTTGGAGTAGATTCTGGAGGGATGGGACATTTAGTGGATGGTTTACTAGTTTGTGGGTGAGTGAGAGTTGATACCACTGAAGGAGGTGAGGGAGTTCAAACCAGCCCAGTTCAGCAAGTGAGAGACAGTGGTGACTATGGTAGGATGCCCCTGTGGCGAATTTGGCAATTTTGTTGTAGCAGGTCTCTAGCTTGTTTAGATCGCATTGCCTTAGGTTGTTATATATTGGAGAGGAATAAAGTAGGGTGGAGATAAGGTGGGAATTTGCTATTGAAATTGTTGCTGCTTTGGTGAGAAGTTGCTTATTTCTATATAAAGCTCCTAGTTTTTTGTGGACTTTTTTTATGGTCATGGATATGTGAATGTCAAATTTTAGTTTATTGTCTATTTCCACTCTTAGTAATTTGGTGTGTTCATTTGGGTATATAGTAGTGTTGTCTTTTGCTGTGATGTTAAAGTGAGAGTTGTTTTGAGTATGTTTGGTGGGTTGGAAGATGAGTAGTTTAGTTTTGTTTGGGTTGAGTATTAATTGGGCATCAGATAACCAAGTTTCAACAGAGGAAAAGGCTTCCAGTGTGACATTTTGCAGTTTGGGTAAGGATTGGGCTAAGCAGATGATTGTTGACTCATCTGCATATTGTGTGAGTATGCCATGTTTGGTGGCAGAGGCTAGATTATTGGTGTAAACTGAGAAGTGTAGGGGTCCAAGGATGGATCCTTGGGGAACCTCTATGGAGACAGGTAGTTGGGGAGATATGTCATTCTGCCATACAATGGATTGTTGGCGGTCAGACAGGTCAGGACAGTTTATAGACCTTTATAGAAGAAATGTAGGATGCAGACCTTTACTACAGAGACAACTGTTGCTATTGCCTTCTCCATTAGTGTGGAGTTAAATGCCAAGCAAATGCAAGTCTCTACTTAAAGAAAAAATAGTAGTATGTCATTTGGTTCACTTTCCTTCGCGTAAACAGGCTAACTGGTGATGCATGGTTGACAGCACTATGAACAGTATTGGGTGTTGAAAATGCACCTACTGTCTAACTTTATCTAACTTTCTCTGTGGCACATTGTGCAAGATCAGTGAGGGATGAATCAAGCTTAAAATCCAAATCATTCTCTTTTTTACAAATGGTGTCAGGTTTATATTAGCTAAGTAAATGTGATCAGAACTGCAAATGTAACTAGTAAACATGATCAGGACTACAAATGTGACTATCAGTAATTACAGTAAAGTACGCGAGTGGTAATGTGAGGTATTTTCAGCTATTCTAGGAGAAGTAGGGCAGTGTATGTGTAACATATGCCAGCATAGCTAGCTGGAATTTTGTAAAGAATTATATGTCATTTGTATATCAAATTGATTTGTACAGATGTTTGTGTTGAAAAATGTATTTGTAAAGCTGCTTGTGTTAAAAATATATCAACAGTGGGTCCTGACTATATTGTAACTGATTAAATGTATATGGAAGAGAAGAAGTTAATCTTAGTCCAGCTAACTTTGAAAAATAGTAAGAAATGAAATTACTTGGTTTAGGCCATAAAGATTGTATCTTACAGTTCTGATTGCAGCCAAAGACTAAATGTGTGTGCGGGAGAATGGTTTAGTAGTTCCTATAAGAAGACTGGAAGTGTTTTATAGTTTTATAGCTATAACACATCTCTGAAAAGCTCTAGCTATGCATGGTAACACATATGTGCTAAATTCTTATCCAGATTCTTGCAATGGGGGTAGCATGGGAAACAATAGTCAGATGACCAGATGTATGTGGTATCATTCTATAATCTAGGATAAAATTATGTTTTAGTACCAGATGAGAGAGAAGTCTCAGAGCAGTCTGTTTTTGTAACCTGACATAAAAGGATATCTCGCCCACTTCATTTTGCCTTGCATAGCTAGTAGATCTGTGCCAGCCTTTCCCAGGTATGTGTGCATGTGTGTGAAGATAAAATCTTGATGTGTGTGTGTGTGTGTGTGTGTGTGTGTGTGTGTGTGTGTGTGTGTGTGTGTGTGTGTGTGTGTGTGTGTGTGTGTGTGTGTGTGTGTGTGTGAGTGTGTGTGTGTTTCGGCTGCTTGGAGTAGGGACATGAAGCACGGTTTACACAGAGAGGGTGCTGGAGGATTTCACTTATATTCTTGGCTGAAGACACAACTCTGTAGTGCCAGTGGAGAGTCTTATCGGGGACCTGGAGACAGAGAGAGAGAGAGAGAGAGAGAGAGAGAGACCCAGACTCTGGACTGAGTGTGTTACCTGTGTGCTCTTAAGGGAAATTGTGCTTGATGAAGAGAGCTGAATCTGGAAATACTGTGTGTATCTATTTTTGCTCCAAGTGAATGTTCCTCTCCAGTGTCAGTGTTGAGGACTCAGGCTCATTAATTACTGGCCCAGAGAGAGGATGTCACAATGTGTACTCAAGAAATGTTATCAGTAATGCCAACCGCAATATATCTGTACAACTATTAGCTGTTTTGCAGATTACTTGTGTGTACAGCTTTCTAAAAATGACAAGGGCGGTATTTTTATCAACAGACTGTATGCAGTTCTCTTAACCACATTCAAAAGTCAAAAAAAAAAAAAAAAAAAAAAAAAAACTGAAAACTTCCTGCATACAAGAACATGGAGAGTGGAACCCTGTATAAACCAGGAAAAGCTACTGCAAGTCCTACTTTTATCAACAGACTGTGAGCAGTTCCCTTAACCACATTGAAAAGTCCAACAACAAAAAAAAACCTGAAGCAACTGCCTGCATACAAGAACACGGGGAGCGGAACTCCATACAAATCAGTAAAAGCTACTGAAATTCCTACTTTTATCAACAGACTGTGAGCAGTGTAGGTCTATTATAATCTTCTCTCTGTGATACTCCTACTGATTCTTCTGCTGTGCACACTACTGTAACCCCCTTTTCCTCCCATTTATTGTAACAAATATATACAGTTTCCCAAAGCTTTGCATTTATTTTATATTCTACCTCCCTGATGCTTTACTAAATCTGCTTTTGAGTTCACATAGATAAACAGATGCCTTTAGGTACTGACCTGGGCTAACTGGTTGATTGTTTTTCTCATCTCATAGCTTTTTCCAAGTCCTGATTCATAACCACCACACCTTCTCTTGTTCTCCTAACATAATTCTCCCTTAAGATACCCTTGGCACTCCTAACATATCTCAGTTTAGTAAAAGCTATTATCTGGTGCAAAAAGAAACTAAAATAAGCTCAGGACTAAAAGTGTCTGCTGTTTGTAACATAAATATTCTCCACCAAAAAGCTGTGATACCAGTAAGGCAGCATATAACTTACCTGCAAACTACCATCATTTCAGTCTAACTGATTGTTTTTACTTGATTCACGCCCCTCTTCCAGCTTGGCTAACCTGCTCTGTTCAACCTCACTATGCTCGGGCTCACTCCACTCCCCTACCCCCATTCCCACCCAACCCCACTTTCATTACATTTATACTCATTACACCCCTTCCTTTTCCTCCACTCAGTCAGCCACTCTTATTAACAAATTGTCTCCTTGACAAACACTCCTTCTAAACTCTTCTCCCCTATAGCCTCATTACCTGCCCTGTCCCATTCCTAGTCCCATCCATTCCCTACCACATGCTCCTACTCTCATCTTGAACCAACCCCTCCCACTCTCATACCCAATACTATAATATTTCAGCCATAAACCACAGTGGTGCAGCGGTAGCATTGTTGCCTCACAGCAAGAGGTTCTCCCATTCGATTCTCGGCTTGAGAGCCATCTGTGTGGAGTCTGCATGTCCTCCCTGCGGTTGAGTGGCATTCGAAATACATGCATAAATGGGCGTGCCTTCATTGAAGGATGGGCATCAGGTTGGCACCTCAGCACCATAAAAATTGACTGCCAATTATTAACGGACCGGAGTTCCGCTGTGGCGACCCCTAACCGGGAAAAGCCAGAAGAAGAATAAGAAGAATCTACTACTCATTGCCTCTCTCTACTCTATCTCTTATCATGTGTCACCTCTATCTCTCCATCTCCATTCTCTTCTTCCTCTCACTAACAACCTCCTAGCATACTTCACTTTGCTTTCATCCCCTCTCACCCACCCTCCCTCATGCTCTCAACACCCACTCTGCACCCATATTTAGTCTCACCATCAATTTTCCCTATCTCACCATCTGACCTCTTCAAAATAACCACTTGTTCTAGCTCATGTCTCCCCACTAGTTGGAAACCTAGATACCCTTCTAATCTGAACATGTGCCTCTATATTCTCATGTTCTTTGACACACTTCTCTTGGATGGGGACATCCACTCTAACCCAAGACTTCCCACCTTTGATTGCACAATACCTCAACACTCACCTCTCCGCCCCCACCTACCTCGTCCTAACAACACTACCCTACCTAAATCACTAAGCATCTTCTCATTAAATATTCAAAGCATTGTAAATAAAATAACAGAACTGCATTCTTGGATTTCTAATACATCTCCCCACATCCTAACTCTATTAGAAATCTGGCTTAAATCACACATCCTCAACATGGAAATCTTACCTCCAGGCTACAATATATTTTGCTCAGATAGAACCAATAAGCAAGGAGGGGGGATGACTATCATCTACTCTGAACTACTAAACCTGTCTCCTCTCTCCATGTCTGTTCCATCTTTCACACCTGCAGAAATCCTTATCATTAACTGTCACCTAAACTCACAAAAAAATTGCCATAGTCTCTATATACATTCCTCCTGGCAATAATATTCCAAACCTAGAGAACTTTCTCTCCTGGCTCACTCAACATGTCCCCCTATGAAACTATCACACTTAGAGACATTAACATAGACTGGTGTAAACTGCCCCCTCATCCCCTACCTATAGTCTCAACCTCCATGGATTTCACCAACAGATTTCTACCACCACTAGAACTAACAAAAACTCCTTTTCTGGACCTATCCTTGATGGGATTCTTACCTCAGCTCCCAACCATTACCATAACCTTGGCATACTTCCAAAATATTTATCTGATCACTCCCCAACCTGTATTCATAGATTCAACCAACATTTTCCCAAAGACCATACTTACAGAATATGCCAGAATCTTACCCACTTTGATCCAGACACTTTTAACTCTAAACTATCTGGCATCATTTGTTCCTTCCTATACCACATCCCTCTCAATGAAGCTGTAAAGTCCTTCGTTAAGATTTTCCTTGACACTCTTGATTCTATCACCCTTTCTAGAAAAATCAGAATTAAATCCACCTAAGCCCCCTGGCTTACAAAACAAACTCAATTGATCATGCACAAAAGAGATAGCACCTGGAAATCCTGGGTTAAAAATAAATACCCTCCCTTACTTCAGACATACAAAGAGCTCAGAAACCAGACCAAAAAACTAATCATCAAAGATGAGAGAGCTTATTTTTCCTCTAACCAACACAGCTCTTACAAAAATCTAAAAAACTTCTGGACCTCCATCAGCAACCTGCTCCACCCAAGTAAACCCACTACTCCCAACCCCTTTCTGCACAACACTGCCACTGAAACTGCCACTCTCCTCAACAACTATTTCATAGAAACTATCCCAAAGCTCACACAAAATAGTAGATCTCACCCAACCCTCTATCACTTCTTAACAAAACTCTCCCCAATACATTTTCTTTCCAAGTCCCAATTACCACTATTAAATATCTTCTAAATAAACTTAAGCCTTGCTCCCCCTCTGCCGACCAACTACTCTCCGACTTCCTAAAGTAAGCTGCACAATCCATCTCCTACCCTGTCATTATACTTATTATTCTTTCCATCTCTGAAGCCCTTGTCCCAGATATCTGGAAATCCTTTTATAAAATCCCTCTTCACAAAGATGGCAACTCTGCTGATCACTCTAACTTTAGACCCATTGCTATCCCGCCCCCTTTCTAAAATTTTAGAAAAGTGCATCCATGCTTAGTTAATCAAACACCTTCTTGACAACAATCTCCTTACTCCTACCCAACATGGCTTTAGATCCCACCACAGCACAGCCACTGCATTACTCTCCTTTACTCAAACAATAGCTGAAGCCTGTGACAATAACTTGCTCATCTCCTGTCTATTCCTTGGTCTTTCAAAGGTCTTTGATACTGTCTCTCACTCTAAACTCCTTACTAAACTTTTTGATCTACACCTCTCTTCCGCCTCCATCAACTGGTTCTCAAGCTACCTCTCTGGCAGGCGGAAATCTATCCATTGGCAAACTATCCTCTCTCCATTCCTCCCTGTAAATACTGGAGTTCCCCAGGGATTGATTCTAGGCCCCTTCTGTTGAACATATTCAATAACAACCTTCACTCTGCTACTAACATCTCTACACATCTAGAATATGCTGATGACTCCACCCTTATCCCCTCTGCCCACAACATCCCTGAACTTCTAGCTCTCACTCAACAAACCTACACCTCTGTCATAACCTGGCTCTCTGATAAGCAATTAATACTAAATCCAAAAAAACTAAACTCCTTCTCTTCTTCCCTAAAACACTCACCCAGCACAAACTCTTTTTCTCTATCACCTCTCTTAAAAATGCCATCATCAAACCTGAACCCCATACCAAACTACTTAGAGTAATTATTGATGATGAACTAAAATTTGATACTCATGTCCAACAATGTATAAAACAGACCCACCAGAAACTTGGAATTCTCTATTGCAACAAGAAATTTCTGTTACTTCTTCCAAACCTTCCATTGCTCAGTCCCTTCTTCTTCCCTGCCTTCTCTATGCTGCCCCTGTCCTTACTAATGTTCAAACTCCACTTATCACTAAACTCGAGCAAACTTATCACAAAATAGCCAGGTTTGCCTCTAGTCTCCCCTATAAATCCCACCACTGTCTTGTCCATAAATCACTCCAATGGCCAGAATTCTCTAAACAACTACTTTTACCTCAACTTCACATTACACACTATCCTGAATGACCCTTCTTCCTGCCCTTCCATCTCCAACCTAGTCTCCTACTACAACCCCCATTGTCACCTTTGTACTTCCAGAAATCACTTCCTTTACATATATAAACCCAATAAAAATATAGGACAGTCCCTCTACAAATACTGTACTACACATGCTTGGAACTCACTCCCTCAAAACATAAGAGGCATTCATCAAAAACACCTGTTCAAAAAGAGCTTAAATTTTTTCTTCAGAGTACATGGTCCTGCCCTTGTCTAACCCCTACTTGATCTAGCCTCTTCTCTTCTCTTCTGCTTTTCCCTATTCTACTCTTTACTTCCTTGTACTTGCCTCACATACCTTTATACCTCCCTTTCCCCTCACTTCTACAGCATATATATTCATATATATCTTTATTTTAAAAAAACATTTTGATTGAATGGTTTATCTATTTGCATCTACTTCATGTGTGATATTCTCTAGACCTGTCATTATTATTTAACCTACTCTATTTACAGATATTCTCTAATTGTTGATTTTCTTATTATGTTTCATGGTGGCTTTAATTTTTTACTAATTTTTATTTTTGATTTGATTTTTATTGTAAAAATATGTAATACTTCTGGAGCTTTTCTCCTTGGGTCTCCATTGAAAATGGGCCCCTGGCTTAGTTGGACTTAACCAGTTAAATGTCAATAAATAAATAAATAAATAAATACATAAATAATTAAAATAAATCTTTTTAAATTATTCTTATGACATACTATTTGTGTATGGTGTGTGCAGTATGCTTTGCAACAGTAAGGATAGTTTTCACATCACATTAGATTAACATTTTTATCCATTATCACCTGAACATGACACAAAGAGAATTTTATAGAAGATTTTAAAACCTTGCAAGCTACAGGAACCCCAATAAACTATTTAATCAAGGTAACATGTTTGAATTATCCATCAGTAGAATCATGTCAGTCTGCAAACACCATCCATCAGCCTACTAGATACACACACGTAAAGAGGGTGGGAATGAAGGGATGAATACAAAGAGAGAAGAACATACATATAACAATGTTTTGTTCAATGGAAAATTCACGGACTTTTTTTTGTCTGTTCTCATAATTAAGCTGTCATGCTTTGTAGCATGAAGTGACTGACATAAGGGTAAAGAAGAGTTAGGAGGGAGAAGACAGGCTTTTAACTGCCACAAAAGGAAATATTGCCAGCACAGCTATCTGGAATTTTGTAAATAATCATATGTCATTTGTGAATAACAACGTGATTTATATGCTTGCCTTACAGATGTATTAGAACTGTATGTTATGTCTATATTAAACTGCTGGTACAGAAGTGTGTGTTTAACATGGTTTGCACAGTACTGAGCCTGGATATGTGACCACAGTGTACCCTGCTGGATTAGAACAGAAATGTATATAAACTATTGTATCAGTGTAAATGTATATGTTTTAATAATGGTAACTAGAACATAGAGGGTTAACTTACTAAACATCAAGAAAATAGTTGAAATTAAATTGCTTTATGATTGTGCTGTAAAAGTTAGTTTCAATGCAGCAAGGAGACAAGTTGTCTAGACCTAGGGAGCTTTCTGTATTATATTGTATTTTATTATTTTATGTGTTCTAGCATCTCCAAACATCTAAAGGCTATGCATTTTCACAGGGAGATGCTAGATGCTGCATCAGTTGAGGTTGTTTGTGAGCCTGGCAACTGAACTCAGGAGGCAAAAAGTGATATAATGCTGCAAGTGCCCAGGAGCAATATTTGACATATTAATTTTAAAACTCCCTGAGAGAAAGAGAGAGGGCATTTTATATTTTGTCTTTGACCTAACAAGAACATCCACTCACCACCTCTGCACTTGTCTTGCTGTAAGTAAGTTAGCTATGGTACAGTAATTTCTTTAAGATATAGTGCATTACAACTATTTTATTACCCTTATCAGAGGGTTTTATCACAAGATTATTCTAATAAGAAAATTGTTTAACTGCTAGCCATTAATTTTTAGTTAAATTGTAATGAATGTCCTTTTTATCAAAATTATTACATAACATTTTAACTTCAAAATCAATCATAGACTGAAACTTTGTTATGCCCTCATGTATAAATGGTGGTATGAACTTACTAAAAACTTTAACATCTGTTGTATCTATTGGACAATAAGCATTATGTTCAATAGTACAAGAAACAAAAGAATCATCAGATATTTCACTACTACTTACAATTTCATCTGTACTATCAAAGGTTTCATTAAAAAGAGTTCCTATACAGTTCTTATTTCTATATGTATCATAAACATGGAAATAATATCAGAAATGCATTTTCCTAATTAATTTAAAGATCTCAGTTTTAAAAAATTGTATTCTAGGCAACACTGTGGGAATTCATTTAAAATCACATTGTAAAGCTGTATACAAGTTATCATCCAGCACATTGTTATTTAAATTCAGAACAATACTAGTAGTGTTACACTAGAACAATACTAGTAGTGTTATACTTTAAATTAATGCCATTTGGTTCTTTTGTTATTTCTCCATTGTCTTTGATGTTTACCTCCTTTATGTTGGTCCCAGTCTTGTTCCTTGAACTGTTGTTTCTTGTTATAATATTGTCCACCTTGCTGACAAAAATGTCCTGCATATATTGGGTGTCCCTAGGATCTGGTAAAGCTGGAAATGCTTGTTCATCTTTAAGTCATTCTGCTGTCTACTTGTATTACTAAATTAAGCTTCTTCTCTTGCCTTTCCCACTGTTTCCTGATTTTGAAAACAAACTTGTGACCCCCAAAGTTGCCATGCTGGTCTAAAGAAGGCTGTACCATTATGATATTCCCTGAGGTCTCTTTTTATTTTATTTAGTTTCTGCTCACATATTTTATTTTCAAATACAGCCAGTTTCTCTTGTATATCACCCAGACATATTTCGAAGCATTTTTTGTCAAGGGAAAGTAAGATGTCATGACAAACAAACTTAATGTCTTTTCTTAAAGACAAGAGCTTTACCTCATCTTGTTCAACCAGTATCTTAACCCACTCAAGTGAGCAACAATGCGCAGCCTTCTCCCATCTCTGCTGAAAGATTTTGTCATCATTAATAGATAAGTCAAAAGGCTGAGAGGGAATTTCATTGCCCATAACCCCCTTGGAGCTATACCAAGCTCCAGATACCTCTGGGGGCTAAGTTTATTATAGTGGGTTAGAGATTCTTTGTTAAGTAACTGCTCCAACTTATGAAACAAAGTTTTAGCTTCACCAGAAACAGCTGTAGAGCACTTACCTACTTCTGTAAACAGGTTCAGTATACACTTGCTTCTGGTCTCTGTGAGCAGCCTTTCCCACACTTGCAAGGATGGCCCTTCACTATTACTGGCTGGTCTGTCAGCTCCACCTTCCTCCCTCTCTGCATTGGAATGCAGAAAACCAACCATAGTCATCTAAGAATAATCTGATAGTTCTTCTCTAAAAATTCTCAGCAAATTAAGTGCAGGATCACTGGCCATACCTTCAATACTTGGAACAACACTTCAGGCTGGTTTTACAAGAACAACAAACATCTAGGTAAAGGCCAAAATGTAACAAAACAACAACTAGCAAATAGCAAATATCTTTTAGATATAGTTAGGAATATATTAAAGATTAGTTTAGATGTTTTCTGTATTTATTTGAGACTGTCCTGCAATGTTGTTTTAAATATTTCCTGTGATTTTGAACTCTGAAGTTACTGTGATGATTTATTGAGTATTTTCTTGTTCTTTTATTATTTATTTATTATTAAATGTATTGAAACCGATCATTTTGGCTGATATCTTTGAGACATATTTAAGCTCTGAGAGTACTTGCATATGTATTTGTTGACAGTGTGGGTCACTCCTAATAGCCTTGTCTCTTGGTCAAACTACCATTTGGATTAATAGTAATCTTACACAGTAGGATTGGACACCCTTTGTTAAGGGTCTTAAAGTAGCTGGGGGCATTGTTAGTAAACCTGTGTCTGTCTGCTTGTTCTGTAAGTAGGTTAACTAGGGTACAATAATTTCTCTTAGATTCAGTTAGTTATTATTTATTATCTATTATTTATTATTTATTATTATAAATTATATTTAAACCTTCTAACTGTGGTTGGTCTGTTTAGAGATATTTAAGCTGTTAGAGTACTTGCATATCTATTTGGTGGCACTATGCAGGCCACTGTTAATAGCCTGGCCCTTGGTCAAATTACTATTTGGATTAATAGTAACATTGCACAGTAAGACTGGACACCCTTTGTTAAGGACCTTAAAGTAGCTGAAAAGTAGTGGCTGGTGGTGGTGGAAACTACATTATAGTCTGGGGAGAAGGGGGCATAGCTAGTAAACCTGTGCCAGACTTTCCCAGGGGTGTGTGTGTGTGTGTGTGTGTGTGTGTGTGTGTGTGTGTGTGTGTGTGTGTGTGTGTGTGTGTGTGTGTGTGTGTGTGCATAAATCAAACCTCAAAGTGTTTGTGTGTCAGCTATTTGGGCAGGGACACGAAGCACTGGCTGGACATAGAGGGTGCTGGAGTTCTTGGATTGGCTGGTCAGCTAAGATCTCAACCCTATAATTGTGCCAGTGGGGAGTCTTACTGGGGATCTGGAGAAAGAGGAAGAAATTCACCACAGACTGTCTGTGGTCTCTGTGTGCTCTTAAGGGAAATTGCACTTTACTGTGGGTGTACTTGTCATCCTCTCAGTGTGTACACCCCCACTGTTGCCAGTGGTGAGGACTGCAGGTCCTTGTTTACTTGGCCAGTGTAGGGGCATCACATATTAATTGGTGACAATGGTGGGATATCCACATCACATATTAATTGGCTTGTAGTGGTGGGATAGCCACATATTAGGATTCAGTGGTGTAGATATTGAATTCCTGTAGCCTGTAAATAGTGGTCACTGAAGGTGTATATACTCTTAATCACCCACACAGTGAACATTCAGAGTTTCATATCACAACTGATTTTAATTTTTGTTAGCTTAGTTAGTCAGGGACAATGGGCAAGCATGTCAGCAGAGGAGTACAGCAAGCTGACAAGAAGCCAGTTAGCTAAGATGTGCCAGTCCAAAGGACTGGTGCATGCTAACCTGGCTAAAACAGAAATTTTTGCAGCCTTGGGCCCAGCTGCATCACAGACCGGCAATCAGGAGGACAACCAAGCTGGCCTTGGAGTTGTACAACTCTCAAAAAATGGACAGTTCAACCTTTCCACACAGGACTAAAAAAATCCATCTGAAGTTAAAGACACTTGAAATGGAGGCCAGTCATTTGGAAAAAGAAGCAGCAGAGAGACTGAGATGTCTTGAGCCTGAGGAAAATGAGAAACTGCGATGTCTGGAAGCTAAGGAAAATGAGAGGCAGAGGCAACATGAGAAGGAAATGCTGACTCTTCGCCAGGGTCAAAGAGGTAATGGGGAAGGGAGTAACTGAACCCCAGAAGCAACAAGAGTCAGTAAATTTCTTCCACAATTTACAGAGGGGGATGATTTTGATAGTTTCATTCATATGTTTGAAAGGGTATGTAATCAGTATAATGTTGACCAAGGAGTATGTTTTCTGACCCCCTTACTCCATGGTATAGCTGTAACTGCTATTTCTAAATTGTGTGATACTGATTGCTGAAATTATAGTACGGTCAAAAATTGTTTGTTAGAATGTTTTATGTTAATACCTGAAGCTTACAGGAAAAAAATTTTGTGAACATAGACACAAGCCAGACGAAAGTGTGTGTGAATATATTGCTGAACGAAGGCCACTCCTAACAGCCTGGCCCTTGGTCAAAGTACCATTTGGATTAATAGTAACATTGCACAGTAAGATTGGACACCCTTTGTTAAGGGACTTAAAGTAGCTGATATGTAGTGACTGGTGGTGGTAGAAACTACCTTATACTCTGTGTAGAAGGGGGCATGTGCCAACCTTTCCCAGGTGTGTGTGTGTGTGTGTGTGTGTGTGTGTGTGTGTGTGTGTGTGTGTGTGTGTGTGTTTATAAATCAAACCTCAAAGTGTGTGTGTGTGTCAGCTACTTGGGCAGGGACACAAAGCACTGGTTGGACAGAGAGGATGCTGGAGGTCTTGGTTTGGCCACTCAGCTGTGATCTCAACCCTAAATCTATACCAGTGGGGAGTCTTATTGAGGATCTGGAGAAAGAGGGAGAAAACAGCCATAGACTGACGGTGGTCTCTGTGTGCTCTTAAGGGAATTTGCACTTTACTGTGTTTGTACTTGTCATACTCCCAGTGTGTATGTCCCTCCACTGTTGCCAGTGGTGAGGATTGAGGCTTCTTGATTACTGGGCCAGTCTAGGGGCATCACAATGACAAGCAGAACAAGGCTGGATAAATATCTCTTAGTTGTGTGGATGGATGTCACTTTTTATACTTATTTTCTGCCAGTAATCAATATATCTCAATGAGAACTTATAACTGTGATAAATGTTCATACATGTGTGATTAAACACATATAATATCACATTAAGAAATGATGAAAGATGCATCCCCTTGAGGTTAACAAAAACTGAAGGTATTATTATGGGCCATTTCTGGCCATGAATGTGGTATGTGATTCTATTTTTTGACAAGATTAAAGGCGTGAAAATGGGGTAGATAGGAAATTGGTGATATGGGGTGCAAGCATGGGGAAAGAACAAATGGGAAGCAATACAAGAATTTACAGGAAGGAATTAGGAAAGAGCTATAGATTTCCACTTCTTCAACACCATAATGTGAACATATACTGTATAGAAATCTGGATGAATTTAGACTGTCACCACAACACACATGGGTGACAGCAACACAATTGAAACTGACATGGTCAAGACTACATGATCAACATTTTAGTTTGTCGACCATTTT
>NC_056732.1:895491374-895548874 GCF_019279795.1 Protopterus annectens | reverse complement strand
AAAGAAATCTCAGTCAGCAACTGTCACCCCTGTAAATGAGGGACACGATTGAAACCCCTGGGACAAATGTGTGGTTTCCCATCCACTCATCAAGGTTGCCCTTGAAGAGGGTCAGCAAGGTAGTCTGTTTGACATGTATTGGAAATCTGTCCCAGAGATGGGGCAGCCTCTCGGAGACAAGCCTGTCTCTTCAGCAGGTTTTGTTGATGTCACATATTAGATTTAGGCCTTTCAAGTGGGTAATGCACGAGGAGTTAGACTTATGGATATGGAGCATCTCTAGTAGGGCAGTGTCCGAGATTGCCTTGTAGGTGAGACACAGATCACCTCAGATCAATCTGTATGATACCGAGTAGAGTGATAGTGATTTGAGCCTGACCACATAGGACAGGTGTTGGAGGCCATGGATTCTCTTTGTGAGGTATTTCTGTGGCCTTTCCAGTTGGTGCAGGTGTTTGGAGAGGTACATACCAAATGGGGCGTTGTACTCAATTATAAGTCTAATGAGGGAAGAGTAGAGAGAGGTAATAACCTCCTTTTTTCTGGATGCAACCCCTTCACTTATGAGATGAACCAAGTAAAAGGATTTTCTGACCACTGCTGCTACATGATGGTCGAATGTGAGATGGTTGTTAACCTCAGTACCCAGATCTCTCACCACAGGTTTTGTGCTTAGGTGGGTCGCCGTTGATGTGGTAATCAGTAGGGGCTGTGTTTTGCCAAGTGGTATGATAATATATTTTTTTGCATTTAACTTAAGACCATGAGTTTAGCACAAGTCATTTGTTGCTGTGAGACCCTCTTGCAGTATGTTAACATTATTTGGGGAGTCAATGACAGCACCCAACTTACAGCCATTTGCAAACTTGGTCACCCACAGGCCTTTTGCCTTTACCACCCACTTACCAGGCTGAATAAGGAGAGGGTAACGGTGAGCTGCCTATCGGGATCTAGGATCTGCCACATTACACATGAACTCAGGTCACTCCAAAGCAAGTACAAGTATGATGCAGTCATTGTCCATGCTGGTGTGAATGACCTGAGACGTACCTCCCTGGACTACATGAAAAGAGACATTGAGGAACTCTCCGATTATGTAGTCCAGACTGGTATGACCCTGACCCTGAGCAGCATCCTGCCTTCACCAAGAATGATGCCTCAGTACAAAGACAAAATGATCAAGTTTTAACAATTGGCTTAATCACTGGTGTCATTCTAGGGGGATCCAATGTCTGTCAGCCTGGGATGACATGCTGGACAAGCCACGTTGCTTCGCAAGGGACAGCTTGCACCTGTCACCACTGGGCTTCCGGATACTGGCCAAGGCTCTTGCCACCCCCATAGTGCCTTTTTTAGGCAATGCTCAAAAGACAAATCAACCTCCGTAATAAACAAAAATGGAAAAAAATTAAGGGTAATGCTGCTCAACGCCAGAAGTCTAAATCTCAAGATGCAGGCACTCGAAGCACTTCTCAGTATGGAGAACATCGATGTCTGTGCAGTAACTGAAACCTGGTTCAAGGCTCCTGAGAGCACTCCAGCACTACCAGGCTATACCTCATATCATGCTTTTCGGCCTCAAGTTCCAGGCCGGACCACAAAGGGAGGGGGAGTGTCCATTTTCATAAAGGACACCTACACCTCTCGATTGGTGGCTACCCAAGAAGCATCAGAAACCATACAAGTTTTACTCACCATAGGCAAAACTGCCATACAACTGGTCGCATGTTATAGAACACCCTCCCAATCCCAGGAATCCCATCAAGCATTCCTGAAGACACTGGAGGATATGAATGTCACACCAAACACCATCATATTGGGTGACTTTAACTACCCCAACATAAACTGGGCCCACTATTCTAGCCCTAACACCCTAGCCCAAAGATTCTTAGAATTCATTAACTCGAATGCTATGGAGCAACTGGTCACTTCTCCTACGAGGGGAGATAATATACTTGACCTGGTTATCACTAACATGGGGCCCAAATGCTCCGCACCGGATGTAAACCCCTCACCAGTAAGATCTGACCATAAATTGATCACGTTGGATGTACATATCCCACCCCCAGAACAAAAGACTACAGTGAAAAACTTTTCAAAAGCTGACTTTACACTCCTTAAGTCAGAAATGGTATCCTTTAAGCCTACTGGGTTAATGGAAACCACTTCCCAAAATGCTGAATCCTACACAAAAGCCTTCTACGGACATCTCCAAGAATGCATGGATCAAGCATTCCCAACTAAAACCAAAACCCTCTCCACCAAGGGAAGACGCCCAGTTTGATGGACCCCAGCTATAAACAAACTGTACAACAAAAGAAGGAAGCTACTGCAGGACAAAGCCAAATCCCACAAGGAAAAGGCTTCCCTGATCAGCACAAGTAAAAAACTACATTTTCTCATAAAAACATCTAAAGCCAACTTTGAGAGAAAGATTGCCAAGGATACCAAGGACAATCACAAGGCCTTCTTCAATTATGTCAGAACCTTGGGAGGAAATTCTCAGATATGCTCTGAGTTGGTTCACAATGACAAAAAATTCACTGACCCTACTGACATTGCCAATTTAGGTTCAGTGCAAATTTCTCCCCTCCCTCACCCCCAAAAGGTGAGATAAGTATCCCTGCTGAATGTAACCTACCTGTCATCTCAGATGTACAGGTAAAATCAGCACTCAACAAAGCAAAAAACACAGCATCTATGGGACCAGATGGTATCCCCGGTTGCCTGTTACGTGAACTTCAAGATGAACTAAACCCGCACCTAAAAACACTATTCAATCTTAGCCTCACTACAGGATATGTACCGGAACACTGGCGCACAGCAACAGTGGTCCCACTCCACAAAGGGGGAAATTCCACTGACCCTGGTAACTACCGACCCATAAGTCTGACCAGCCTGGTCTGCAAGGCTATGGAAAGAATCATCATGGAACTCATAAATAGCAACTTTGGGGATCTGCAGACCCTTGATCCCACAAAGTTTGGTTTTGTAAAAGGCAGATCCTGCCTCTTAAACCTGGTTGACTTCTTCGAGTCAGTCACTAGTGCCATCGACGAGGGCAAGGCTGTCCACACTGCCTACTTGGACTTGGCTAAAGCCTTTGACACAATACCACAC
Organism: Protopterus annectens; assembly: GCF_019279795.1. NCBI lineage: Eukaryota > Metazoa > Chordata > Ceratodontiformes > Protopteridae > Protopterus > Protopterus annectens. The sequence goes on along the minus strand of NC_056732.1, from coordinate 895,545,754 downwards.
TCTGGCATCATAGACAAGCTCAGCAGCCTAAATGTAAATCCATATGTCACAAGATGGGTAGCAAACTGGCTAAAAAACAGAACCCATAAGGTCAAAATTGCTGGAGCCATGTCAGACTCAAAACCAGTCACGAGTGGTGTCCCACAGGGCTCAGTCCTGGGACCGCTCTTATTCGACATTTACTTCTCAGATGTGAAAGCAAATATGGGAGGATTATGGCTGACAAAGTTTGCAGATGACTGCAAACTGGGTGCCATAGTCGATTCACCTGCTTACACACACATCCTACAGAAAGGTCTCACTGAAACGGACAACTGGTGCCAGAATCATGGCCTCAAACTTAACGCCAAAAAATGTATAGTCATCCCCTTTGGGAAAAACAAAGTACCCACAAATTATCACATAGACAATAACCCACTGAGTACGGAAGAAGTAATCAGAGACCTGGGGACTCAAGTTGATAGTGACCTTTCCTTTGACAACCATGTTGCCAAAGTGGTCAGAAAGACTTTCTACCTTGCCCATCTCATCATGAAGAGATTCTCATCCAGATCAAAGGAGGTCATTGCACCTCTATATTCCTCCCTTATCAGGCCCATGATTGAATATAATGCTCCATTTGGGATGTACCTCACCCGGCACATACAACAACTGGAAAGACCCCAGAAGTACCTCACCAAGAGGATCATGGGACTCAAACATATGCCTTATCCAGCTAGATTAAAGAAACTCCAGCTCTATTCAGTAGCATACCGCCTGCTCAGAGGTGATTTGTGCCTAACATATAAGGCCATGTCCAACCAAGAACTGATGGACATGCTCCATCTCAAAAATCCAAATCCACCAGAACCACGCTGAGCTAAGGATTTCAACCTCTGCACAAATATAAATAAGACATGCTGGAGGGATAGATTCATAACACAGAGGTTACCCGTACTCTGGAACAAAATCCCAGTTCATGTGAGACAGAGCCCTTCATTGGCACTGTTCAAGAAAAATCTCGATGCATGGATGGGAGATCGTAAGTTTACCCTGGGAGTCACCTCAGTGTCACTACTAGACAGAGGTATAGTATACTAAATAATGGGGTCCCACATGTGTCACTACTAGAGAGGCGCAGCTATATAATACGGGGTGGCGAAAGCCACATCACTATTGGCTAGGCTTGTAAATGCCCCAGGGCAGATAGCCTAGTACACTACTATGAAACTAAACCTGATCCTCTGAGAAGTAGATGCTAAACAGTAAAGGGCCCAGAACAGATCCCTGGGGAACACCACTAGTGACAGGTCTGCTGCTGGAGGTGGAGGTGCCTATTTCGACCTTGTGGGCCCTATCAGTGTGCTAGTTGGCCACCCACCTGATGAGAGAGTGATGTACGCCAAGCTGTGTTAGCTTTTTGATGATGCCCAAGTGGGGGATTATGTCAAAGGCCTTGGCCAAGTCACGATAAGCTGTATGTACTGACTTTCCCTCATCCAGGGCCTTGGTAACAGTCTCAAAGAGGTCAACCAGGTTCAACAGGCATGATCTGCCCTTGACGAATCTGAACTGGGTGGGGTCAAGGGCTTGGACATTGTCTCTCTCCTTGTTTATGAGATCCACAATAATATGCTCCATGGCTTTACAGGTCAGACTTGTCAAGTAATGGAGCAATAGTTTCCAGGGTCAGTATTGACACCACCTTTGTTCAAGGTGATGACAATGATGGCTCCCCACTCTGCTGGAATGAAGTCAGTACTTAGGCTATGGTTGAGTAAGATGCTCAATGGCGAAGCTAGTTCTTGTTGGAGATGGTGCAGAATACAGCCTGGGATACTATCAGGTCCCTTGGAAGCTGTGTTCTATTCCTTGCATAGGGTCTTTAACACTTGATCTACTGAGATGTAAGCTGCAGGACAAGTATCGGGGATGTCAAATGGACTTTTGAGGGGAGATAGTGGGGTGAAGTTTGCACTGAACCTATCTGCTAGCAGGTTGGCTAAGTCAACAGCATCCATGTAAGTAGTACCCTTAAGTATTAATTCGGAACAAACCTGAGTTTTGCCATGGAGGTTCCTGGTGTAACTGAAGAAGGCTTTGTAGTTACCCTTTATTTCACAGGCTAGTTTCAGTTCATAATTGGCTTTTGAGGTTTTCACTAGTGATCTAATTTGCTTGTTGAGGCTTTGGAGGGAGTTTTACCCTTGGACAACAGTTTCTTTCTTTTGTTGTAAAGCCTGTTGACAGAGGATGTCCACCAGACAGGTTTGTGTTTCCTTGAAGAGTAGATTTTGGGTATGGTTGAGTCCATGCAGTTGTACAGATACTTGTATACTGCATTGCCATAATGTTCAGCATAGTTGTCTACATCCTCTTAGGGGGCGATGCTGTGAAGCTGCTGATACCCTCCCTTAGGAGGCTGTAGTCAGCTTTTGAGAAGTGTTTTAGCCTGGTTATGTCTGTGGGGGGATTGGGTGGGATAGAAACTTTGAATGAGGCAGACTGATGATCTGATCTCACCACGGAAGAACATACTATGGGAGTGGTGCTGCAGTCGCCCATGTTGGTGAGAACCAAGTTCAGAATGTTATCTCCCCTTGTAGGGATGAGACGAGCTGGTCTAATGCATTAGAACTGATGAAGTCAAGGAACCGTTGGGTATGTGCATTAGGGCAGGAATGGTTCACTCAGTCTATGGTGGGATAGTTGAAGTCACCAAGGATCAGGGTGTTAGGGGGAACCTTGATGGAGTCAAGTAGGTCCAGGTAGGAGGGGTGGGTGTCCTGAGTCATGAAGGGGAATCTTTAGCTGGCTATAACCTGGATGGGTATCTTTCCAACTGTCAGTTGCACCTGGAGTAATTCCAATTCATCATGCTGGCAAACCAGCCTGGAGGTGTGCCCATCTGTAATGAAGATAGAGACTTCACCATCCTTAGTTTTCCCAACCTCAGTTTGGGGTCAGAATGTGTGGAATGACGTATAGCCTGGTAAGGCTGGGGTGCTCTCCACAGCCCTAAACCAAGTTTCCATGACTGCACAGATAGCATCTTCCCATGTGAGGAGAGCCTCCACTGAGTGCATTTTCAGGTTAAGGCTCCTATGTTGAGCAGCATGACCTTCGATTTGCCTTTAGATGGATCTTTTATGTTGGAAGATTTGTCTTTGGGACATAGAGTAAAAAAGGCGCAATGGGGGAGGCAAGATCCTTGGCAGGATCCAGAATCCCAGTTGTGACAGGTAGAGGCCATCTCTGGCAAAGCATCAAGGTATGTCAACCATGTCATCCCAGGCAGACAGATACTGAATCCCCATGGAAAGACACCAGAAACTAAGCCAATTGTTGAAGTCATTTATCTTTGTTGGTATTGTGGTATCATTCTTGGTGAAGGTAATATGCTGCTTAGGGCTAGGGTCATACTTGCTTGGGACACATACTCTGAGAGCTCAATCATGTTAATATGCTGCTTAGGGCTAGGGTCATACCTACTTGGGACACATACTCTGATCTCAATCATGTCTCTCTTCATATACTCCAGGGAGGTACATCTCAAGTCATTCACACTGACATGGACAATGACAGAGTCATACTTGTACTTGTTGTCGAGAGACTTAAGTGCATGCATGATGTGGCGGATTCTGGCACCTGACGGACAACTGACCATGACCATCTCTTTGTCGAGCCTGGTGAGGGGGACATTGGTATCTCACAAGTGAGTAACCAATGACTAGTATATTTGGTTTATTTTTATGCCTTATGGGCTATGTTATTTTATTGTTATGCTTTACGGGCTGTATTTGTGAGGCACTGGTGTGATGTCTGCTGTGTGTGATATGTTTGGTGTTGTGTGTGGAATGTCTGTGAGTGTGTTCTGGAGATCTCTGCTGTTTAGATAAGTTTTTATTGAGGACATCTGCATAGGTCTGTATGTGTTGTGCTTGGCTATGTGATGTAAGTGATGTGGTGTTTGTGCTAGCAATATCTTCTTTGTCAGGTGTACTGACTGCGGTGCAAGACAGCATGGATTTCAGTGCTCTGATGTAGATGCATTTCTCACAAGTAGAAGAATTACATGATAGGAAAAGATGGCTGTCAGTGAACATGAGGCAGTTGCTATACTGACTGTATGCCCATGATGACCAGACTGGCAGGAGAAACTGATGGTAATTGTCCAGACATTGTGTTCTGAATACTTGGGTGGGCTTATGGAGAGAATGTCTTGATAAGGGTTTGTCCTCAAGAGTGTAGACCACAAACACCTTCTTAAATGTAAAATAACTGGCCTGAAGCACAAGTGCTAAAACCAAAACTAAGATGCATAGAATAGCAGATAAATTTAATCAGGCTACTAACAAGTAGTAATAAGTGCAGCAGAATAAGACCACTTGAACACTTAAGAGAACAAAGCAAAATAAGGTAATAAAGTAGGTAACACAATTACAGTAAGAGCAGCTGAATAAAGTGTATTTTTTTTTTGTTAAGTGGAGAGGGAGGAAACAGAAGATAATTCAAGATTAAGAAACTAAGGGGGTGGCCTTCCCAAATACTCTATCTGTCCACAGTAGACAGAGATGATGAGATGGGACTGGTAGGAGTATCTGAAATCCACAATAGGGTAGTCCTTCCCAAATGATTTCACTTTACTCAGTTGAGTGAGTAAATAAGATGGTGCTTGGAGGAGTGTTCAAAGACAAATTTAGAACAGGGGTGAGCAGTTGCAAAACAACCAAGTTTAAGAATACAACAACACTTGTGCGGGTGGGTGGGAAAAACTAACCTACTGCAGAGAGAGACCACCAATATTCAATCAATATTCAATGAAACAAATAAATAAATGCAGTATAGTTTTGTTAACTATCACTGAAACAGAACAAGTGCAAAAAATATAATTATATCAGCTTTGTTTATTCAGATGGTTGTAGAATCAGTCACAGCCAGCTAAAAAGCTCTACTAGTAATATTTTTATTAAAGTTTAATTTTGGTTCTGCTCTTGGTTTGTCCGTGTGCTTCTCGTAGTGGTAGTGGCTAGTTTTTTTTTTTTCTGCAAGTAGTAGTTGTTTTGTTTGATTCATATCAACCTGTAACTGCAATACCTGTTATTGTAGAATCAATCAAACTTTATAGCAGCACATTTTTGTCACTATCTTTGGCATTTGCACACCCATCAATTTTGGGTTTGTTCCTAGTGCTCAGTATAACAACTGGACAGCTATTCATTAGTTTTAGCAGAGTTCATACAACTAAAACAAAAAAAGACATGAAAAATATCTCAGCATAACATGAACCATTGCAGTGCATTACACACAAAATGTGACAGAACTGCAAAAATATTGCTTATTTATGACAAACTATCAAGTACAATGTTTGCCATCCTTACCTCCACTACAAAACCAGATCACAACCATTGAAGAAATTGCTGCACATCATGCAGGAATGCTATAAACTTTTCCATGTAATGAGCTTTTCCTTCCCTAACATGATATTAGCAAGTAGCGTGGAACTACAAGGAAAAACAAACAGACCATTTTCACTGAAATCAAGATTGTGCTACAATTAGAACTTGAAAACTACTTTAAAGCTTATGCAAACATCCTGATCAGAAGGGTAAGTAAGCAGGCAACTTGTGATTCAATGACTAAAAAAAAGGACAAAGATACAGCAAGCTGTGACAATACACTTTAACAAATCAAGAAGGAAGCCATTAAATTCTTCTGTATACAGATTAGCCAAACCTAGCCAATATCTGTACATATACCATACAAATATATAAATTAATCTCTCTCGTAATAATATATATATATATATATATATATATATATATATATATATATATATATATATATATATATATGTCTTCTCTCAGTCTTTTAAAGACAGTTGTATCTTTAAGTATACAATTAACTAAATGCTGTGATGATTTCAATTTACTGTTAAGGATAACCAAAAGAATTTCTATCAAGTAATACCTTCCAAACACTATAGGATGAATGGATACAGAAGGAACAGACTTATTTAATTTTAGTAATTTGCAGAATTTGTATATTTTGAGTACTCCATTAAAAATTGTTCTTTAAAATACTCATTAGTGGCACTTTCATGTATTACATCCCTTAAAAATGAATCAGTCTCTCTTAAAATCTAAAATTGAATCAAAAAATGACTTTAAATAGCTTGTTGTAGCATTCTTCTTCCCTTTTACCTCAGCATCATAATTAAGAGATTGCAGTAGCACACCTGACCACCAGTTGTCAGCACTGGAATTGACCACCTTCTATTGTTTTTCAATGTGTACAAGGCAAATCTTTCATTGGTTGTCAAATTACTTAAAAGGTTTCTGAAACAATGTGAAGAATTATCGTGCAAGTAATTTAAAACCTACTCTCTGAATTGTTTCACCATGGCATGATAAGGAGAGCAAAAGTACATTGCTTAAATCTAAAAGACTATGTAATAGCAGCGTAGCTACTACCTTTATTGTGATATTAGTATTTCTGATTTAACAACACAGTAAAACTTTTAACTTTCATGACAATTCTAAAAAAAGAGATGGAGAAGGAAGGCACAACATTTAAACCACTAAGGATAAGCCAGATTGTTAGTCAATAAAACTATCTACCATCTATCTAAATGTCATATATACAGTATATGACACACACACACACACATATATATATATATATATACATACACACACACACACACACACACACACACACACACACACACACACACGCACACACACGCACACACACACGCACACACACACGCACACACACACACACACACACACACACACACACACACACACACACACACACACACACACACACACACACACACACAGATAAATAGTAGATAGATTCTGGGTGCAGCTTGTTAAACTGGATGTGGCTATCCAGTGGCTATGGATGTGTTTCCAATATTCAGATGATTTGTCTTATGTGTCAGGAATTGGTAGGATGCAAAAGTGTAACTCCGTTCACTTATGTATACTGAGGTTTGCAAAACTGTAGAAAAGGCGAGAAGAATGGAACAGCTGTCCTGCATGCCAGTTTAAAATGAAAAGAAAACTGTTAATTTAATTATTTACATAATAATGCAAAGAAAGCTGCACCTGTTACACGTGCTAACAGTTTTGTGAATGCTTGCCACACCATGATATTTTTAATACCCTAAAATGTCTACATGCATCCTTGTGTTTTACATACTGTGCATACCTGTAGCTCTAACATAAGCCAGTGGGCTGTGTTCTTTACTAATACAATATGTGCAGTAGGGCAGAGGGTAATGTTTGTGCTACAGCAACACTGCAAAGTTCTCATGACTGAGGGATATGTATTATGATAGAGCTTTTTTGATGCCTGTTTGTTTTGCACAGTAGGGAAAAGGAACCAAAATAATCCACAGACTAGTCACAGAAGAAAAAGCAGATCTTCCAGAATAAAGTAGTTTTACCATTTATTTAGTGCTTTTATCTCCAAGTAAATTGAGATTTCAGCAGAATATTTTAATTTCCAAGTAATAAGCCAAGTTTGTTTTTTTTTTTCAAAAAACTTTTTATTGATTATTAAATAATGTGACATAACAAACACAACAAGAAAAATAAACATTACAATATAATTGTACAAGATTAGAAGTTATTATGAATACATATTGATTATAAAAGCGTGTAGTTCATTTCGTGTAAATAATACCTAGTTTAACTATATACAATATTTAGAGTATTACAAAGTTAACTGAAATACAAAACACTGTCTATCTTAGGTGCTATTGTCAAAAACAATTGAATCTAGCCCAAATTATGTTGTGACTCTATAAGAAGAGAGATGCAGAGCAGTTACATACAGTTGATGATGAGCACAACTTTTTCTAACAGTTGGTAAGAGCCAATTTTTTGGGACTTTTCACTAATGTTTTCTGTGCAGCAATATATGAGTAAGCCAAGGATTGAAAATTTTCCCAATTTAGTTTGGTGCGGTCAAGCCAGTTTTTGGTAATGTAGAACTTTATAAGTAAACATATGTATATTAACACATGTGTATCTAACCTAGAAAGAGGTATTTTGTGAATATGAAGAATTGCTAGTTCCCAGGATAAAGTAGATTTATGATATCCCATTTTTTGCAAACGTACTTTCAACGAGGTCCACAGTTTATATGAGTAGTGGCAAGACCATATAATATGCATAAGATCAGCATTTGGAAATGAACAACATGAGCAGGAGGAAGATTTGCTGGGATTAAATCTATTAAGTTTGTTAGGAGTGTGGTATGCATTATTATTTATCATTAGCTGGGTATAGTAAAGTTTCTTAAAGGGTGAGAATTCTAGAGTTGTTTTGATAGCAGAAATTTTCTGCTTTATATTTAATTGTGAGTTATCTTTATCCCAGTATTTGGAAAAAAGACAATCTTTATTATGAATTATATCCATTAATAGACTATACGATTTGGACAGCATTTTCTCTGGAAGCAACAAAGTTTGAATTAATATGTCTAAGTTGATAAAATCCTGATTCTCTATTTTAATGTGAGCAAATTTAGGATTGATAAGATCTCTTAGTTGACAAAGAATGGTGATATATTTACCTCTGACCTCACGAATATTACACAAATTAGTTAATGTTTCATCTTTATGTTTCAGAATATCCCATATGTTAAGATTTTGTATTAAAGGGAAATCTGAGAAATTGATCATGTAATTATTCAGTTTAATATTTGGATTTAGATGAAGTGGCTGTATTAATTGGAAAGTACCATCTAAGTTGACATGTTTTAGTACCTCTTGAAAACATTTAACCTTCTGTTTTAAGAATTTAGAAATTTTAAAAGTGTCCATAATATCCATAGATAGAAATGGAAGAGTCATTGGGTTAATTTTTTTTGTGAAAATATGCTGGTGCCAGAACTTAATCCAATTAGGAAGATTCTTAAAATTACTAAGATTCGCATTAGTGATAGATATTAGTTTGTTAGCTGAAATAATTAAATAGTAAAGATGAAAGTTTGGTAAACTTAAACCATCTTTATTTTTAGGGAGCAGTAGCTTAGAATATGAAATCCTGACTGATTTAGGAAACCAGATAAATTTAGCTAATTCCTTGTGTATCTTAGAGAAAAAAGTTTTGGGAATTATTTGATCTGTAGAGTTAAATTGAAAAAGGAGTTTAGGAAGAATATTCATTTTAATTATCGCAGTCTTGGATAAGAGAGTAAAATTTAGTAGTTCCCATTTGCGTAAATCAAGTGCAATTGATGACCATGTTTTTGTTAAGTTGTTTTGAAATGTTGAGAGACCATTATGAACAAAATGAATCCCTAAATATTTAACACCATTAGTTATTTGAAAAGGGGATTCAGGGAATAAATGCACCTTGTGAGCGTGAGGATTAATGGGAAAAATGTGAGTTTTTTTGGAGTTAATCTGATAATCCGAGACTTGTGAAAATTTATTAATAGAGTCAACTAGCTTAGTAAGATCCGTAGTAGGTGTTTGAAAGTATAGCACTAGATCATCCGCAAAGGCTGATAACAGAAGTTTGGTATTCATAATTCTGGGGATTCTATGAAAAGAATTTTGTGCTATACTTAATAAGAGTGGTTCTATGTATATGTTAAAAAGGAAGGGAGATAGAGGGCATCCTTGCCTTGTGCCATTGGTGATTTTGATAGGGTTAGAAGTCTTCCCATTAATATATAAAAGAATAGAAGAATCCTTATATAAAGTTTTGATAAATTCTATATATGTAGTAGGAATGCTAAAGTGATCCATGGTACTAAAAAGAAATTCCCAGTTGACTCTATCAAAAGCCCTCGATGCGTCAAGAATCAGTGCATATAAATGATTGTTGTCTGTCTTGGTAAGATGAATTAGTGTATCTAAAGTCAAAGTGTTATCCCAAGTATGTCTGTGAGATATGAATCCAGCTTGGTCAGGTGATATTATCAATGTTAGGATTTTTTTTAATCTGTTAGCCAGGAGTGAAGCTAGAATTTTTATATCTATGTTAATTAGGGAGATTGGCCTATAGTTATGTGGATCTGATTTTTCTTTATTATTTTTTAGAATTAGTATTGTTTTTGAGGTATTCCAGTATAAATCTGTTATACCATTATTCTTTATGTGTTTATACACTTTGAGAAGAAAAGGTGCTATCGCCTGTTTGAAAGTTTTAAAAAATTCAGCTGTGAAGCCATCTGGGCCAGGGGATTTTCCATTTTTAAGCCTATCTATAGTGTCTATGATTTCTTGGATATTTATTGGCGTTATAAGTATATTTTGTTGTTCTTCATTTAATCTAGGAAATTTAATAGTAGACAAATAACTTTCTATGCACTGACTATTAATTGAGTCCGTTTTTTTGGAGTACACATCTGAATATATAGAGGTAAAAAGTTGAATAATCTCCTCATCAGTACTGTATATCCTCTTCTTATATTGTATAGGCATTGCTCTAGGTATGGTATGATTGTTTTTGATTATTCTCGCTAAAGTTTTGGAAGGTACTTGGGCCCATTCAGAGTAAGTAGCCAACATTCTTTGCTCTAGTATAGAAAGATTATTTTGATGTAGCAGTAATAGTTCTTTTTGGAATTCCCTAATTTGCTCATAATGTGAAGAACTTGGGTTCATTTTATGCAAGTTTTCTGGGGACTGAATCTTTCCCCTTAAAAATTATTCTTTCTTATTATATTGTTTCTTAAGATATGAAGCTTTGTTTATTAACATACCTCTCAGATTTGCCTTACAAGCAGCCCATTGGACGTCATAGGGAATATTTGTTGAATCAAGATTATTGTACATTTCAAGTATTATTTCAGTACACAACTTTTTAACTTCCTTATTTGTGAGTATATTATTATTTAATGTCCACGTATTATTCATTTGAGTACGTGACATGTTTGCATCTATATTGAGTATTAGAGAGATCCTTGAATGGTCAGAAAAAATCTGGGCTCTAAAGAAAAATTAATTAACAAATATGATAGGGAGTTCGATATAAGGAAAAAGTCTAACCTTGACCATGCATTGTAGCACTTCGAATAATATGTGTAAATATCTTTGCTATTTGAATAACCAGTAAGTGACAAAGGATCTATAACACCCAGATCCAGCATCAAGTCCTCCAGGGCTACTGAAGCTTGGTGATTATAAGAAAGTGATTTGCTAGTTCAATCTATTTCCGGGTTAATGACAGAATTCCAGTCTCCTCCCACAATAATGTAATGATCTTTAAAAGCAGAAAGAATGTTATATATCTGTAAAATGAATAGATGTTGATTATTACAAGGACTGTATAAATTAAGAATTAGAAAAGGTTTATCCATGTTGTGAATGTTGGCAGTAAAGTAACACCATCTCCCCTCTCAGTATCATATTTCTCATCAATAATAGTGCCTTGAAAATTCTGCTTAATTAAAATTGCCACACCCTTCGAGTTGGAACTGTTGCCTGCCGCAATTATTTTGTTAATCCATTTCTTTTCTGTATCTTTGTACCCTTCTTCTCTAATTAAATGTGTTTCTTGTATAAAACATACATTAGCTTGAGATTTATATAACAAATGAAATAATAATGCTTTCTTAGCTTTGTTTTTTAGCCCCCTGACATTCCATGAATCAATATTCAAGGGCTTTACCATATGTTATTAAAAATCTTTGTAAAGGGAGATAAAGACTGAATGTATTAATGATATAGTGAAAGTTTAATATATTATTTTCCGTGTATCTAGTGTTTTGCAAAGTGAGAATTTCCAAGAAAACTTTAATTAATGAACTGTACCACTCCCTCATATCCAACCCGGTGCCTACCCACCTTTCCCTACCTACAAAGGGAGTATGCAAATCTCCAAGTAAAGAGTAAGTGTTTTCAGTTAACTTAATGTTTGGGATAGCTGGAGTTACCTTGCATATCGTCCTAAAAAGGACTATTACTATATTAAATACAAATATACATATATACACATCATTAAAGAACAAGATGTCGAACATACTAGAAATTCCGTAACATCCCATTCACTTACTCCAAAAAAAATTTTTGCAAAGTAATAGATAAAAAGAAAAAATTTTGATGAACTCGCTATATACGCATATATACATACGTCAGTTTTAAAGCCTGTTAATATGCATATAAGCTTATTCATCACTGTCATATTATTTTTTAAACTAAATAACGTATAATTCCAGTATTTAGTGCTTTATAAACTGAAAATGTAATTAGTGAAATCATGGTAATAGCAACAAAAACATTATATAATGCAGTATTAGATTTCTAAGTAACAATTGGCAGGACCTAATAGCTTGCTAGTATTTAGACAAGACAGTATATAATGTTCTGTTAGCAATAATTAAATGTTATAATACCTATTCATTACTAGAATCTATATTTATAAGCTGCAGGTCAAAGTCAATAAAACAAATCTGTAAAAGAAAATATATATATAACAGTATTATGTTATTATGTAGCACAACATATAGCTTTTCCAATCATTTTATGTATAAATACTAATGTTTGTATACAAATTTAAATGTTTGCTATCACACTTTAACTATAACTATTTATCTTAGCCTGTAAACAACCCTATTAAAGCTATAAACACTATTCCAATTATTAAGATTTTATTAACCATTTGCAACCCCACTAAGACTTAGAACATTTAGAATGTATTATATATTGGACATTTTGTTTGCAGAAATCTGTATTACACCATATTATAGTATTATACCTTTGCAATAAGTTATCATTTTTCATCTGATCAGTATTGCAATATTTATTACATCACAACCCGAATCCTATTTGCATGCAATTCTCTAAATTATAAAACTACACAAAATGTCATGTTAGACAACCTTAAGTCCGTTTCAGCTTTTCGAACCTTCATAGTGATTTGGTTGAGATATTTGGTTAGCCCAGAAACTTTATATTGGTTTTCCTTCTTTTTTCCTTTCCTTTTAAGAAATTATACACATTTCCGAACATTAAGTAATATACTGCAGTTCTGCATATATGCAACTGCATAGCGTAACTATTTGCTTAACTTACTCTCCATCACCCAGAAGATTTTTATCTGACTGGCATCAAAACTTGTTTGTGTCAGGAAGACTGACCATGCTTGCAATAACAGAGTATACGCATCACATCAGGTCTAGGATATGACAACCTACTTGCGTAAATCAAAACTGGTTGAACAAACTAGTGTCGGAAGGCAAGAGAAGGCTGGACAGTCTTGGCTCCAAAACCATACGAATGAATAGTTTAGGATGTTACCTTTGCAATCACTTAAGAGCACTTTGTTCAAGTATTGTATGGACTGATATGGTTTCCGCTGATGCCTTCCACACTTGGACTCCAGGAAAACAAAGGACATTGCTTCATCTCCATGTCGGATGATTTCACTAGTACATCACAGCATTACTGATGAAAGAAGACATCTGGTGTTCACTCAAATGGACCCCATAGCTGCAGCTATCCAAATCGACAGTTCCCACACGTCAAGAACTCTGGTGACCCAACTTTAGTATTTGAACAAATGAATACTTAAATAAACCTCAGGTGAAGAGAGAAGAAAAAAAAAAAAAAAAAAAAAAAAAACACTTATCAGAGTATGTGTGATTTTCCTTATTTAATTTGACACTAAGTATATTTTGACTTATGACAGATATTTCTGTGTTGCTGAATTTTACATTATGAGTTATTTCTTTTCAAATATCTTAACCAGATATTGATCACAGTCTTATTTGGTAGACAAAACTGTTTCCGGAGAAGTCTTGAATATACTTAAAAATACATCTTTCACTTCCTGAGCATTACTTGTTGAGTATCTCCTTTCATTGTATGTGAATGACAATGTGTTGGGGTATCGCATACGGAACTTTATGCCTTTCTTAATCAAATCTGCGCAGAATGGGGAAAGCTTTTGTCTGTTTAGTTTTATTTGAGGAGGTAAGTCCTGTGAAAAAGTGAGTTTATGTTTATTCCATATAAGAAATTTTCGACTTTTTGCTGCTTCTAAAATCATTTGGGCATCTTGAAAATTCAGTAACTTTGTGTAAATTATTCGCGGCAGTGTAGTTTCTTGACGGGCTCTAAGTGCTCTATGCGCTCTCTCCATTATAAGACTATCTGGATTACTATAATTTTGCAATAAAGCCAGGAATATTTGTTTTGTAGTAGACAGAAGAATTTGATGCTCATAAACTTCTGGTAGACCTCTTATAATTATGTTATTCCGGCGACTTCTCACCTCTAGATCCAGTAGTTTGGCTTGCATGTCCGTAATTACCACATCTTTGGCATGCAACTCTTTATTAATTGATTCTATGGCTATTTCATTTGCTTGTTGAGTATTTTCGAGTAAATCTATTCTTTTAGTTATCAAAGACAATGATTTACCAAAACCTGACAGTTGTTCTGAGAAATCCTGGATAGTGTTTTGTTTGGGTTGAAGTGCCACTTTTAACTCTTCAAGATGAAAGTTAGATTCGTTTTTTTCTTTGGAATTTGTTTTATTTGTGTCTGTTAACTGTTTAGTAGTTCTTAACCTTTTAGAACTACTGTCCTTCTCAGGAGAAAGCAATGATGAATATTTAACCTTAGTAATCTGAGTTTCCATATTGTCTGAATTACCGGCCATGGCTTTGATGTGACTTTGGAAGTGGGAAAAAGAATGACTTCAAGTGCTTCTAATGTGCACGTGGCTCCTGATTCAAAGGCCCCAAAAGACTTGTCACACAAACTAATTAAAATTTGAAGTGATTTTTAGCCAAAAAATAATCCACAAATATTTAATCTGAATCCTTAAAAGTAACTTGATGTAAATCTTGTGAAATAAACAGGCTCACCGCGTTTATAATTGCCGGTAATACCAAAGTTGTGAGGAGCTCTGTGAACTAGATGTACTCTAGACGACGACCATCTTGGAATCCATGAAGTTTGCTTAAATAGTAAATTAGACACTTAATAACATACATTCAAAATATTTAAAGTAAACTGCATTAACACATTGAACATGTTCATTAAGAACTCTGTTATGTAACAAAATGTAATGTAAATGATTGTGAGTACTGAGTAATAAATAATAATAATAATAATAATAATAATAATAATAATTATTATTATTATTATTATTATAATACTACTAATAATAATTTATTTATTGATTTGCAGTTGTTTACCAGGATAGTCCATTGGGCCTAGAAGAACCCATTTTCAATGGAGTCCTGGGGAGAAAAGCTCCAAAAACAATATTTACAACAAAGTTACAATTGAAGCTTTTGTTATAATAAGTACAAAAGTATTAGTATAAAATTGCATTTAAATATACAATATCTAAAGGAAAAATGACAATCAAAGTTTGGGCTATACTAATTGCAGATAAAATATTTCATTAACAGCGACAACTTCTGAGATAAAAAGTATCAGCATTGTAAATCAAGAGTAGATTGTTTTAATAATAGAAATAATAACAACCTTTAAAAACTCAAATGCTTGTCATTGTAAAGAAAATAGTGTTAATGTTAATACTTTTATTCAAACCAGGTGGTGAACATGCATCTGTTTTCATTTGCCAGCTTAACACCTTTACCATTAATTTATTTTTTCATCATCCTCTGGGATTATTTGTTTGAATTTTATCTAGCACAAAAATATTACCTTCTTAAAATTAATGCAATTTTCTGCATGTTTCCTTAATGCATGTATATCTGCTCGTGTATCCTTCCCTTAAAGGCCCTTTCTGTTTTGCTAATATAAAAAGAAAAACATGTTGTACACATAAGGGAGTGCATCTGAACAATGCACTGATGTCTTTGTCTGGAGCAATGCACTGATGTCCTTGTCTGGAGTTAAATCAATATATCCACACAAATGGCAACAATGGCATTTAAATATTTTTTCACTTTAGTTCATCACACTTAGCTGTTTAGTGTTTTTCAAAAATATTGTTTAAGTCCTGACCTTTTATGTGCACAGGTTGTGGTTTAATTCATATCTTCCCTTTAATTTCAGCAAAATAATGTAATAGACTCCAGTTATCTTGCATAATATTTTAACCATAAATATATTGCTAGAATAAGTTAACATCATATTGTTATCAACCAACTTGTCGTTTGTACATTTCCAGCTAAGAAGTTTAAAACCTACCTTTAAAATGGGTGCGGATGTACTGTGTCTACTTTCTACCACATAATTCTTAGTATTGTAAAGTAATTTATTTGGATAACCTCTCTCTAAAAATAAATTACATAAAAATTCTAGTTCTTCTGAAAACATTTTATTATTGGATATCAGTCTCAACAGCTGTACCATTTGACCCTTTACCAATTTTTTTTTTTTTTTTTTTGGCTATACAGGTGGGAGCTTATGAAGTGCAAATAAGAGATTGAAAAGTTTTTTTTTTTCTTTATGGTAAAGAGTAGAGATATAACACTCATTATTGGAGCCTTTAATAACCCATATATCTAAAAATTAAATTCTAATTGTAGACTAATTGTGGGTGAATATCAAAAAAAGTGTTTGTTCCTTTAATAAAAGTCAAGAATTTTGTCAATATCTCAGGAGGATCATTCAAGGGAATACATATGCCATATAAGAATCTGTAAACAACTCTAAGTACTTCTTAAAACTGGAAATTGGTGTGCAAGCCCTGCCCAGGACAACCCCTGAAATTTAACGATAATATATCCCTCAAAATGAATGACATTCTTATAAAGGACTAACCTAATTAATTCCATAAGTACAAAATTATCTCTAGTGGATAATTTCTTTATAATAACAAATTCTGTTTGAACCACCATAATCCAATTTAGTGAGGAGTAATTGCAAGTAAATCTTTGACATCTGTAGCAACTAATATGTGTGCATTATCAAACTGAATGTTTTTGATTCCATCCTAAAAATCCCAGGAATCAGCCAAAGTATGTGAATATTTAACCAAAATTCCTTTTAAATTATTATCAATTCATTTAACCAATGGCTCATTTTTTTATCTACCTGTAGCAGCAATTTGGCACAAAGGTGGGTTTTGAATATCCATATCCACTTGGAATGTTGAAAATGTTTAGAATAGTAGGATAATTAACTTTAAAGAACTTATTTTGCCCAAATATTATATATATAGGTAGCCATCTGAAAAAAAAAACATCATCTAACTAAATGTCAATGTTCCTTAATAGAATTAGTACTTGAAATATTCTGAAGAAGTCTCATTTTACTTGAATACGGAAGCACTAATTAGACAATTGTCTCTGGATTCCACACAAATAATTTTTATTGCTTTTTTTTTTCTTGTCTATAGGTCTTGCCTATTGGTCTTCTTCTTCTTCTTTCGGCTTTTCCCAGTTAGGGGTCGCCACAGCGGATCACCGTCCGCTCATGATTGGCAGTGGAGTTTTACAGTGTCAAGTTGCCAGCCCGACGCCCAACCTTCCACAGAAGGCACACACATGCTCACACTCATGTCTAGGGCCAATTTAGTGTGGCCAATCCACCTACAGCATCTCTTTGGGATGTGGGAGGAAACCAGAGCACCCGGAGAAAACCCACACGACCACAGGGAGGACATGCAGACTCCGCACAGAAGGCAACCCAGCCGAGGATCTAACCAGAGAACCTCTTGCTGTGAGGTGGCAATGCTAACCGCTGCACCACCGTGGCCGCCCTTGGTCTTGATTCTATGAATTTCATTATAGCTTCCCGGGAAATGGTAGTTGATCATCCTCCTTCTTCTGCAGTTATGAATATGGACAGTTTCTGACAACAGTTGAACCTTTAAAAAAGTAAATGTAGTTTTTTATTGTTTATTTTCAGACAGAAGATGGAATCACCTGGTGGAGCTTTTATTTCAGTATTTGTGCAGTCAATGACTACAGAACATCAGGAAAATGTGCCAAGGCATAGAAAATTTGCATGGTATACCTGTGTCCTTTGGGGAATGGGGAAATCAGATATGCTCCTCCGCATGTTTCAGCATTAATGGAGATACTGGTGATGTATTCTTGAGGCAGTGGCCAGTGACACCCCCATTGTGTCTTGTATGGGTCTCTAAAATGTCCCTGAAGATAGTATTCATAATGCTATGCATACTTTGGATTCCTCTAGGTTGGAATCACTACAATTTAAAAGAGGCTTCATGTGAGGTCATCGGATGTTTACTATTTGATCTATGGTATCCCTGGCCAGCCTGCAGTGCTCTATTATTTTTATATTATGAAGTCCATGGTAGGATAAATGTGGTTTGAACACCCTTCGCCTTCTGGAACAAGGTCTGGCAGACATAGCAGCAGCAGCCCAGCACCTTGTATTAAAGCCTCTTCACACATACAGATTTATAATGGCTGCAGCAACCTCTAATATTTTTAAAGATTCCTCATGGCAGTACTCTGGAATGTGTTGGAATTTACAACTAACGTGAGTGGGATGTGTATGCACTCATTTTACGTGTTCCTGAATTGCATCACCATGATTATTTGCTTCATTAACATGAAATTCAGCTCATCATGTGCTCAGTAGCATATACAGATGGAGTCCTTTGTTTTGCAGCTAGGTGCAATGTGTACTACTGTTTGCTGAACCACAAACAGCTTGTTCATTACTGCTCATCACACACATGGGCATAGCCCAATGTGTAAGCATTCATGTATCTAGACCTTTATCTAGAGTTAGAAGTGGGTATGCAAAATGAACCTCATGAGTACCTCACTTTTTATGGAGTCTAAACCTGACTGATTTCTTGTTTTTTAGCCAATGCCATTATACAAAATGACTTAGAATACCAGACTTATGTGACACTGCAGTCTGAACATAAATATGCAGTTTGAGCTATTGTTTCCTACAGCTCGAGTCTGATGCATCCCAACAAATTCACTTTACTCAAAGATAAAGTGATCTTGTAGTTGTTATGTAGAAGTAGAAGGGAATAATGGGCTTTGATAGTGTTAAAACAAGATCCAGATGTGTATGTCTGACATTTTATTAACCGTTTACGGATCCCTCTTTCAAGTAGCCATTCCTGCTGTCTCCACATCTGATCATTAAAAGTAAGTGCAAAGGCTGAAAAAGAGGAGCACTTTCTTATTTTTCAATTAAAACATTTTCATATACTAGATCCTATGTAGCTAGTGATAGGTACTCATTGAATAAGAGTATTTTATTTATTATAATGAAGTATATGCTAACTATAACTTTACGGAGTGTTCAGTATGTCTAGGAGAAATGAGGTTAAATCCGAGTCCCTAAAGCAGAGCAGATGATCGGAGTGAGCCAAATTTTCACCACAAAGCTTAGAAATCAATCTGTACAGTTTTGAAGAAAGAGATGATTTGTGTGAGCAAAGTATTTACATATGTCATTAATTATAATGTACAAGTAACTGCATTTATGAAAAGCACTTGTATGAAAACATTAATTTTCTAATTGCCCACTTAATGGAATTCATGCTCAGGAAAGATCGGTAATGTATACCTGCACTTAGTGGACACAAAGCAGAGGAACTAATCTTGGATAGGATAACAGTCTGTCACAGGATGCACACAAAAAATCCCTCACAGGTGGCTTGTGCAGCTACATAGAATCGAAAGAATTACTGGTTTACCTGTTTCATATCTGCAATGTGGAAGAAACCAAAGCACATGGTAAAAACCTCATGGACTGAGGGAGGACATTGCAGAGGACATGAGAAAAATGTTGGAAGGCATAAGAAATAGGAGATAAATTATTCATTATTGAAAAGGTAATAAATAGCAGGAAAAGGATTCCTGAAGAGAAAACAGCATCAGGGGAAAAAAAAGATAGATGCGTGAGACAGTTCTAAAACAATTGTTATGCTGGGTGGAAGAAAAAAAGGAATAAACCGTCAGTTAAGAATTAACATATTTTCTAGAAGGTAGTTGAATGGATGATCTAAGCGAGTGAACCAGTTATTATCTAGAGTTAAAATGTCTGCTGTCATCTTTCATACAAATCTGATATATATAATTTTTGGTTGCCTGTTTGAAATGAATCTCAAAGAGTTCAGCAGTTACATTGGAATATTGCACTTTAAGTTCTTTATTACAACAAGAATGTGATGTAAACCAAATAAATAATAGGTCTAGTAATCAGAATATCTGCCTGTTGCTTATGTGATTTTGACAATGGAGCCAAGGTAAACCCTTCGGTCTAATGTTCAAAGTATAAGCAGGGTGGAAGCATTGATAAAGCATTTATTATAGTTAATGGAAGAAAAGCATAATACTACAATGCTTTGTATAAATGCAAATATTTACTGCACTTGTTAAAGTTTTGTATCACCAGGGGTAAAGAGGTATGTGCTACTGAGCACTTGTGAGCATACTGTGCTTTCTTTCTTTCTTTTTCTTTTTTTTTTTTTTTACAGAATATTTGAATATATCGGAACAAAAAGTTAACGAAAACAGCAAGTGCAGTACAACATATTAGCACATCAAGATGCCACTAAATATTCTTAATCATGCTCTTTCATTTTACCCTGAGCCATATGTATACCTGTCAGATGAATCCGCTTATGTTTTGTGTGTCATGCAGAAATATTCAGCAGCTGGAGTGCTGTACTGGCATTGTTAGAGTGCATTAAGATTGCAGTTACAGTGCATTGCCAGTGTCGGAGTATAAAGTGTTCAGCATCTTCGTAGCCAGTTGTAAGTACAGTCAGACTTGTATGTAAAAATGACCTGGTAAAATATATTTATCTTGAAAAACCTTCCCTACTACTTGAAGAAATTATAAAATAATACTTTTTTCTTTGCATGCTTTCTCTTTTGTTGTGATATCATCAGTCAGGTGCTCTTTACATTCCACGGAAAAGAACAGTGATTCTCAGTAGTTATGCAAATTAGTTAATTAGGGAAAAAGAATATTAAATCAGATACGGCTCTCCCTTAGAGAATGTTCTTACTCCAAAGTACATCAGTCCCAGTTGAAGTATATGTTAACTAATAAGAAGGTTTATGGAAGGAAAAAAATCTCCATATTTGTGGGTGCAGAGAGATAAAAACCTTGCAAAAAAATAAGGTATAACAATGAGCTATGAAGTTTGCTGTTATCTGATGGACTTGAGGTTTGATTTTGGAATTATCAGAAATTAAAATATCCGCTCTCACAGTTTTGAAAGGTGCCACTTGAAATTTCAGGGACTGTTACTGCAACCCTCAGAAGTGCAGAAATGCAAGTGCCTGTTAGGGGATATACATGATAATTCTAAAATTGTGGAGTCCCAAGAGTATTCCAGCTATTTTGAGGTATAGCAATCTCAATGTTGATCTTCATCACTACTAGAGAGGTTTGTCGTATTGCTTCAAATGAATCTTAGCAAAAAGGGTGCATTTATTAAGGCTCTAACTACAAGTTCTTGATGGCTGGCATGAGGAATTGCTTTATTGGCAGGGCATCCTATGCCCTGACACTGTGTGTGTGTGTGTGTGTGTGTGTGTGTGTGTGTGTGTGTGTGTGTGTGTGTGTGTGTGTGTGTGTGTGTGTGTGTGTGCGTGCGCGTGTGTGTGTATGCTTTCAAACACAGATAGAAGAAGAAATAATAAAACAAAAGTTGTAACCAATACCACATCCCAGGAAAGCATGGACACTGTAGCTTAGCTTCAGAAAACATCCATCTACCCTCACTAAACCACTTAAATAGTTAATTGAAACATCACATGATTAATTAAATGTTGAGCATTATTAAAGCCAAATACACACTCCAAATGTGTTCCATACACGAAATTTAAAAAAACATGTTTGAATGTTAAAAAACATTTACTTAAAATGATTTACATATATTGTAAAAAACATTTTAAATTTATAATATCGAGTCCTGGCGCACTATCGGCGCCTAAACATATTTCCCATAAACTTTCTTTGCATTCCAGTCTAGTTTTGTAGTCCCCTGAAAATATCTCTAAACTCACACTATCTAAAACTGAAAAAAACAAATTTCTTAAAATGACCCACGATTTGTTAGTTTTGTTTCAGATTTAAACAATTCTACCAGGTTTTTGAAGTTTGTTATCAGCGGGTTTAGACAGAGAACTGATTTTTTGGACTTACATCTCACTTATGATTTTCAGAGTATGAACTTTATCTATAGGAAATCTGTATTTGCTAACCAATATTTACAAAGGGACAGCCTTCATCCATATGAAAAAGGGACTGGTAAATGGACAATTGATTAGGTTAAGTAGATTAACCTCTAGCGATGATCTGTTCTTAAGTGAAGTGGACATTTTACCAAGTTCTTTTTGAAGCTAGAGGTTACAATAAAGTTTGGTTACAAAGGATAGAGAAGGAAGTCGTATTGTTAAGAAGTGGTAAGGCAGTTCCCATTTTAAAAGGGACTACTGGACAAGTGTCCCAAGATGATGGACATATTAGTAATACAGTGTCTGGTACTATTCAGAGGTGTAGCTGTTCATTTCCATTACCTATCACTAATGAGGTGTGGGGCATTAGGAACACCATAATAGATAATTGGAAGATTCTTTTGGGAAATTCTGATTTGGTTAAGATCATTGGTTTATGTCCATCTTTCACTTATAAGAAAGTTACAAATATGAAAAGTTTGTTGGAACAAGGATCTAACAATAGGAGTAACACCAACATGAATTTAATACAAAAGAAAGGTAGCTATGCGTGCAACAATTGTAGACAGTGTGGGTATATGAGTAACACATCTTCTGTTTTTTTTTCAGTCACAATAAAAAAACTCTTTGGACTAGTGGCTACTACACATGTAATAGTGAAATGGTAGCTTATGTGGCACAGTGCCTTTCTTGTTCGTGTTACTACATTGGAAAAACTACTAGATGTCTGAAAAGATGGATTTACGAACATCTGCTAGCTATTAGGAAAGGTGAAGATAAAAATGCCTTAGCTAGACATGCTGGTGTCTGTAAAAATTTTAAGAAATTTGTTTTTTCAGTTTTAGATAGTGTGAGTTCAGAGATATTTTAAGAGGACTACATAACTAGATTGGAATGCAAAGAAAGTTTATGGCAAATACGTTTAGGTGCCGATAGTGCGCCAGGACTCAATGGTATTATAAATTTTAAATGTTTTTTACAATATATGTAAATAATTTTAAGTAAATGTTTTTTAACATTCAAACGTGTTTTTTTAAATTGCGTGTATGGAACACATTTGGAGTGTGTATTTGGCTTTAATAATGCTCAACATTTAATTAATCATGTGATGTTTCAATTAACTATTTAAGTGGTTTAGTGAGGGTAGACGGATGTTTTCTGAGGAAGTTCATGTTTATTAAAGTGAATGAAAGCTAAGCTACAGTGTCCGTGCTTTCCTGGGACATGGTATTGGTTACAACTTTTGTTTTATGTTTTCAGTTTGCAGTTTTTAATTTTTCAGTTTTATTCACAGATAGAAGAAGGCTGCAATCACTGACTGTGTTTTCAGACAACCAAAGTCACTTCCCGTAGTCCTACCTATAACCTTTGGCATTATGCAGGACTCATTTTGTAGGGAATCATTTAGACAGTTGGAACCCCATTCTCCCTCCATCCAGGTAGTTCAAGACAGCTCTCCCTGGACAGCATTTTTCAGAGTTCAAGCAGCTAATCCATCTTGTGTCATCTGGGATATACTCATGGCTTTATTCCTCTATGCCACAGAAACCACCACCATGGTTTTATGTATGATGTGACTGGGAAATATCCAGAAAGGGGAGAAGGGGTGGATGGGATAGGCTCATGCTGAGAGGCTTGATGATCTGTAACCTGGGCAGTCAAATGTGTGTGTATGTGTGTGTGTCTATACATATATATATATATATATATATATATATATATATATATATATATATATATATATATATATATATATATATATATATATATATATATATATATATATAGGCTCACTATATAATCTCAAAATTTTGAAATATTGAATTTCAAAATTTCGAGACCGTGTAGCCGATACCCTTAAATACAGAAAGACCAGAAGAGCAAAATTCAAAATACCGAACATACAACACACAAACAGCACACACATACACAAAACTTCCCCCACAATCAAACATATCATCCGACACTACAGATAAGAAGGGGGGCAAGCCCCTCTGCACCCTCATGTGGAGGGCTGCACTGCCCACACTCCCCCTACTTAAATATACTAACTCTGAGATCGCACAGACACACAAGGCAAACTCACACCCACTCAGTTTACAGTCCCTCACACGCACATCACAGTCAAAACATACACTGACACACACTAAGGCCCCTAACCAACACACTTACACATAGATACTTACCTGAACTTCCACGTATCCATCAACAAGCCACAACACCAGAACCGCTACTTCAATATCTCTGAACATCGGGATTTTGAATTTCTCACTTCTGGTCTTTCGGTATTTAGGGGTTTCGGCTACATGGTCTCCAGATTTTAAAATTCGATATTTCAAAATTTTGAGATTATGTACTGAACCCATAGATATATATATATATATATAGATATATATATATATATATATATATATATATATATATATACATACATATACACATACACACACATACACACACACACACACACACACACACACACACACACACACACACACACACACACATATATATATATATATATATATATATATATATATATATATATATATAGATATATATAGATATATATTTATATATTTATATGGGTCTATATTATAACCGTGAAATCTCACATATGCAAATACAGAAACATCGACAAATATTGAGCGAACCACGAAAACACCAAACGTCCTGAACCGCAAAATTCAAAATGTCGAATCGGCATAGTTGGCCAATCTCACCGCCCGCTATGTACTACCTACCCAAACAAAATAAATAATTCACATACATACACTTAGCAAAACCCTACTTCTAACCCTAAACTAAAGCTTACATATATTACTATGTATGCACTTACCTTAACCCACACCCTAACCCTAAGGTCCGTAACTATTGCACACTTACCTTAAGGCGCTATACCGGAGAAGGGCCAACTATGACGATTCAATATTTCAAATTTCACGCTTCAGGACATTCAGTGTTTTCGTTCAATATGTGTAAATGTTTCTGTAGATATATATATATATATATATATATATATATATATATATATATATATATATATATTATATATATATATATAGATGCGCACACACACACACACACACACACATATATATATATATATATATATATATATATATATATATATATATATATATAATATATGAAGCAGGGTCTGAAGGGTACAACCAGTCAATTTTGGGGGCATGTGTTAAAGCATGAAAGGTGCTCTTTGCCTGATGTACCACATGGTGCGTAAATGGGATAGCGCAAGAGAAAGTGTTAAAGCATCCCTGGTAGAAAACGTTTTAAAGAGGTAATAGAGAAGTTTTGAATTTTTAGGATTTTAAAAGTGTCAAGATCACAGTATTGAGTTTTATACTTCAATGTGGTGCCCACCAAGCTACAGTGTTCTGTTTCTTCATGAATTTGCACTGACTGCCATAGATGTGATTCTTATATATGCATTCAGTTAATCTATCTGGTCACAGAGTCAGGGGTAAAGGGTGAAGGGGCTGCACCAGGTGCAAGCTATTAAAGAGCACAATTGCCATTTGCTGATGGGGCACAGGTACAGTATAGCATTCATATCAGAATCATTTATTTATTTATTTGTTAAAGTTTGATGACAGGGATAGTCCACTGGGCCTGGAAGAGCCTGTTTTCATATAGACCATTTTACAATAGTTATAGAAAGTAAATAAAGTAGTAGCACGGTGAAAAATGCAGAGATAATATTCAATTTGTTAAAAAAAGTCATAACATTTCTAATCCTAAATAATGATTTACAAAAGTGAGATTCATGTAGTCTAAACATATTAAAAGTACAGACATTTCAAATGAAAAAAACATGTAAGTAAATCATTTATGTACAGATAAAAAAACAAGCTTTTTTAGAAGTTAGAAATATGAGGAGAGGACAGAGAGAAGGTTAGGTGGGAGAGGTAAACGGTGGTATGTAGTGGAGAAAGGGAGTATGTTGGGGGGAAGTTTATGAGGTATAAGGTAGGAGAGGAAGTAGAGGCTAAGGGTAAGAGAGCACAGTAATAGAAAGTTGAGATATATAGTGCATGGGAAATGGTGTTAAAGAGTTTATATGGTAGGGGTACAGGAACATTCCCACTCGGAAAGGAGGTGAGATTGGAGAAGAGTTTTGAAGTTTGAATGGCTCTGAGTATTTCAAAGGGTGATAGGGAGAGAATTCCAGAGTTTAGTTAGGGAGCAGGATAATAGTAAATGGCCAGGGGGTTGGTGAGGCTTTTATATGTTTAGAAGATTGTGGTTTCCTGATTTTAAAGAGCGGTTGAGAATGTAGTGGGTTAAAGAGGTGGACAGAGAAGGACAACTACAAGGTTTGAATATGAGCTTGTGAGCAGTAGTATGTCTAAGGAGTTTGAGGTAGTTAGGAAGTTCAAGCCATTTCATGGAGTGGAGAGAGAGAGAGAGAGAGAGGGAGAGAGACAATCAAGCGATTAGTTTCTTGAGATGGTGGCAAATTTGGAGATTTTCAACTGAAAATATCCATAATCCAGGTAACCAAAGGGAGGAAGAACAGCAAAGTCCTTTGTAGAAAACGTTCCTTTATTGAATAAAACCACAGTAGTTAGGCACTTTCATCCCTCTCATAGAGACTTCTTCAGAACTATACCATCAAGATTTCCCAGCATTCATATACATCTAACAAGAAACCAATTAATACCTGTTAATTGCATTATTTAAAATTTACATTGTTAGCAATTAAAAGAAACACACCCTTGTACTCATACTATATATATATATATATATATATATATATATATATATATATACATATATAATAATGTTATTGAACTGTGCAACCTTGTTGAATAATAATGTCAACCCAAAATGTGATTCATTTTTAAAAAACTATCTAAAAATTCATTTAGTGTCCCCCCTTGTTGATTCACTTTAATTTGTTGTATTATTAAAAACTTAAATGAATGGCCTACATTTTCCATAAGATGCCTACTCAAAGCATTTGCATTTATTACCATGCCTTATGTCTAACAGATGCTCATAAATCCTGTTCCTAAACAGTCTAAAAGTTTTTCCTATGTAGAATGCCGGACACAGGGAACATTTTGCAATATAAACTACATTCTTGGCTTGACAATTATAATGACCTCTTATGAATATTTTCTTACCATTTAGTTTAAAAATATCACCCATAATAAATATATGGGAGCACTGGGAACACATCCCACATTTAAAGTTCCCAGCCTTTTCAACCATACCACAGTTACTTAACCTACACCCTTGTTCCAAAATTTCCTTGAAACATCTCTCTCTTGAAAACAAACTTTGTTTTTTGTATAAAATATTCTAACATATTTTTGTCCACTGACAATAATTCCCAGTTTTTTCTATTAGTTGACATTCCCTCTGGGGATTCTTATTATAGATAGTAATAAAACTTGAATGTGCATACACATTATTTTCTGTATCAGACTTTTTTACTTTTGCCATAGCTGTTGTATGTAAGGAATTTAATTCAGGTAAATAAAAGCCATTTTTCCGTGTATTAATAACCTCTTCTCTAATAGCAGTTAACATTTCCATTGGATAATTTCTTTTCTTAAACATATCTAATATGAAATTCGCCTCTTCCATAAATTCATTATCCAGGTAAGTCATTTTTGCAGCATGGACTAATTGCCCTTTTACTGTAGATTTCTTTTGAAAATCAGGGTGCCAACTATTAAACTCCAAATATGAATTTGAAAAAGTGGGTTTCCGTATATTCTTGAAACCAAAGTTTTTTTCTCTTTGTTTATTTTTAATTCCACATCCAAATACATTATTTGTGTTTGACTATATTCATGGGTGAATTTAAAATAACTCAAAGTGTCATTAATGTAATCCAAAAACTGCATTAGAGGGTATGTCAACTAATAGAAAAAAACTGGGAATTATTGTCAGTGGACAAAAATATGTAAAAATATTTTATACAAAAAACAAAAGTTTGTTTTCAAGAGAGACAGATGTTTCAAGGAAATTTTTGAACAAGGGAGTAGTGATTAAGTAACTGTGGTGTGATTGAAAAAGCTGGGAACTTTAAATGTGGGATATGTTCGCATGCTCCCATATACTTATTATGGGTGATATTTGTAAACTAAATGGTAATAAAATATTCATAATAGGTCATTATAGTTGTCAAACCAAGAATGTAGTTTATATTGCAAAATGTTCTCTGTGTCCAGCATTCTGCACAGGAAAAACTTGTAGACGGTTTAGGAACAGGATTTATGAGCACCTGTTAGACGTAAGGCATGGTAAGAATACAAATGCTTTGCGTAGGCATCTTATGGATAATGTAGGCCATTCATTTAAGTTTTTAATAATACAACAAATTAAAGTGGATCAACAAGGGGGGGGGGCACTGAGTTTTTAGATGTTTGTGAATTAAAATGGCAACTGACTCTGGATGCCACTAGGTTTCCAGGTATAAATGAAATGGTGAATTTGAATTGTTTTTTTAAAAATGAATCACATTTTGGGTTAATATTATTATTCAACAAGGTTACACAGTTCAATAACATTATTGTATAATATATATGTGCATAGTATGAGTACAACGGTATGTATCTTTTAATTGTTAACAATGTAAATTTTAAATAATGCAATTATCAGGTATTAATTGGTTTATTGTTAGATGTATATGAATGCTGGGAAATCATGATGGTATTGTTCTGAAGAAGTCCCTATGAGATGGATGAAAGCGCTTAACTACTGTGGTTTTATTCAATAAAGGAGTGTTTTCTACAGAGGACTTTGCTGTTCTTCCTAAATCTGGAGATTTTATTATAACAGTGTGTGCGTGAATGGGTGTGCCTTCTTTGAAGGTTGGGCGTCGGTCTGGCAACTCAGCACCGTAAAAATCCACTGCCAATCATTAGTGGACCAGAGTTACGCTGTGGCAAACCCTAACCGGGAAAAGCCGAAACACATTACTATTGTAACAGGCTTCCAACTTGGCCTGTAAGCCTAGCTGAAGATTAGAGAATAGGCATATTTTTATTATATTAGTGAATGTGTTTGCAAAGCTCAGCATTCTAGTAACTGTAGCAAGCAGCTACAGTAGACCTTTTTTTTTTTTTTTTTCATGTCTTCAACTTCATGAAGGCCTTTTTCCCATTTTCAACTTTGGGCTGAAGAAGAATATGGCATATACAATTTTCTCCTTCTCCAATGTGAAGTTAGACTGAAATAGGACCTATATATTGCCAAATTAAATATATTTTAGGAATGTTTCTTAAAGTATTCCCTGATACAGGCACATAGCGGGGTGAGGCTTATCTCATTATCAAAACTGAACATATATTTAAACAAATGGGTGAATATGTGAAAACAGGAATTCTGGGAAAAAATGAGGGAGATGCACAAATGCTAGTATCTTAGTTCTGACTTACCCAGTTTTCAAAGAACAGCTAGTTTCAGTCCCATAGCCTTCAAAATGTAGCCTAATACAGAGGCAGATATTGAGTCATACAGGGTTCCATATCTCTCACCCTGCAGACACTGAAAATAACAACAAAGGCCCTTGAAAAGTAAGTACATTCAAAGAAAAATCGGTACAACTAATTAGCATAAAATATGAAAACCCAATAGCACATAACTATATCTGCTTTCAATTGGAAAGTGGAATACCACTCAGTAACACATGTTTAAGAAAACCGAGAGTGACAAAAATTATGGAATAATGTATGAACATTATCAAACAGAGTATAGCATCTGCAAACTTAAATGAACTTATTGTGAAATTCTACCAGACAAGGTAATTTATTTTTGTTTCAGGAAAAGAATGGTGTAAAAAGTCTGTCCTCTTTCTTTAAATTGTTGGGCGATAAGTATATTGATCATGTAGTGGGGTGTTCTGTGTATCAGACAGCTTCAAAAATCACATGTGGTGAGGTGGATTCAGAAAATTGTGTGAAGGGGTAAATCTAGCCTGAAAATAGGGACATGCCTCTAAAAATAGGTATATCATGTAGAGGGGTAAATCAGGCCTGAAAACAGGGACATACCTCCAAAAAGAGGTATATCATGTATAGGGGTAAATCAGGCCTGAAAATAGGGTTATTCCTCCAAAAATAGGTACATCATACACCTGAGTAAATCAGACCAGAAAGTAGGAATAATCTTTCAAAATAGGGCCATTTGAGAGGTCTGAGGATACTATGTTCTGTGGTCCATAATTTCAATACTCTTACTCAGTGAGAGAATCTTGCTAGGTTAGATCCTAAACACTCGATATATACATTAAAACTTGAGGTGGAAATGTTGACATACACCTGTATACAAGATTAAAACAAAACTAATTAAGCTATCATTACCCCACCTTAAGAATCATTGAAGTATTAAGCTTATTATCCCGCTAGTTATGAAAATCAAGGCTATCAGCAAGAGCTGCATGTGCTGTCCACAGAGCTGTTAAAAGTCTGTACAGCACTTTGGTAATTTTTTGCAGTAATGCATTGGTTTATGCTTAGCCAAAGAAAACAAGGCCCTACAGCATATTTTGCTGGCAGACCTTAAGAGCAGTGCTCAGGAAATGATTAAAAGCAGAGGGTAATGCTGGCTGAGCACAGTGTGGTGCTTCTTGACAATCTTGATCTGTTAGTGTTTGGCACTCCTTCTGCCTTATACAGCATGGTGCAGTCATTCACAACAACTAATGAGGCAGACTAAATGATGCTGTGTGCCATCCCACACTCTTGTCTTGTCTGCTGTTGGATCCGTTGCCAATTAAAAGGGTGCAGCTATTGTGTGGCTGGTTCATTTGCTAATCAAGCAAATGTTTTGGACAAAAGTTATTCTTTTAAAATCACCATGACCCTGATTATTATAGAATGAAAGTACAAAGAAATCAGTCATATTCATACTAAGCAAAAATATTTAAAACAAAAACTAAACAGATATATTACAGACAGGCATTGAAACCAAAATATCAAACCTGTAGAACAAAGCAAAGTAGTTATAAGAGAAGTGAAGAATCTTCCAGATAATCTCTGTTATTCTGTGTCTAAAGAACTCTAGCAATCCAAAGCAACAGGCAATAACATCCTGCTTTGCCATATAGCTTAGTAAAAAACAAGATGTTATTAGTGATTTTCATTCCCCATATTCTCATTGGTGTCTTTTTATCAAGCTACCAAACACTTGTCACTGTAAGAAATCTGACAAGCAAAGCATTTCAGAACAAAGCAATGTGCTTGCAAGGTAACTGTGCAGTGTCAGGATTTAGGGAACACTGCAATGCATTTGGCTTCATATGGCCACATTCATTCTCTATCTTACTGTTGTCTGAAGTCGTGCCTAATGATCTTTTTTTAATTTTTGCAAGCTAACAGGTATTATCATTTCTCCTTTTTATTACCTTTAGTATTATTGACAAGAAGAAAGAAATAGTACTAAATATTGGCCCACAAACCTCCGTCCTAGTTTTTTCTAAATTTAGTTGGATTTCTGATCTGTCAGGATAACACAAAAGGCTTTGGAAATGAATGTGCAATTGTGGGTTTGATTCTGAGTCTGTAACTGTAAACTTTATGACTGTGAGCAAATCACCCTACTACCATACTGAGATTCTGCTCCAGACAAGGTCCTGCTCCTAATAACACACACACACACACACACACACACACACTCTATCTATCTCTATTTATTTTCTTGTTTAAAGCTGTAATGCTTATTCTGAGTTGCCACATGTTCCTTTGTTTAAGAAATAAGCCAGTAGAGATCCTGTAAGACAGTAGAAATCCTATCCTAGTTAAAGAACTATATTCATTGCCATTAAACTCAATGTGGTGAAAATATACCAGCTTGCTTTACAAGTGCAGTAGGTACACTTGAAAAGTTTTGCACTGGCTAGATTGAAAGAGGAATTTGCTTAGACATGACAAGACCAATGACCAACTGTTAACTCAGTGCTAAGAAATTGTTTTTTCATTAATTTTCTAAGCATTAAGTTAGCAGCCTAAAATGTAACTTTTTTCTTTGTGTAAATAATTCAGAGTCAGTTAGGGATTCTTGGTTATCAGCCATTAAAAGTGAATGACACTCATACACTCACAACCTTCCTTGTGCTAAGAGGAACTGATAAGGAGGAATAGAATGCAAACAATTGCTTTAATAGGTTCAGCAACCATATTTTTTATATATTCAAAATTCAGATACAAAAATAATGACAGTGTTCATAAATAAGCTGCTGTATAAATCATTGATTGTGGCATCTACCTTTCTGGCAACTAAGAAATATTGTCTTGCTTTCAGGTACAATACACAGAAGGCTGGAGTTGTCTCGCAGCATTTTGCATCTCATATTTGCATGAAAACTTTCCAGATTAGTTTGCTAGACAGTGCATGTCTTGCTATTGTGATTATCTCCTTTTGATTTTTCATCTCTTCTTAGGCAGCTCAAGGTTATGTTGTCATAACTCAATACCATTCCTGTCTGCATTTCCAAGTGAACAGGTATTCTGAATACTGCACTGTAGGCAACTGTCTGTAAGTCACTGCTGGCTTATGTAATAAGCCTGAAAACATAATTGCAGTCAGGATTTTTTATTCTGCCATAACCAACCTCAAACAGCATTGGGCTGTTCCTCCCCTGGCTTCCCACTCACTCATCTCTGGATCCCCAAGTTGCTTGTTACAGGCATTCCATGTGGATCTATTCACCAGATGCACTCCCTGATATATCAGGATGTTGATCCTAATAGTAATTCATGGCTAGGACTGATGAGTGAGGGGGTCTGATGGCAAGGGCTGAAAGTCATCATCCTCGCAACAGCCAGTGATTAGCCTTAGATGCAAAATCAGCAAGTGCAATAACATTTCCACATTATTGTCATCCCCTGTGCTATTCTGAAATAGCATTCGGGGCATCTGTGCAGATTGGGTGAAGATAGAGGTGAAGGCTGCCAGCCTAACCAGATAGAATTTTGGAGATAATTCTGTCATCTGTACATATTAATGTAAACCACAGGCTTGTTGTCTTAAATGGTAAAAATAGAGTTACATGTGGAACTGAAAAAAATGTAACAACAGTGCACTATGCTGACCAAGTAAAGCATGTTTTTGCCCTTTGATGTAAACATGGCTCCAGCCAGTCTAGCTGAAGGAATTCTTGCTATTGTTTTAAGGCCAGAGTTAATGGCCAGAATTTGCATGCATAAATGTCCTTTATTGCTCAGTTTTCTGCCCAGAGGTGAAACATGTAAATGTAGTTTCTGTTATTCTGAGAACTCAGGGAAGTATGAAAATGATGTAATGGGAATCAGGAATGTGATTTTAAAAAGAGAGAGAATCAGAGAGCATTAAGCATTTTTGTCTTGACCATCCAACTCATTAGCACTGTCTTGCTCTATATTTAAGTTTGTCTTAGACTTGTGTTTTCTCTTAGACATAGCTAGAAACTAGAATGATTAGACTAAGTGTTTATCTGTGATGTCGGAACTGTACTACTGAATTATTTTAAGTATGTCTCTGTAATCTCTGAACTCTCGACTAGCACTGTGTAGTAAAAAATATTGTCTTGCGTTTTGACTATTTGTTATTGAATATTTAAACCTTTCAACTGTGGCTGTTTTTGTAGAGATAATTTAAGCTCTTTAGAGTACTTGCATGCCTTTGGTAAAATTGAACAAAGCCACTTCAATAGCTTTAGCCCTGGGCTATACTACCAGTTGGATAATAATATTGCACAATAATAATTGGACACCCTTTTAAGGGCCTTTGATTAGCTGATAAATATTAGTGGGTGGTGGCAGCTGGTGCTACTGTATAGTCTGGGAAAAATGGGCACAGCTGGAGAACCTGTGCCAACCTTACCCAGAAGTGTCTGTGTGGTAGTATAAACTCTTCTCAAAGTGTGTGTGTGTGTGTGTGTGTGTGTGTGTGTGTGTGTGTGTGTGTGTGTGTGTGTGTGTGTGTGTCAGCTTCTAGGGCAGGGGCACAAAGCACTGGTTGGACAGAGAGGGTGCTGGAGGTTTTAGCTTGCCCAATAGGCTGAGATCTGGACCCTATAGCTGGGCCAGTGGGGAGTCTTATTGGGGACTTGGGAGAGCAAGTGAGTGACTGTGATCTCTGTGTGCTCTTAAGGGAAATTGCACTTTAGTGTGTGTATTTGTTATCGTTTCCTCCTATTTGAGACGCCCCTCACTGGTGTTAGTGGTGAGGATTGAAGCTCCTTGA
The DNA here is from genome assembly GCF_019279795.1 of Protopterus annectens. Classification (NCBI taxonomy): domain Eukaryota; kingdom Metazoa; phylum Chordata; order Ceratodontiformes; family Protopteridae; genus Protopterus; species Protopterus annectens. The sequence continues at coordinate 895,511,485 of NC_056732.1, read as the reverse complement.
TTGCTGGGCCAATGGGCATCAAGTATTAATTGTTTGGCAGTGGTGGGATATCCACACCACATATTAATTGGTTGGCAAATACTAATTGGCTAGTAGTGGTGTGGGTAGAGTGAATTCCTGTAGGTGGTGTACAGTGAGCTCTGAAGGTATTTTGTACTCTAAATCAGCCATGCAGTGAATACTCAGAGTTCAGATCACAATTGTTTTATTTCTTTAGTTAGCTTAGTTAGTCAGGGTGAGCAGGCAGCATGTCAGCAGAGGAGTATGAAAAGCTAACAAGGAGCCAGCTGGCGGAGATGTGCCAGACTAGGGGACTGGTGCATGGAAACTTAACTAAGGCAAGCCTGACTGCAGCCTTGGTTACAGCTGCATGAGAAAACAGCAACCAGGAGGACAATCAGACTGGCAGTGGAGATATAATACCCTCGGAGAATGGACAGCTCAACCTTTCTGCATAGGACTTAAAAATCCATCTGGAGCTAAAGAGACTTGAGTTGGAGGCCAGGCATTTGGAGATAGAAGCAGCTGAGAGACTAAAGAGTCTACAGGCTGAGGAGAATGAGAAACTGCTATGCCTGGAATCTGAGGAAAAGGAGTTTCAGAGGAAGCATGAGAGGGCGATGCTGACTCTTCACCAGAGTCATGGTGGTAATGGGGAAGGGAATAACTGGATCCCAGAAGCACAAAAGGTCAGTAAATTTCTTCTGCAGTTTAAAGAGCGGGATAATTTTGATAGTTTCATTCATATGTTTGAGTGGGTATGCAAACAGTATGATGTTGACCAAAGGCTCTGGGTACGGTTCCTGACCCCCTTACTCCATGGTAAAGCTGTAACTGTTTTGTCAAAAATGTCTGACATTGCATGTTTTGATTATACTGCTGTTACAAATCACTTGTTAGAATTGTTTAAGCTAACACCTGAAACATATAGGAAAAAGTTTTGTGAGCATAGACGCAAGGCAGATGAAAGTGTGTGTGAATATGTTCCTCAACTGAGCACTTATTTCCATAGGTGGGTGAGTGGATGTCAGGTCACCACCTTTGAAGGGCTGACAGACCTTTTGGTGAGGGAACAAGCTCTTAGCACTTTGCCTGAGGACATGAGAATCTGGTTAGATTATAGACAATATGCCATTTCAGATGAGTTGGGGAAGAAGGGAGACCTATACCTGGCAAGCAGGGCAGCCCTGCACAGGAAAGGGACCCACAGTACTGCTCATGAGTCTAAAGGAACCCATGGTGGGCAGCACAGACTGCCCCAACAGAATCTGCCAGTAGCAGTTAAATGTTTTGAATGCAACATGTGTCCACAGAGGCAAGGTGGTGAACAAAAGGTGAGGGAGCCAGTAAGTGGGAAAGACAAAATGCCAATAGTAGGTTGTCTTGAGACAACAAGGGTACCAAACTAACATCCTACAGATGTCCTGATAGGGAAGGATTTGGAAGAAGCAATATCATGTGTTTGTGCAGTTACACACAGTCAGGCTAGAAGACAAGCATGTGGGTCTGGTAGCCTGGGGGAGACCCAGACAGACTGCATACTTGCAGCCAGGACTGGTGAGGTGGTTACTTCAGGGAGGCAGTTACCCTGTAGCAATGAGAATGAAGGTGCGCTACAGCTGCCTGGGGGTACTGATGATCCCTTGGACAGAGTGACCGCAAAGGTAACAGTGAGTAGTAGTACCCAGTCTGACAGTGAGGCACCACTGTCAGAGGATGCCAGACTTCCTGTGGAAGGGGAGCTGGGAAGGGTTACAAGGAGAGAATTGAGACAAGCTCAGCTCTCAGACCCTACATTGCAAGACCTGAGGCAGGTAGCTAGGGAGGCACCTGATTCTCAAGGAAAGGGGGAATCTGTATACTGGGACAAAGGGTTACTATACAGAGAGTGGACCCCTGAGGGAGATCTAGAAGGTGAGAGAGTACAGCAGGTGGTAGTACCTAGAGCCTACTATCTGACTCTTCTAGCCATAACCCATGATATTCTCTTTGCAGGTCATATGGGTATAAAACATACAAAGAGGTATATTATGCAGAACTTCTATTGGCCTGAAACTTCCAGAGATGTAGCAGGGTACTTCAGGACCTGTGAGCAGTGCCAAAAGGTAGGCAAGGCAGGAGACAAGGTAAGAGCTCCTTTGATACCTTTGCCTGTGATTGAGGAGCCATTTCAGAAGGTGGCTATGCATATTGTGGGTCCTCTGAGTACCCCAAGTTCCACAGGGAAAAAGTATATCCTAGTGGTAGTGGATTATGCTACATGATACCCTGAGGTGGTGGCTTTGCCCACCATTGAGGCAGAGAAGGTGGCAAATGCATTGTTAGAGATTTTCAACAGGATAGGTTTCCCAAAAGAAATACTGACTGACAGAGGTGCCAATTTCATGTCAGACCTGCTGGCTTGTCTGTGGAAGTCCTGTGGGGTGAAGCACATGAAGACCACCTCCTACCATCTCCAGACTAATGGTCTTGTTGATAGGTTAAACTCTACAATCAGTTGGGTATGGCAGAGGTCTCCTACCTAGGACATAGAGTGAAGAGTGGTAAAATAAGGCCAGAACCTGCCAAAGTGGAAGTCATTCGCTCATGGCCTACACTTGATACTAATAATCAGGTAAGGGCATTTTTAGGGACAGCAGGGTACTACAGAAGGTTTGTCCCCAGTTATAGTACCATAGTTGCTCTCCTTACAGACCTGACAAGGAAGAACAGACCTCATATTGTAGTGTGGATCCCAGCACATGAGCAGGCATTCCAGAAGCTTAAAGAAGCTTTGGGAGGACCCCCTGCATTAGGCAGTCCAGATTGCAGCAAATAATTTGTTGTGCAGGTGGATGTTTTGAACCATGAGGTGGGGAGAGTACTTAGCCAGATATTTTCATAGGGGGAAGAGCACTCAGTGGTTTATCTCAGTTGTAGGCTCCAACCCAGGCAGGAATGCTATGCAGCTGTATAAAAGGAATGACTATCCATAGTGTGGACACTGCAGAAACTTCAGCCTTATCCGTATGGAAGGAAATTCACTGATTACGACAGATCACAACACCCTAACATGGTTAAACAGAGCCAGCCAGCAAAATACCAAGTTGCTAAGCTGCAGCCTGGGGTTGCAAGCATATGGTATGTCCATGCAGCATCGCAGTGGGATTAGCAATGCCAATGCAGATGGGATCTCAAGACAGGGAATGGGGTAAGGTATACACAGATAGACCTAACTAACTCAAGCAGCATTTCTCAAGGGTCACTTGAAAAACTAGCTTGAGTTCTCCAGGGGGGAGATATGTGATAATTGTGTGAAGATAGGTGAAGGCTGCCAGCCTAGCCAGATAGAATTTTGGAGATAATTCTGTCATCTGTACATATTAATGTAAATCACAGGCTTATTGTTATAAATGGTAAAAATAGTGTTACATGTGGAACTGAAAAAAATGTAACAGCAGTGCACTCTGTTGACCAAGTAAATCATGTTGTGACCCTTTGATGTAAACACGGCTCTGGCTGGTCTAGATCAAGGAATTCTTGCTATTGTTTTAAGGCCAGAGTTAATGGCCAGCATTTGCATGCATAAATGTCCTTTATTGCTCTGGTTTCTGCCCAGAGGTGAAGAATGTAAATGTAGTTTCTGTTAGCCTGGGAACCCAGGGAAGTGTAAGAAAGTTACTGTTTGTCGTTTTTGCATTTAAGTTACCTGTAACACATTGCACTTAAGTTACCTGGCACTTGCTCACTAAAGCAATTATATAAGTCAGCACTAAAAATTAAAAGCACTACACCCTCACTCCCCATTGGCCCTGGTTTTCAATTATTAAGGAATTCCCAATATTATTCTAGCATGTCCAAAGGTCAGTTGTCAATCTCCTCTCCGGTCCAGCTGGTGAATCTGGGAATCTTGAGGCAATGTTACAACTGCCTCATGTACAGAGACAACCCTCTCCTCCTCCCAACAAATTCCAACACATGTGAGAGATGCAACCATATAGCCAAACTGGAGGCTAAGCTCTCTCAACTCAGTACTGGCATAACCAGTCAGGAGGAGAAGGAAACCACACTCACTACAATTCCAGTCTCACATAGACCTACCACGACAGCAAACCAAACACATAATCACACAAAAACATACTCGGAGGCTCTAAATAAAAATCTGCCGAAGCAGCAGAGACCTCCAAAGCAGACACCCAAGCAGCCGCTACCCCAAAACAAAACACGTGCAACACATATCTCACAAAGCCAGTGTGCCGAACAGTCACAGCCCTTAAGACTAAAGAACACACCTGATACACTTGTAATAGGTGACTCTATCGTCAGGCACACTGACGTCCCGCTCATCAGGCTGAACAAGGAGAGGGTCACAGTGAGCAGCCTGTCGGGCGCTAGGATCCACCACATAACACAAGCACTCAGGTCACTCCAAAGCAAGTACAAATATGACTCAGTCATTGTCCATGCTGGTGTGAATGACCTGAGACGTACCTCCCTGGACTACATGAAAAGAGACATAAAGGAGCTCTCTGAGCATGTAGCCCAGGCCGGTATGACCCTGACCTTGAGTAGCATCTTACCCTCACCAAGAATGATGCCACAATATGAAGACAAGATGATCAATTTCAACAATTGGCTTAAGTACTGGTGTCATTCAAAAGGGATCCAATGCCTGTCAGCTTGGGATGATATGCTCGACAAGCCACGATGCTTCGCTAGGGACGGCTTGCACCTGTCACCCCTGGGCTTTCGGATATTGGCAAAGGCTCTTGCTACCCCCATAGTGCCTTTTTTAGGCAAGGCTCAAAAGACAAACCCACCTCCATAGGTATCACAAGGGATTAGAAACTAAGAGTAATGCTACTCAATGCCAGAAGTCTAAACCTCAAGATGCACGCACTCAAAACTCTCCTTAGCATGGAGAACATCGATATCTGTGCAGTAACAGAAACCTGGTTCAGGGCTCCTGAGAGCACCCCAGCACTACCAGGTTATACCTCATACCATGCTTTTCGGCCCCAAAACTTGGACCGAACCATAAAAGGAGGGGGAGTATTGATATTCATCAAAGATACCCACACCTCCAGGTTGGTGGCAAAGCACGAAACATCAGAGACTATCCATGTGCAACTAACAGTGGGTAAAACTGCCTTCCAGTTTATAGCCTGCTACAGACCACCCTCCCAAACCCAGGAACCCCACTCGGCCTTCCTGAGAACACTGGAAAATATGAAGGTCTCTCCAAACACCATTATACTGGGCGACTTCAACTACCCAAACATAGACTGGGAGCATTACTCTAGCTCCAACACCCTAGCCCAAAGGTTCCTAGACTTTATAAACTCAAATGCTATGGAACAACTTGTTACCACTCCCACAAGAGGGGAAAACATACTGGACCTGATCATCACCAACATGGGGACTCTATGCTCCAGACCAGATGTGTATCCCTCACTGGTAAGATCAGATCATAAACTAATCTCACTGGATATTTACATCCCAGCCCCACCCCCTGCCCAGAAAACCACAGTGAAAAACTTCTCTAAAGCAAATTTCACACTCCTCAAAACTGAGGTGGAATCCTTCAAAGCCCCCAGGCCTGTGGAAAATACGGCCCAGACCGCAGAATCCTTTATAAATGCATTCTATGAATACCTTCAGGAATGCATGGATCATGCGATCCCAAATAAAACCAAGACCCAATCCTCCAAAGGCAGACGTTCTGTCTGGTGGACCCCAGCCATAAACAAACTATACAATAGAAGGAGGAAGCTACTAAATGATAGAGCAAAATCCCAAAAAGGGAAGGCATCACTGATCAGTATTAGCAATAAACTACGGGCACACATACAATTGTCTAAGGCCAGCTTCGAGAGAAAAATTGCACAGGACACTAAGGATAATCACAAGGCTTTCTTTAGTTATGTTAGGAACCTGGGTGGTAATTCCCAGATATGCTCAGAATTAGTCCAAAATGACAAAAAATACACCGAACCCACAGACATTTCCAACATCCTAGCTGACAGGTTCAGCGCAAACTTCTCCCCCCCCTCCCCCCCAAAAGGGCAAATATCTATCCCAGCAGAGTGCTGCCCCCCCTGACATCTCAGATGCTCAGGTAAGAGCCGCCCTCTCCAAAGCAAAAAACACAGCATCAATGGGACCAGATGGTGTCCCGGGCTGCGTCCTACATGAACTCCAAGAAGAGCTTACATCAAACATAAATCTACTGTTCAATCTCAGCCTTACTACAGGATATGTGCCCAAAGAGTGGCGTACAGCAACAGTGGTCCCTCTCCTTAACGGTGGTGCCTCAATGGATCCTGGAAACTATTGCCCCATAAGCCTGACTAGCTTGGTCTGCAAAGCTATGGAAAGGATCATCATGGACCTCATAAATAAAGATATTGGGGACCTACAAACACTGGATCATAACCAGTTCGGCTTTGTTAAGGGCAGATCATGCCTCTTAAACCTGGTTGATTTCTTTGAAACAGTCACCAAGGCCATTGACGAGGGGAAGGTGGTCCACACAGCCTACCTGGACCTCAAAGCCTTCGATACAATACCCCACTCGGGCATTATAGATAAGCTCACCAGCTTAAATATAAACCCCTATGTCACTAGATGGATTGCAAACTGGCTCAAGGACAGAACCCACATGGTTAGAATTGCTGGAGCCATGTCAGACTCCAAACCAGTTACAAGTGGTGTCCCACAAGGCTCAGTCCTGGGACCTCTCTTGTTCGGTATATATTTCTCGGAGGTACAGGCCAACACGGAAGGACTTTGGCTGACCAAGTTCACAGATGACTGCAAACTGGGCGCGATAATCGACTCTCCAGTTGACACAAGCATCCTCCAAAAGGGCCTCATAGAAACAGACAACTGGTACCAGAGCCATGGCCTCAAGCTAAATGCCAAAAAGTGTATAGTCATCCCCTTTGGCAAAAACAAAGTGCCCACAAATTACCACATAGGTGGTAATCCATTAAGTACAGAAGAAGTAATTAGGGACCTGGGGACCCAAGTTGATAGCAATCTCTCATTTGACACCACGTGGCCAAAGTGGTTAGAAAAACATTTTATATAGCCCACCTAATCATGAAGGGATTCACATCTAGATCAGGGGACGTCATTGTGCCTCTTTACTCATTCCTCATCAGGCCCATAATTGAGTACAATGCCCCTTTTGGGATGTACCTTACCAGGCACCTGCAGCAACTGGAAAGACCCCAAACGTACCTCACCAAGAGGATCAAAGGGCTCAAACAGATGCCATATGCTGCCCGGTTAAAGAAACTCCAGCTCTACTCAGTGCCATACCGCCTGTTCAGAGGCGATCTGTGCCTGACGTATAAAGCCATGTCCAACCTGGAATTAATGGACATGCTGCACCTCAGAAAATCCAAATCCCATAGAGCTACGCGCTCGAGAGACTTGAACCTCAGCACTGAAATAAATAGGATATGCTGGAGGGACAGATTCATAACCCAGAGACTCCCTTCACTCTGGAATAAAATCCCAGTCCAGGTTAGGCAGAGTCCCTCATTGACTCTCTTCAAGAGGAATCTTGATGAGTGGATGGGAGATCGTAGGTTTACCCCGGGTATCACTTTTGTGTCACTGTTAGACAGAGGCACAGTATACTAACCTCGAAAAAGGGCATAGCAAAATAAATTTAAAATGGGTGGCGAAAGCCAAACACATTCTGGCTAGGCTTATAAATGCCCTAGGGCAGATAGCCCAGTATGAACCTATGAACCTATGAACCTATGAATGATGTAATGTGAACCAGGAATGTGATTTTAAAAAAAGAGAGAATCAGAGAGCATTAAGCATTTTTGTCTTGACCATCCAACTCATCAGCACTGTCTTGCTCTATATGTAATTTTATTTAGACTTGTATTTTCTCTTAGAAATAGCTAGAAACTAGAAAGATTAGACTGAGTGATTTTTCTGTGATGTCAGAACTGTACTACTGAATTATTTTAAGTATTTCTCTGTGAACTCCAAACTCTTGGCTAGCACTGTGCAGTAAAAAGTATTGTCTTGTGTTTTGACTATTTGTTATTAAATATTTTTAAACCCTTTCAACTGTGGCTGCTTTTGTAGAGATAATTTAAGCTCTTTAGAGTACTTGCATGCCTTTGATAAAATTGTATAAAGCCACTTCAATAGCTTTAACCCTGGGTTATACTACCAATTGGATAATAATATTGCACAGTAATAATTGGACACCCTTTTAAGGGCCTTTGGGTAGCTGATATATATTAGTGGGTGGTGTCAGTTGGTACTACCTTATAGTCTGGGAAAATGGGGTACAGCTGGAGAACCTGTGCCAGCCTTCCCCAGGAGTGTTTGTGTGGTTGTATCAACTCTTCTCAAAGTGTGTGTGTGTGTGTGTGTGTGTGTGTGTGTGTGTGTGTGTGTGTGTGTGTGTGTGTGTGTGTGTATGTGCGTCAGCTACTTGGGCAGGAACACAAAGCACTGGTTGGACAGAGAGGGTGCTGGACATTTTAGCTTGCCCATTAGGCTGAGATCTGGACCCTATAGCTGTGCCAGTGGAGAGTCTTATTGGGGACCTGGAGAGCAAGGGAGCGACCAGCCCCAGACTGACTGTGATCTCTCTGTGCTCTTAAGGGAAATTGCACTTTACTGTGTGTATTTGTTATCCTTTCCTCCTATATGAGACGCCCCTCACTGGTGTTAGTGATGAGGATTGAGGCTCCTTGATTGCTGGGCTAGGGCACAGGCATCACAGCATCTAATTTCCAGCAGAAGACACCCAGTCATCGAGTTTTTCCTCACCCTTCTCCAGGTATAGACAACCTGGCTATCAGTGACTTCATTCTGTCCCTTCTGGCAAGCTTTACAAGCAGCATGAGATGCATTCCTGAGCTCAGATCAGTGGTACCTTGTACTTACACTCTGCTTCTCTGTTAATGGGCTGGCTGTAGTTACAGCCTGGAATTTCCCTAAACTCAGCAATTGCCTTATAGTCTCTACTTATTCAACTTTTGAGTTAATTTGTTAGCTTTTTGGTAAGGACTACAAAACGTTTTCATCAGTTAAGCAAGGCATAATTGGGATTGAAATGAGCTTACATAATTTTTTACAATTGTTTGTATGTAACATACACCTGCAATATTATATATGTAATAAAGTGAACGGTAAAAGGCATTTCTATAAAGCAGGCTTACACTGTGACCATATTCCAAAAGACTTATCTTGACATAGGTGACAAATGTCAGTGTATTACACTGGAGTAAGTAACTTACACCGAGAGCAAGTCTTTTGGAATATGTTCCTATTTCTACCAATTCTTTCTTCCATTCATTACATATCTCCTTCCCAAACCTGTCAGGACTTGGTGCTTTGTTCCATACAGCTGTGAAATATATTCTCTACAATTTTCAGTAGTTACAAGTTTGCAGAACACACCATTTATTTCAATTCCTTACTCTTATTTCTGTCTTTTTCTGTTATTCATACTTCAAGATTCGCTGCAAAATATTTGCACCATAACTTCTCATTAACCAAGGAATATCCTACCCTTAAAGAACATCCTATATACCAAGACACCAGTATTCATAAATTCTTAGTATCCTTCTGATTTTAATATTTCCATTTTAGTAATGGTTGCTTACTCTAGCTCTAACATTGCCCCTTCCCCCAACCCTGACTCTACACCTTACCTTAACAAAAATCTTACTGTAATACTGCCACTATTCAGATATGTTTGAGGCTAGTGTTATGGGTTTTACTGTGAAGACCAGGACAGGAAAAACTTTTCCTTTGTCAATCTTTTGTACATTTGATAATTAGGGCATTCAGTATTCTGCATGCTCAAACTTCTTAATGCTGTTTTTAAACACAACATTAAGAATGTTCAATAATACAGAGGACAACCATATATATCTATCTAACTATCTATATCTATATCTATGTGTATCTATTTATTCTTATATATGTATAAAACTCAGTTTAATACTCCACATTCTTACAGTACATGCATTCTTACATTCTGCTGCATGCACACCCATACACATACATATATACAAACAAAGGGTGAAAAGGTTACACAGACAACCATTCAGTAAAAATGATGAGAAAGACTAAACCTGGCTAGAGTTTTCACTGTGCAATACTGTAAACCTCTTACAGTGGTGGCCAATGAAATATATGAAAATGACTCCTTAAGAACATATGAAGTGTTTCATCTTTATAATTTCTGAACTCTCTTGATATTTTACATGTTTATAGGTACATTCAAGCTAAAAAAGTCAAACCCCACCTTCTGTAGATATGCCATGTTTCAGACCTTTTGTGACCTCATCTGTATAGCATAAATTGATTGTGTTTACTTTAGAAACACAGAGCTTAAAACCCAGCTGATATCCATTAAAAGTAATGTGCCTGCAAAATATCTAGGACAACATCCAACAAAAAGGTACAAAGTTTACACAGAGAAACTGTTCAGATCAAACAGCAAAAAAGACTCAGTCAAGCCACGGTTTTCACTGTGTAATACCTTAAACCTCCTGTAGTGGAGACCCATGCAATATATGCAAATGACCCCTTAAGGACATATCAGCGATTCATCTGCATGACTTCTGAAAACTCATGACTTTTTCCATTTTTATGAGTACATTCAGACCCATTAAAGCCAAACCCCACTAACTTTAGAAATGACATGTTTAAGACCTTTTTGTTACCTCATCAGTATAACATAAGTAGACTGCTTGACTATTCTTTAGAAACCCTAGGCTTGAAACGTAGTTGAGCTTCAGAAACATTAAGGTTCCTGCAAAATAACCCAAACAATGTCAAGCAAAGAGGAAAATGTTACACAAACCAACTATTCAGTAAAAATTGCAAGAAAGACTCAGCCAAGTAAGAGACTTCAACGTGTAATACCTAAGCCCCGTAGTAAAGTTCCATGAGATATATGCAAATGACCCATTATGGACATACTAGTGTTTCAACTGCATGGCTTCTGAATTCTCATGACTTTTTGCTTTTTATGTGTTTATGGGTACAATAAGACCCATAAAGCCAACCCCCATTAGCTGTATATATACCATGTTTTGGACATTTTGTGACCTTGTCTATACAGCTAAATTAGATTGTATGAATATACCTTAGAAATACAGGATATAAAAAACAACTGATGTCCATAGATATTATGGTACCTGAAAAATATCCAAAAAAATATCATTACAAGGGGTAATAAGGTTACCCAGACAAACCATTCTGTAAAAAACTGTCGCCTTTCTTTATATCTCATTTTGCTATCATCATTCATAAATATTGAAAACCCTTCATGTATGCAATTAAGGACCATTCCTAATCTCACTTTTTATAGTATACATATTAATTCAGAATAATATAATATATTCAACATGCTTAAAGCTGTATATCACACTACATTTTTTTCTATTCATTATCTAATACATTTTCTTACATTAACAACAACCATTCTGGTCTTTAGTTAAATATTGTTCCACATTCCATTCTCCTCCTCCAACCAAAGAAATAAGGGTTGGTTGTTAATCTTTTTTATTTCTGTTCAAAAATACAATACTACATATGCACTGTTTCCTACAACTTTACCCCATCTTTTAGCTTGATCTTTCCCTACTTTTGCCCATCTGTCTCCTATTCCTACTCCGAAGCTAATTCTTCTCACTGCTAAAAACTCTCCCTATACATTTTCACTTACATGTTAATTGAATGTATTCTATTTCATTCCATGTTTACAAACTATTCTTCATTGTTGTTATTCCTTTTACTACAATCTACTTCTACTGCTCAATATACGCTGTACTGTGTGCAACACTTCAGTGTATGTAAGTAATGTGGAGCTTTTCTCCTCTGTATTGTGCATAACATTTCTGTATATGTAACTATGGGAGCTTTTCTCCCCTATATTGTGTGTAACACTCCTGTTATATGTAACTAATGTGGAGCTTTTCTCCCTGGTCCTCCACTGAAAATGGGCTCATTCTCGGCCCAGTGGACATTCCCAGTAAACAAATGCAATAAACAAAGTAAATTAATAAATCTCACAGACAATCCTTCTTTCTTCCCATACTGCTAGTAAAGGTCACTCTCTTCATTCTTTCTTTATATAGCCTCACAGGAAGTTGATACCATCTATTATTGCCGTGCATGTTTTTTTTTTTGCTTGCAAAGCTTGTATCACTTTCTCAGACTCCATGTTCCCTTGCATTTCTTTATTAAAATGACTTTCTTCCTGATTCTTCTGTGTGTTTTGTAAATTCCTTAAGCTGGCATTTCTTCTTCTTTCCAGTATAGACTGTTTAATTAAACCAACCTTAACCCTCCTCTCATGGCTCCATTTCCTCCATAGGGTAATATTTTCCTTACTACTCAGGATTATTTGATTGTTTCTCTAATTACTAAAACTGTATTAAATCCAACTCCATGATTCAATTGATTTTCTTTACCATTATAAAGCAAGCATCTGTAAATTTAACAAGATGTCTTTGCCTTCATCCCACTCTTCTGCAAGCTCTTCTCTAACCAATGCTCATGAGCTTCTTCATTATTGTAATAAATAAGGCTGGTGACAGACTTCACCAGTAATACCTGATTCTATATTACCTACCTCAGACAACCTTCCATAAATAACTATCCTGAAAGAAGGATGACTCAAAACTCCAGACGTTTGCAATAATTTAGTACCTAACCTCTGTTTGGTAAAAACTTGAACAAGTAAGGCTATTTGCCAAAACTGCTGCCTTTATGATGTTAGAAAGCACCAGACCTACTTTGTCTCTGTTCAGAACATAACTATGCAAGAAAATGGAAACTTGACACTAGTTGTTTGTTACTTGGCTGTCTTTTACAAATACATGTTGCCTTGTTGGCATTAATACAGGCAAAACTTTTTCCAAACATGCAGCCAGCACTTTCCCTACCTTGAATGTTTGCACTGAGGTTGATAAGTGATACTGCACGATAACTTTCAAAGACAAAGCTTCTTCCTTACTTTTAAAATGCACATTAATTATGCTCTTGTTCACTGAATGCAGGATTTTCCCTTCTTTACATATTATAAGTCAAAACAACTGTTTACATATTTATATCTTACCCCATTTGTAGAACTCTACATGACGCTCCTCAAGGGCAACACAGTCATTTGTCTAGGTCTTATAGAAAAACTTCATTATGTACTGCATAGAAAAACTCCATTATGTACTGCAGAAACACTTCTCAAATCAGCTCCTCCCTGATTTCTCATGAAAGGCCTCTTAGCTTTACCTTTCCAGGACAAGATTGGTAACTCTTCCACATTCCTTGACTAGTAGCTTGGTATAAAAAACCTATATTCCTCCTGTTATTCAGTCATTTCTTCATAAAAGACCATGTTATCAATATAGGATGGCTTTCCTTTCAGAAGTAACACATGACATCTTTCCTTATCAGCTCTTTTTCTGATTGTGTGTTTGTTAATAATTCAAGTTCTGTCTGCATCCTGGTTTCAACCAGTGTTTTCTTCTCATTATCCTTCTGCTCATGTCTCTTTCTATCACTTTGTAATTCCCTTAACTGAGCTTCTTTGCTTTAAACCATATTACTTTGGCTTCATGATTTCTCTTACAATGACATTATTCTAAGTCTTTTGGATTAAGCACTTGGGCTTCAGACCAGTTGTTTTACATTAGGAAGGTTTGTGGCCTGCACTGTGGTGGCAGGACAGGTAGCTTACATCCTTCTAAGTTGGGAACTGCTGATTGAGGGCTCAGTGTCTGTTATTCTAAAAGTGTATTAGTTCTGGTTTAAGCACTTGGGCTTCAGGCCAGTTATTTTACATTAAGAAGGTTTGTGGTCTGCACTCTTGTGGGAGGAGAGGCTGGACTCTGCCCTTCTGAGCTGGGAATTTCTGGTTAAAGGCTTATAGTGCCTGCATATTTGAACTGTTTCTTACTGAAATTGGTACACCTTGTTTGCTGTAGCATAGACTAGATCCAGGCCTGCTGAATCTAGCTTTGTTTGTATGCTTGTTGTTTGTTTGCTTGTTATTTCCCTGAAATGCTAATTCCCCCTAAAACACGGCTTTTCAGCACTTCTGTGGATCCCTAGTGATATCTACATTGCTTACTGTACTTATTTCCTTGTTTCACTTGAAATAAAGTTACTGTTTGTCGTTTTTGCATTTAAGTTACCTGGCACTTGCTCACTAAAGCAATTATATACGTCAGCACTAAAAAATTAAAAGCACTACACCCTCACAAACTCCCCTTAAGTACCTTGTTCACCATTGGCCCTTTTTTTTTCAATTATAAAGGAATTCCCAATACTATTCTAGCATGTCCAAAGGTCAGTTGTCAATCTCCTCTCCGGTCCAGCTGGTGAATCTGGGAATCTTGAGGCAATATTACAACTGCCTCATGTACACAGACAACCCTCTCCTCCTTCCAACAAATTCCAACACGTGAGAGATGCAACCATATAGCCATACTGGAGGCTAAGCTCTCTCAACTCAGTACTGGCAAAACCAGTCAGGAGGAGAAGGAAACCATACTCACTACAATTCCAGTCTCACATAGACCTACCACATCAGCAAACCAAACACATAAACACACAAAAACATACTCGGAGGCTCTAAATAAAAATCCGCCTAAGCAGCAGAGACCTCCAAAGCAGACACCCAAGCAACCGCTACCCCAAAACAAAACACGTGCAACACATAACTCACAAAGCCAGTGTGCCGAACAGTCACAACCCTTAAGGCTAAACAACACACCTGATACACTTGTATAGGTGACTCCATCGTCAGGCACACTGACGTCCCACTCACCAGGCTGAACAAGGAGAAAGTCACGGCGAGCTGCCTATCGGGCGCTAGGATCTGCCACATAACACAAGCACTCAGGTCACTCCAAGGCAAGTACAAATATGACTCAGTCATTGTCCATGCTGGTGTGAATGACCTGAGAAATACCTCCCTGGACTACATGAAAAGAGACATAGAGGAGCTCTCTGAGCATGTAGCCCAGGCTGATATGACCCTGACCTTGAGTAGCATCTTACCCTCAAAAAGAATGATGCCACAATATGAAGACAAGATGATCAATTTCAACAATTGATTTAAGTATTGGTGTAATTCAAAGGGGATCCAATGCCTGTCAGCCTGGGATGATATGCTCAACAAGCCACAATGCTTTGCTAGGGACGGCTTGCACCTGTCACCCCTGGGCTTTTGGATATTGGCAAAGGCTCTTGCTACCCTCATAGTGCCTTTTTTAGCCAAGGCTCAAAAGACAAACCCACCTCCATAGGTATAACAAGGGATAAGAAACTAAGAGTAATGCTACTCAACGCCAGAAGTCTAAACCTCAAGATGCATGCAATCGAAACTCTCCTTAGCATGGAGAACATTGATATCTGTGCAGTAACAAAAACCTGGTTCAAGGCTCCTGAGAGCACCCCAGCACTACCAGGTTATACCTCATACCATGCTTTTTGGCCCCAAAACTTGGACCGAACCACAAAGGGAGGTGGAGTATCAATATTCGTCAAAGATACCCACACCTCCAGGTCGGTGGCACAGCACGAAGCATCAGAGACTATCCATGTGCAACTAACAGTGGTTAAAACTGCCTTCCCGTTTATAGCCTACTACAGACCACCCTCCCAAACCCAGGAACCCCACTCGGCCTTCCTGAGAACACTGGAAATTATGAAGGTCTCTCCAAACACCATTATATTGGGCGTCTTCAACTACCCAAACATAGACTGGGAACATTACTCTAGCTCCAACACCCTAGCCCAAAGGTTCCTAGAATTTATAAACTCAAATGCTATGGAACAACTTGTTACCACTCCCACAAGAGGGGAAAACATACTGGACCTGATCATCACCAACATGGGGATTCTATGCTCCAGACCAGAAGTGTATTCCTCACTGGTAAGATCAGACCATAAACTAATCTCACTGCATATTCACATCCCGACCCCACCCCCTGCCCAGAAAACCACAGTGAAAAACTTCTCTAAAGCAAATTTCACACTCCTCAAAACTGAGGTGGAATCCTTCAAAGCCCCCAGGCCTGTGGAAAATACGGCCCAGACCTCAGAATCCTTTATAAACTCATTCTATGAACACCTTCAGGAATGCATGGATCATGCAATCCCAAATAAAACCAAGACCCAGTCCTCCAAAGGCAGATGTCCTGTCTGGTGGACCCCAACCATAAACAAACTATCCAAATCATGTCCCAATCCAGGGCTGACAAGAAGTAATCACACCAAACAATACAGACCACTGCTTGAACGAATCCACAGGAGGCAGGCAGTTGTAGAAACACTTCTTTAATACGAACAGACTAAGCGCTTTCACCAAACACACTTTGGCATCTTCAGAGTCAAATATTCTAACACACAGACAAGACTTATATACCCACTGATTACAGTAATTAAATAATTAACCAACTAATTATTCAATCATCTCTTGAACACACGCACATACCACTCAGTAAAACTCAAAAATGTTACATACAAATATATATAAACTCATATATATATATATATATGAATATAAATATATGCAAAACTTATTACGACCTAAACAAATACAATATTTAAGGTATAAAAATATTATACAATGAATAAAAATAAAAATATATATAAATACAATAAAAAATAAAATTAAAATGAGAAATAAAGAATATATGCTAATACAAAAAACCCCAAATTGACTATATAATTCCATATAATTCATAATCATTGTACACAAAACCATATATACATCCATACAAATAAAATCATTTAATTTCATGTAATGTATAAAAAAATATACAATATAGACCTTGATCTTTGACATTATAAATATAACAATTCACTGTGCATATCATATCAAATAAGATTTCTGCCTCAAGGCCGGCTTCAAGGAAACAATCATTTAAGCCAGGCTGCTTCAAAGCATTCAGCCTAAGCTGCCATTCTGCCTCAAGAAGAGCTACCCAGTTCCCAATATCGCCACCCTGATCAAGGACCACCCGGTCAATAATGAAAAACACAAACTTCTTGAAACAAGAACATTTGACGGAGTGCAAGTATAGGGCATTGTGCACATCTTTGATCCTCAAACTTCTCACATGCTCTAACACCCTATCCCTTAACCTACGCGTCGTCATTCCAGTGTAAAATGCATCACATGATGCACAGGAAGCAATGTAAACAACATTTTTACTGTTGCAGTTACAAGCCCCCGGACAACCCAGAGTACGTCCAAAGTTGGCCACACACACATACGGCCCTTCTGCTATAAACCTACAAGCCCTACATGCTCCACACTTGCTCATCATGGACTTAACAAATCTAGAATTCCTTTCTAATATGTTTTTCAAATTGGGTCCCTTATTGAAAACAATTGAAGGTTTAGATCCAATAATATTCTTTAATTCTGGACTTAAAATGTTGTCCCACAAACTTCTCATCACACCACACATCTCAGAGGCTTTTTCACTAAACTGTAAGACAAAGACGGGGTCATACCCAAACTTGTCTTTTTCCTTTTCTCCTACACTCATCATCTCCACATCGTTCAGTTCCACCAACCCACCTGAACCCCTATGATTCCTCAAAATAGGGGAATAATTTGTTCTTCTCCCTTTGTATACCTCCTTCTTGGTTTTCCGTAACAAACTCAATGGATAACCACGATCCAATAACATCCCTATAAAAATGTATATCTCCTTCTTGAACATCCCCTCATCACTAACCAATCGTGATGTGCAGACCATCTGTCCTTTCGCCACCCCTTTCTTCTGATGAAAGGGATGGCAACTGTTAAAATGTAATAGTGAATTGGAATAGTTCTCCTTCCTGTAAATAGTACTTAACAAACCATCACCATCCTTGACGATGGTGATGTCCAAAAAATTAATACTGTCCCTAATCAAAGTATGGAATACATTGGAATGACAACGCATAGGTTAAGGGATAGGGTGTTAGAGCATGTGAGAAGTTTGAGGATCAAAGATGTGCACAATGCCCTATACTTGCACTCCATCAAATGTTCTGGTTTCAAGAAGTTTGTGTTTTTCATTATTGACCGGGTGGTCCTTGATCAGGGTGGAGATATTGGGACCGGGTAGCTCTTCTTGAGGCGGAATGGCAGCTTAGGCTGAATGCTTTGAAGCAGGCTGGCTTAAATTATTGTGTTTCCTTGAAGCCGGCCTTGAGGCAGAAATCTTATTTGATATGATATGCACAGTGAATTGTTATATTTATAATGTCAAAGATCAAGGTCTATATTGTATATTTTTTTATACATTACATGAAATTAAATGATTTTATTTGTATGGATGTATATATGGTTTTGTGTACAATGATTATGAATTATATGGAATTATATAGTAAATTTGGGGTTTTTTGTATTAGTATATATTCTTTATTTCTCATTTTAATTTTATTTTTTATTGTATTTATATATATTTTTATTTTTATTCATTGTATAATATTTTTATACCTTAAATATTGTATTTGGTTAGGTTGTAATAAGTTTTGCATATATTTATATTCATATATATATATATGAGTTTATATATATTTCTATGTAACATTTTTGAGTTTTACTGAGTGGTATGTGTGTGTGTTTAAGAGATGATTGAATAATTAGTTGGTTAATTATTTAATTACTGTAATCAGTGGGTATATAAGTCTTGTCTGTGTGTTAGAATATTTGACTCTGAAGATGCCAAAGTGTGTTTGGTGAAAGCACTTAGTCTGTTCGTATTAAAGAAGTGTTTCTACAACTGCCTGCCTCCTGTGGATTCGTTCAAGCAGTGGTCTGTATTGTTTGGTGTGGCATAAACAAACTATACAATAGAAGGAGGAAGCTACTACATGATATAGCAAAATCCCAAAAAGGGAAGGCATCTCTGATCAGTATTAGCAAAAAACTACGGGCACTCATAAAATCGTCTAAGGCCAGCTTTGAGAGAAAAATTGCACAGGACACTAAGGATAATCACAAGGCTTTCTTTAGTTATGTTAGGAACCTGGGTGGGAATTCCCAGATATGCTCAGAATTAGTCCAAAATGACAAAGAATACACCGAACCCACAGACATTGCCAACATCCTAGCTGACAGGTTCAGTGCAAACTCCCCCCCCACACACAAAAAGGCAAATATCTATCCCAGCAGAGTGCTGCCCCCCCTGACATCTCAGATGCTCAGGTAAGAGCTGCCCTCTCCAAAGCAAAAAACACAGCATCAATGGGACCAGACAGTGTCCTGGGTTGCGTCCTACATGAACTCCAAGAAGAGCTAAACCCAAACATAAAACTACTGTTCAATCTCAACCTTACTACAGGATATGTACCCAAAGAGTGGCGTACAGCAACAGTGGTCCCTCTCCACAAAGGTGGTGCCTCAATGGATCCTGGAAACTATTGCCCCATAAGCCTGACTAGCTTGGTCTGCAAAGCTATGGAAAAGATCGTCATGGACCTCATAAATAAAGATATTGGGGACCTACAGACACTGGATCCTACCCAGTTCAGCTTTGTTAAGGACAGATCCTGCCTCTTAAACCTGGTTGATTTCTTTGAAACAGTCACCAAAGCCATTTATGAGGGGAAGGTGGTCCACACAGCCTACCTGGACCTCGCAAAAGCCTTCGATACAATACCCCACTCGGGCATTATAGATAAGTTCACCAGCTTAAATATAAACCCCTATGTCACTACATGGGTTGCAAAATGGCTCAAGGACAGAATACACATGTATAGAATTGCTGGAGCCATGTCAGACTCCAAACCAGTTACAAGTGGCATCCCACAAGGCTCAGTTCTGGGACCTCTCTTGTTTGTTATATATTTCTCGGAGGTACAGGCCAACATGGAAGGACTGTGGCCGACCAAGTTCGCAGATGACTGCAAACTGGGTGCCATAATCGACTCTCCAGCTGATACAAGCATCCTCCAAAAGGGCCTCATAGAAACAGACAACTGGTGCCAGAGCCATGGCCTCAAGCTAAACGCCAAAAAGTGTATAGTCATCCCCTTTGGCAAAAACAAAGTGCCCACAAATTACCACATAGGTGGTAATCCATTAAGTACAGAAGTAATTAGGGACCTGGGGACCCAAGTTG